>NC_058516.1:1070551-1408051 GCF_020382885.2 Scatophagus argus | reverse complement strand
GGTGCTTTACATGTCAGCAAAACAGCATTTCATTCTTATCATTACTACTGTTGAAATGAGATTTAAACAGATGGTAAAAGGTTAAAATCAGAAAGGAAGAGTTTTTATTTATTGCTGCGTTGCTTCAATGGCAGCAGCTGATCCTAATGCTGCATTTTAGCCTATCTGAGGTTTACAATAATGTTGTGCACTTATATTATATTACAGACACAATCAGAAAGGATCTGATTTGTCCGTCAGTGGCACTGAAATCGTTAAAAAGCATTTTTTGTTTCCTGACCGGAGACAGTGTGAAAATATCCCATTAATGCCTTGTCCCGGTGGCCGCGGCCAGTAGGACTCCCGCTCACTTTCTCCTGCAGTCGTGTCGTGTGGGAAACACTGAGTGCACTTACATGCACACAGTAATCCATTAAGGACCTAATTGTAAATAATAGATTACAACTGAAGGCCGAGGAGGAAGTGCATGAAAGTGTTTCTCAAGTTGTTTCCCAGTGATCTCAAAGCTGTGATTCCATGATTGAGAGATTAATTTCAGTCTTTCTTTACTGTCACGTCTGGTTATTCTGTTCATGTGTGGAAACCAATCGAAAGTGAAGATTGGACGCAAAGTGTCAACTTCCAAGCTGCTCCTTTATCGGCAGCATTCGCTGGACACTCAGACCAAACTGTGGAAGCTCGGCCAGCAAGCCGTTAGCTCTCATGTAAAGTTGTCCAAAATAGCTTTTGAAGTGTTTTTTTTTTCTTTTCTTTTTTCCATTTTGCTCAGATGCAGAAATGAGGCACCACAGACACAACAGTCAGAACAGACACTGAGACTTCAATACGACTGTCTTGAAGGCACTTTTGTTTCTGTGTTGTTTTTGCTTGAATATTACACAATCGGACAAACTCCTCACCAGACTTCCTCTGAGCTCCTGAAGATGAAAAATACAACAAAACCCAGTTTCCTCTTCATGAGGATAGTCTGGACTCCCACTTCCATTAGAAGGACACGACAGCTGCGTTCATGTCAGAATAGTAAAACAGTCTTCCTGCACAGTGACTCCTTTCACTTTCTCTACTTTTAGCTAATCATTTTTGCATATTTTACTAAACAAGCTCAGCTCTGTTATGACATGAACGCAGTATCGCTTTCAGCATTTAGCACCAACTCAGAAACCAAATAAGAAGCGTGTGTGTGTGTGTGTGGTTGCTCCATTGCTGAATGTCTTGTGTGAACTGTAAAGGAGACATAAAGCTTTTATTTCACGACAAAAAGGTGCTTTGGAGTGATTTGTCGATGTCGGTAGCTGATGACAAACGTCACAGCGATGAAATGCATTTAAAAGTTTATTTGTTTTTCTTCCTTTTGTTTCGTTTTTTTGTAAACAGACTTTTCTTATAAAACAGATTATTTAAACCAGTTACGAGATCAAATGCTGTACGAAAGAGAAAAAAAATGTATAAAATGACAATCGTTTCCCAAGGCGCTTTAAAAACAACAAAAAGAAATGGTTTTGCGTGTGTGTGTGTATATAACTGTGTTTTTTAATGGTGTTGTTGCAAGCACTACTTTAAAATCACTCTCTTACAAACTCTTTAGCACTGACAGTAGTCTTGTAGAAAAATGACTCTATGTTGTATGAATATTGTTCCCAGAAGTTGTGTTGTTTAAAGGCAATTTGTCACTTCAGCTCAAAGCAAAATGGTGCCATAACAGTAAGTCAGGCCAGTCCATTTTCCTGGTCTGTTATTATCTTAAAATCCACTTTGTACACCAGACGACATTTAAAAGTGACTGTTAATTGTTTTTCATTGTGTTATCAGCCATCTTGTTGGAGTTGGAGTCAAATCCTTGTTTTTTTCGTGGTTCGTTTTTCAGGCACACAGACTTTATTTTGCTACTTTTATCACTGAAGGTTGTAGCGTATGGAAACAAAAGTTTTTTAAAAATGCAGTTTGAGCCGTGTGTTGAAATGTGCTCTTGGATCCTGGAAATAAAGGATTTTTTGTGCAATCACACTGAATCGCCTTCCTCTTTTCTCTATGTGATTAACCCTGATTGTCTCCTGTCTTTGCAGAGCCCGTAGTTCCCCACCCCAGCTGTCACATGACCTGCTCACCTGTTGTCCCAGCTCTTCCCCATTCAGGCAGTGTAGACAGCCAGACAGACTTGCTTCATGGGTTTGACAGTCAGTATAGGAAGGTTAGGTAAGAAATTCACAAGAACTCAGATTAAAAACACCAGAAACATGAGTAAAATGTTAATTAAAGCAATGGCTGAAACACCCGAACTTGTTTATTACCAGTGGTGGAACATTCACTCAAGAACTGAACTTAAGTACAAATACAAGTCCAATTCATGCTAATTACCACATACCACCATACATTACCACAGAAAGGAATACTGTCCCTTTTACTTCACTACATTTATGCTTTCGTTCACCTTTTTTAGATAAAACTTTCTATTCATGGCTTTTACTTGCAACAGAGTATTTTTAAATTGTGGTATTGTTACTTGTACTGAAGTAAAGCGCCTGAGTGCTTCTTCCTCCCCTGCTTGTTACCTGCTGTGTTGTCTTTTGGGCAGCACTTGATGCAGCCACTGCAATAATAATGGTGATAGTTTGTCTAAAAAACTCACATGGCACATGCTTCTGCGCCATGCGTGACCAGAAGTGTCATGTTTTCAGGCTGTCTGTCTCATTCTTGTGAACGCAGACGAAGGGCAGCTGTGCCGCCTGTATAGATCTTCTGTGCTGTTCAACGTGAAATCCGCCCCAAGCCGCACCTCGCCACCTCAGAGATTTTAAAAACTGAAGTGACGCACGCCACCAACAACCCAAGCAGGCTTTTAGCTGCTGTCATTGAACTGTCCAGCAACACACACACACACACACACACAAGTATTGTCCATTTCCACACCCCTGTTCTTAAGCTTTTTGCACCAGCAGATGTGTGAAGTCATGTTGACCGAAAGCAAACAAACACACACTGATACCAGAGGCGATCCGCTGTAGACTAAAATGACTGCTACTGCCCAGCAGCAGAGCTGAAACAATGAACCCGAGCATAAAATATCTGCCTAAAATGAGTTTTCATTCATTGAGAAGATGGGAAGTCAGTGCAACAAAAACAGCCATCATCACAGAAGCGACTCAAACCTTCCTCATCGCTTAGAGCAAAGAGGATCCATTTTGTGCAAGTTTTTTTAGCTTCTTATGACTCTGAAGTGGATTCTACTCAGGCTCAGATTTTTGCATCTTCAGAAAATTATTTAATAAAAACTACTAAAGCCAGATGTGAAGTGTTTAAGTGACAAATTTTAGCAGCCAGGAAGCTGCACATAAATGCCTCCCCTCCCGAGCGTCGAACGCTGTTTGCTGACGACTTTTCATCTTTAATGACCCTCCTCGAATCATTTATGAGAGTTTTTCTTCTCCCGCAGTCTCCAGCCGGTTAACTTTTACCTCTTGTGACATGATCAATCATCCAAGCAAGATGTTGTGTGTCCCACTTTAGCTTCCTGGAGCTACTGCGTCACACACAGCCCGCCGCCACAGGCTGCCGGCGAGGTCCGCTGGGAGAGCTCAGACCTCACGGAAACCAACGAGGCTGCAGCCGAGAGCAAAGATGTTGTTGCTGTGTTGGTCGCTGAGGTAATTCACTGCGTTACAAGCTGCTTCTCTAAACCACAGCGAAGATGACTCAGTGTTTCCCATGTGTTAGAGTAGCCAAACTGTGCTCATGACAAAAGCCCAAACAGGTTGGACTTTGCAGAAAATGAAGAAATCTTTAGCACATTACTTCCATCTTCCTGTCATGTTTGCCTTGTTTTTAAAGGAGTCATTTTTATCCCCAACCTGAAGGCAACACACTTCCTGGACTACACTGACACCTATTGGTGTGTGTTCTGCTAGGAAATGGCTTTATTGTAACTAAAATGTGTCCACATACAATGTAAGAATGTGTTAAATTCAAAAATATGAAGATCAATATGAGCATTAGGTTACGTTTAGGTAACTGAAATTACTTGGTTCATGTCAAAAAGAGTTGATGATCAAAATAAGTAGAAAAGCAGTCCTGATACAGACGAGATGTTTAGGCGTCCAAGTAAAACCGTGTTAAATACTTTCTGCTTTGTCTCTGACGCACGACACTCCGGTAACACAGGTGGTCAACTTTATCCTGCTTGTGTATCACACTGAAAACAGAAAACCACAGTACTGACTGGAAACGTCCAATATTTCACCTCGATCGGGAGTCTGCAGTTGTGCGTGGAGGAAACATAAAATATTTAAAGACCATCTCTCACCACTCAGGTGTTTTCCCTGATGAACATTATGGACAGCGAGCACAGAGCTCCTGACCTGCTTTCAGACCACTCAGTCCACAGTCAGAACTGTTTAAGATGTGTCCAACAGCTCGAATATGATGTTTTCAAATATTTTGTCAGTTTTTCTTTGTGGCCACTTGTGAGTTGTATAAAATAATGCAATCATTCTGATAACGATTTCTCACAGGTTGATTTTTTTTTTTTTATCTGTTTCTATTCATGTCTTTCCCTCATATTCATCCACATGCAGAGCTGCAGCAGGAAGCGCTGATCTCTCTCGCTCTGCACTGCATCTCCAGCCATTGGGCTGTCAGTGTGCATTACCTCCAGCCCAGCACACAGATACTCCTGCACTTCCTCTGCTCTGCTTCCTGCAGAAAGGTAAAACGCACTCCTCCGCTGATAAAGCAGACAGGAAAAGGCAACAATAAATAATGAACACGAACTTTAGCACTTTACAGTAACTGATTTACAAACAATACGACATGAATAAATAACTTGAAACAAGAAAATTCAAGTTGATTCATGACTGAGATTAGGAATTTGAGGTTTAGAAAAGAATTAAAGCAAGAATTCGCTCTGCTCTCTTAATTTATCATCATCGAATGACACAGAAACGTCCAGAAAGCCGAGCAGAGTGCAGCGTGAGCTGTCATAAAGGTTTAAACGGGGAGCTAATGGCCGGTGTTAACAGGCAGGGAGGCTTTTAGGAAGGAAACACAACCTCCACCTCCCATCGCTGTAACCCACATCTGGGTTACATCTTTGTGTGGCATTAGAGGTAGATCAACAATGAACAATTATTTTCATTATCAGCTAATCTCCTAATTATTTTCACAATTAATCGATTGTGAAAAATGCTCACCACAGTTTCTCAAGCCCAAAGTGCAGTCGGCCAAGAGGTTAAGCTAGCAGCCACGCCTGTGATTATACATAACCTTAAACCTTAATATAATCTGAATGAGTGAGTCATATAAAAATTCACGAGGGCATTGACCAACTGCACAGCAGAGTTCAGTTGATTCTTCCCGGCAGGTCACTATGAGGCGAGTCATTTTGTTTGTGAAGAAAAGGTCTTTTCCCAGCAGGGAGGTAAAGAGGTCAGCTGTAGGTTGATGGGTTTTACGGCCTATCAAAACTCATTTTGCACCTGAAGAATAAGTCAGCTCTGACAAAAAGGAGGAAATAAGTTTTTAGAAATTTAGATTTCATACAAATATTTCTAAGACTTTCCATACATACATATTCCTTTCAACAGCAGGAGAACAGGACAGTTTTTGGTGCTTTCTAAAGACTAACCAGGACATGCGGTTTATTTACTTCACTGATCATCAATCAAACTGTGTCACATCCATCAGGTCAGAATCCACTTTAATAGCAGGACCACGTCGGTCCAGAAACGCGCTGAACGCCACCTAAAACCTTGTTCGGTGAGTGCAGGTTGGAGTCGACGTGCAGTGAGTTAAAAGGTCACAGAACCTCTAGAGGTTGAGAGTGTGTGTGTGTGTGTGTGTGTGTGTGTGTGCGTGCACGGGCTCGCCTGCAGGAAGCTGCCTCTGAATGTCCTGACCTTTACTGAGTGTCGGTGTTCAGCCTGCAGAGTTCGACCTCAGCGTGACGCTCGGGTCAAATCACCGCGGAGTTTCTGTGTGAATGACAGCACTCTGCAACACCCACCAAACTTATCACGCTCGATCATCAATGTCTAACTCACTGCAGGACTCCAAACACACACCAGCTCTTAGTGGTGGACAGTTTTAATTGGCACAAAAATAGTCCATAAAGTTGTGAAAAATATTACTTTTCGATCAGCACAAAGAACAATAAGAAAAATTGGAAAGTTTTCATCAGACATTTGACAACGTGAGTATAACTGGAATAATTTAAGATAATAATGACAACAAAATTAGCGTGATATGTAGTCATATAAGAAAAGGCTGTTGATGTGATATAAAAATCAAAGGTTTGTTTCCACCGAATGTGAACATGACACCATGTAAACAAACAGATTCAGCCTGTTTACTTTCCGTTGGGGTTTTGTTTGACAGTGAAACGTTTCTGTTTTCTCTCCATGTGAAGCTTCACTGAGCACCTTCACCAGCACATTTTGACCTTTAACCCCCGCCTTCAAACACAAACACACACCACCCACCTCTTTGTGTGGGTTTGAGAGGGTGTGTGTGTGTTGTTGGTGACACGGCTCCTCCATGTCAATATGCCAAAACAGGTTGCATCAGTGCGTTTGTTTTGTCAACCACAGCAGATGAGGCGGGTGGAGAGGTCATCAAATATTGATGCCAGAAGCTGAAACACACAACTGCTCCCCTCTGCAGTAAACTTTACTTAATTGTCTTAAACTGAGGCAGAAGATTTAGATTTCTTTAGATTTCAAGGCATGAAACTAAATGTTTAGTTCAGAAGTGCCATGATAGACACAAGTTCACACAAATACACATTACACAATACATTTATTATCACTAAGGACAAACCAGAAATTACATTCTTAATCCCAGGCAAATTAAAAGCATACAATATACAGACTTTTCCATCATCACGGAGAATCATGGAGCGGGTCTTTATTCAGACGACTGCAGCTTGAGCTAACAGGTGTGAAACATGATCCTTTAATGCAGTTTGTGTTGGTTGGACAGATTTTTTTTAGGCTCTCGTCGTTTGTTGCTTGTTGAATTATTCAGATTACCTTTCGGTGTCCTGCTGCTGGTTTTTCCGTTTTTCCAGGAAGCTGCTGAAGCTTACAGATCCGCCTGACCTAAAAGCTCTGACATCTCAAGGGGCGATCACACACTGAGCTGCCAGAAATACTCTGTGTGTGTGGGTGTGTGTGTGTGTGTGTGTGTGTGTGTGTGTGTGTGCAGACTCGCCAGTCATCCAGACCAGAGAGCAGAAACACAACCTTGACCTACATACTGAAAAAAAAAACAATCAGACGAGAGTTCAAGGAGACGAAGAGGACAGGAAGGGGGGACGCTGAGGAGAAACATAAAAGGTGGGACAGGAGGAGAGGAGGAGAAAAGAAGAGGATGAAAAGGAGGAAAGAGGGATGACAGAGGACAAAAAGAAGAAAAGGGCGATGATCAAGAAGAAAAGGAGGAGGGGAGGGCAGAAATATGGGGGAAGAAAAGAGACAAATGAGGGGAAAAGTAAAGAGAAAACAGAAGAGAGAAGGTGGGGAGAAGAGGGGGGGGGCGAGGAAGACGAGGAAGAGGAGGAAAAGCTGCAGCGAGGAGAGGAGTGCTGGTTTGGAGGTCACGGCCTCCCTCCTGTTGGTCTGATGGATCCACACTGACAACCAGAGACCACTGGAGACTCTTTTTTTTGTGTGTGTGTGTGTGTGTGTTCATGCTTACTCTCACTCAAACACACACACAAACACTTTTCCCAGTTTCCCTGGAGGTGTTGCCTTTATCGACTGTGGCTTCGTTTGAAAACGCACACGCACACACACAAACAGGTCAGAGGTCAGACAGGAAGTACCTTGGCAGTACAGTTTGCTGGTTTTACATCCATCCAAGTGTAAAATGTCACAGGGCAGTCGTAGTACTGGTCACAGTTTTTCTACAGGTTACATTAGCTGTTGCAGCAGCAGTAATAATTGCAGTTGCAGCCATTGCAGTAGTAGTAGTAGTAGTAGTAGTAGTAGTAGTAGTAGTAGTACTAACAGCTTTACACCACGAGACACAGTGGCAGAAGTTTGTAGTCGCGGCAGCTCCAGCTCATGCATCAGTTTAACTCAACAAGCAGCAGCAGCAGTAGTTTTACTTACCTGCAGGTCTAGTCGTGGTATTAGGAGCTACACTTGTACTGCAGTAGTATTCATAAGGGCAGTGACAGTAAATGTTAAAGTTACTGCAGTAGTAGGAGCAGTAGCTTTCCTACTTGTGGCACTAGAAGGACCAGAAGGACTACTGTAGTAATACCCGTAGCTGCAGCAGTATTATGTACAGTCGCTGTTGAAGTTGCAGCAGTACAACAGAGTAGTTGTTACAGTATTAACAGTACTTGTATTTTGGCAAATGTAGTAACATTAATAGTATCAGAAGTATCTGTGCAGAAGACAGGCGTGTCTGCGCAGCACTACTTTTGATGCCTGTCAGGCTGACCACGCTGACACCCGTAGTGATGATGATGATGATGATGATGATGATGATGACAGCAGTGATGATGTTTATTCAGAGGAATTGGTTCACACTCAGTCAGGAGTCTTTATCACAGTCTTTAATGTAATTACATTTCAGTGGAGACAAACCAGTTTGGAACGGAGACTTCGCACACACACGCAGTATCAGCTTTATTAATGTAATACCCTAATGTATAAAAGTTGAGTGTAATGTATTTAGTAATATATATTAACATAATGCATATATTTTGATGCATTTCAAGACGAACTTGAAAAGATTAAAAAAAAGGCAGTCACACATAGTTTAGTTAGGCTTCCTCAGGTGTGCTGATGATGTGATCAACAACAGGTGTGTGTCTTTAAAGCTGCTTCTCGCTCCTGCACAGTACGTATACCAGTGTATGAAGGATACAGCTGGATCAGCAGATAACTGGCAGCTCTAAAAAACAGTATAAATCTTACAGTATATCAACTAGCTAATTGATTTGATAAAAATGCTCCAGAAACAGTTTGCATTTAAAGGTATGTTTAGCTGAACTGGAGTTCACTCAGTGCGGCTGTTGACAGCAGCAGTAATTAAACATCACATGTTCACACCTCCGCGGTCGTCCGCTGACCGCCTGTCAGATCTGAGGACCCGATTGAGGACGCGACAGCGGCACTTACAATCTGTTCATTCGACCCGCTCCACGTTCCTCTGACCTCTGTGACCTCGCTGAGGCTCCTCCTGTCGCCGAGTCACAGCTGCCATGTTGGATCTGAGGGGCAGTGTGAACAAGCCGCCACGCCGCAGTGCTGCTTTCGTCTTCATTCACACCTCCATCCGTCTCACACACACTGTATGAGTCTGTACACACTCCTACAGAGTATCTGCTCTTTGTACTGCTTTGTAAAGCCAGCGCCATCTTACAACCAACCTCATAAAAAGAGTTTGGAGAGTTGGAATGTTGAAAGTTCATCACAGAATGTAAACTCCTCTTTGTGACGTTAACCCTCAGAAATTGTCAGAAATATTATTTCAGACTGCTACCACTTATATTACTGCTACCATCTATTGTCCATGCTCATACTAGTACTATTTCTGTCACTGTTACTTTGCCTTTTCATTTCAGACAGGCCTGTTTCGCCCCCTGCTGGCTGCTTTGAATACTGCACACAGGTCAGACTGACGGCACCACCACAAGCTCACCTGCTCACAGCCTGCAACCAGGTGACACAAACTCATGTATGTGGCTTTTATTGATCTTTGACCGAACAGGAAACGACACTTGGTGGTAGATGTTTGATCACATCCATTTAATTTACCTGACAGCTTGATAGATTACAATCATTTCACATGATCAGTGAATAAAATATGATCCTGTGTTAAAGACTAAACTATCCAACAGTGTATAAAGTTGTTAAAATGTGTTAAACCATCAATAAATGGTAAGAAATAATGTGATGGCTCTGTGAAGGGAACCGTTGTGCCCAACAAGTACGTGCTTTAATACTTGCTTAAGGTACATTTTAACATTACTTACTTACATGTGCTTTTACTTTGATGAAATCTCTGTGGTCATTGCTATTAACTCTTTGACGCTGATTTTTTATTTTCACATGTTGACATCTGTTATTTTAATTTAAAAATCTCTCAAACTAAATCAAACTAAATATACATTGCTTAAAGCTCGAAAATATATTCCTAATATTTTTATCAAATTTTATCTCTCTGTCTTTCTAAATTTCTTCTTATCCAATAACAAACATGCCCTGTAGATTTATTTGAAATACCCTGTAACTAAAAATGTACAAATTCTAAATTTAGACAGGAGGAAAAGTGAAAAGCAACAAAGACAGAAACTTTGAAGGAAACCAGAGAAACCAGTGAAAGTGAGCTGGATGCACTTTAATGTTCCAGCAGCAGAAGATGGAGTTAATCCTCTTCCACAGGGATTAACGATTAGCATCTTCATCGAGACTGAAGCAGCTTTCACGTGTTTCACTCTCGGTGCTTCCATCTCGCTGTAATCCTGCCATGTGATATCTGTATACTGTGTATATACACACAAGTACTGCGTTTCTGTTTCACAGACAGGGGAAGAAGCCATGAAAACAAATAAATACAATCCACAATGCACAAACAATTTATTAAAAGTACTGTAGAAGAAGAAATAGATTTAACAGTTTAACAGCTGTAAGGCGATGTACAACCAGCAGACGGAGTAGTAGGTGTATTGTTATTCTAGCATTAATTGTACAGCCTGTAGTAGTCCTCGTTAGTATAATGGACAGTATCTCCGCCTGTCAAGCGGAAAATCGGGGTTCAATTCCCTGACAAGGAGTGGTTCTAATTTTTTAGCTCCATTAACTCCTCCATCAGCCGGTGCCCTTTAGCAAGGCACTTAACCCCCAATTTGCTCCCGGGACGCCTGACGGTGGCAGCCCACTGCTCCTGTGTGTTTCACTGCATGTAATTTGCTGGGTGTTGCATCTGTGTTCAACTAAGGATGGCACAAATGCAGAAGACAAATTCAGTGTGTGTATGTAAAAATATTTATACTGTCAATAAAGCTGATTCTTCTTCTTCTTGTAGTAGTATTTGTAGTCGTAATAGCAAGGGAGAGCTAGTTTTGTAAGTACTCGAAGACATAGAAGAGTAATACCAGTAGTTGTAATTCTTGTGGTAGAAAATTGCAGTAGTAGTAAATGAAAACTTAAAGGTAGCAGTAGAAGAAGCAGTGGTGAAGGTGGTGGTAACGGTAGCAGCAGTAGTAGCAGCAGATATTTACAGCATTTCTGCTGCACCTCTGCTGCTGTACATGAACCTGTTTAAATATTTTACGAGTTTATTATGCACACATCAACACATCTGTGCTCAGCCATTAACAGAGAACAGTGTTGAGTTTCCAGCTGCTGTTACAGTACTGCACAGGTAACCAGGTCAAGTCAAAGTTCCGCTGTGAAACCGGATCCCGGCAGACATCCAATATCTGTGAGAGGAAACGCTCCTGCAGCATCACTGACACCGTCTGAACAGTCTGCTCCTCCTCTGTCTGCAGCTGCTGTGGAGGAGGGCCATAACTCACCAGCTAACGTCCTCTTTTTATTTATGCTGCTAACACCTGAGCACTGATGAGCGTTAATGAATCAGCGTTTCCTCCTTTGTCCAGAATAAACAGAAGAGAGAGAGCTGTGCATGAGCAGTGATGGCGCCAGCATCCAAAATCAAAGGAAGAAGAGGAAGGAGGTCAGAAACACCACATTAATGAGCAATAAGCAACAAATACAAATAAAAAAGAACAAAATCTCAATAAACCAGCAGAAATAATCAAGTAACATTCACACTCTTCTTTTAGTATTTCAAGTACAGTTTGCAGATACTAATACTCCTGTACTTGTACTTGTGACAGAATATTTTAACTTAGAAAAACAGTAAGGAATATCTTAAAGATGTTCCAAGTGTTCAGAGGAAAAACCTCAGCAGACAGATCTTGACATCCTCCTCCGAGGACTGAAGGCGGACATGTTTGACTCAGCTGGAAGCTAGAAACCACGCAGACAGAATTTGGGTTAATGAGCTGCCACACAAACGGGGCTACACGCTCTGACTCCTCAGCTAATGGAGGTGGATGGACGGCGGCTGCAGCAGAGAGTTAATCTGGGCTGCAGATTGAGAAGGTATTAATGTAATCTTTCTCTCTGTGACCAACAGGTCTGCTCATCATCTATCCGATACATCCCCGCTTCATCCTACAGATGTGAATAAACAATGTCACATCTGGGCTGCAGTGAAGACTCACAGCTTCAGCCTCAGAGAATAACATGGGGTTTTTTCTGCTTTCTTATTGACAGTGTTTTATACGTTTAGATTTCCTTCCTCAGCTGTCGATTTGAAGTCTTTAATCCGACATAATCACCAGAAAACAAGAATGTATCCAAAAGAGCAGGTCCTGATCTTTGACCTCTGTAGTTTCATTCGCTTGTCATGTTGCCAGATTGTGGAGCTGAAGCTCAAATCTGCGATAGGTGTCAGAAAATTCAAACCCTTTTCTAAAGTAGGAATAAAAATCTCCCAACATTTTGAATCAAAGAAAATGCCAGGTATAAAGACTGGAAATAAAAATGATTCTATCAAACAACAAAACGATCAACAGATACAAAAACATACTGGTAAGATGAATATTTGACTCTGTTTAAGTGATAAAATTCATAAAAAGTTTTTGTCCATCTCAACTGTTTCTAATAGAATATGTCTGTTTTACAGTATTATCTGTCTTAAATCGAGTATTTAATTCAAGTATTTAATATACACATTGAAAGTGCAGAATCTCATGCAGATCAAAGACAGATCCCACACACTCATTCTCAGTTCTGTTTTTGTGATTAAACGTATAAAATCTATAAATAAACCTGCAGATAAACACCCTCCGCCTGCAATCAATCAAATCCGTCCAGACCTTCTAATTCTCATCTCTGTGGCCCAGTTGGCTTCAATCTCTTAAAGCTCCCCTCATCAGCCCTGATAACCCCCTCCCACCACCACAGCCCTGCATGGTGAATAATTGACGAGCTCTCCCTCCCCTCGCCTCCTCTCCCCTCTCCTCTCTGTGCCTCTTTCCATTTCTCTGCCTTTGTGGCGTCGCTCGTCAGCTTCTCCGGGCCGTGACAAGCTGCCCTCCGTCTCCTCCGTCATGTCCAGTTGCCACCTGCTGCAGGCTGCGTGTTGACGACAGGTGAAACAGGCGCAAACGCGGGAGAACAGCTGCTGGTAAGACAAAATCTAAAACGTTTAACAGCAGAGGAGTTTCTTTACTGACTTACTTGACCTTATGTTTTTTGACACACACAGGAAGTCAAGCAGGGAGACGGCAGAAGAAACTCTAAACTCGAACTCTTATCCTCACAGCTGCTCATTCAGAGATTCTGTCATATTAGAAACTTTGTTCAGGCAGTCTTAGTAGGACCAGAGAGAAAGAAGAGAATGTTTGGTTCATCAATGGTTTAAAGCTCAGACTTGGTTTGAGCCTCACAGGCTACAAGTTTTTATTACGTCCACCCTGATGACGAGCCTGTGATGCTGCAGCGTTGTTTGCGTTTCAAACCGATCGTGAGCCAGAGTCTGTTGAACGTTCCCAAGTCAACAAAACAACACTTTTAAGGACTTGTTTTGATTTCCTACTCCTGGTTTTGCATGTTTTATCCGATTTAGTACATATCACACACATTTCACCTCACGGGAAACTCAAACCGTGTTGCTGTGCTGAGTTTTCCAAAGCGCTGTGTCACTGCTGCCGTCACCGGAGCTTGTGCAGCACTCACTGGCATACCACTGATGATGTGCAATAATGCCCAAAACACCCCAACACACACCTGTCACACCACTTTTTATACTGTACTGTTGCTGCTGAACGCATAAGTTTATTCATTTTGTTTTATACTTGATATTGCTTGTATTTTGTACTCATATTTCTCTGACTGTGTTTGTCGCTGATATTTTACGTCTATGAACAACCACACTGAACGCCAAGTCTGTGTTAAAGATGTGCTAACGTTGCTTGGTAAAGCAATTTATTTGCAGATTGCAGCCTACAGTAATTATAAATAATGTGCTCCTCGCAGACCTGCATGTTTCATCACGAGGATTAGACAATGCGAGCAAGTTTCAGTAATCTGCCGTTTGAACAAATCCAAACCTGAACAGAAGGACATGACAAGAACAGTTCACACACTGGCACAATGGTAACTTAAGGAGAGAGGTTCACTGCACTCAGAATGTGTGTAGTTCAGGTTCTTTTGAAAATAAAAAACATATACCAGTTTGTGTGAGTAGAAAACCAATGCCATGTTGCAGTAAGGGTGCTGCTCTTTGGCTCCAGATTCCAAAAAAGTTTTGGAGGCTTTGTTCCTCACCGAGCGCAGCCAGTCTGAAAGCCTTAATGTGTCTGGAGGTATCCATTCAGCTGGCCCGGCCTGAGGTGGTCCTGAAGACGTTTCTTGATATTGGTCGAGGTGATTAAATAGTAAATTTTTCCATGCGGTTGTTTTCAGAGAGCTGTGGAGTCATGAAGGAATTCCTGTTCTTCCTCCTGGTGCTGACAGAGACCTCCATGTGTAACAGCAGCAAGTGCAAGCTGGGCTGTGACTGTCAAGGAGATCTGAAGTTCACCATCTGCTCTCGGGCGCTCTTCACAGAGCTGCCTGGCAGAGTCCCCCCCAGCACCGAGCTCCTCGACCTCTCCGACAACAACATCGCCGTCATCCCTGAACGCTCCCTTGGGAAAAACCGCAAGCTCCGAGTCCTGCTGCTGCAGAACAACAACATCAGCGTGGTGGAGGACGGTGGCTTCTCTCAGCTGGAGTTCCTGCAGAAACTGGACCTGAGCTGGAACAGGATTTCCACCCTGACTGAAGGATTCTCCATTGGCCTGGCCTTCTTGCGGGAACTGCAACTCGCTCATAACTGCCTGACCAGCCTGGACAGCCGGAGCTTTCTGCACCTGGACGGCCTCCAGAGGCTAAACCTGACCAGCAACAGCATCCACACCATCCAGATGAGGTCTTTCTCCTCCATGAGTTTCCTGCGGCAGCTCCACCTGGAGGACAACCAGCTGACGTCTCTGAGAAGCGGGATCTTCTCCATGCTGCGCTCAGTGGAGGTCCTCAACGTAGCTGGAAACCAGATCAGCGAGATGGAGGCAGGCCTCTTCAAGCCACTCACCAGCATGACGTTACTCAACCTGGCCAACAACCAGCTGTCCTCAGTCCACTTCAAGACATTCCTCAGCATCCACACCTACAGCACCCACATCCTGCTGGAGGGGAACCCCTGGAACTGCGACTGCGACCTGCAGAGGGTTTTCCGGAAGCTGCGGAGCATCCAGAGGCTCTTCCTGGACGACTACTACAACCTGACCTGTGAGGAGCCCCCGGTCCTCAAGGACTACCTGCTGATGAACGTGGACACGGAGCTGTGCATCGCGGAGACAGTCACCGTACTCATCATCACTGTGACCGTGGTGATCACCGTGCTGGCTGCCATGCTGATGGGCGAGAGGAAGAGGAAGAAGAAGAAGAAGGGGAAGCACTGGACGCAGCAGGGAGAGCTTTCAGATGAGTCGGACTACTGAAACACATCTTTCTCTCTCTCTGTCTGAAATGTATTCAGCTTCTTCCTCTCTTTCTTTTCTACGTGGATTATTTTCTGGTACAGTAAAGCTAAAGATTTCCAGGCTTTTTTTGCTTCAACCCTACAGGAGCATCTGCACGCCTGCAGATTCTGGGGATCAGTTTGTCAGATTTCCCAAATGCTTTACACCAAAAAATATGATTTTCGAACTGACACTGCAGGAGATTATGCTTTTCTAAAAACTTTTTTTTTTAACGTGGACAGATATGGTGCAGTTACGGCAGTGGTTATGTGTTGTCAGTGATCCTGATGTGACTGTTTGCGAAACATGAAAAGGGGTGTTGTGACATTTTGCCGTGTTTCATTCAAGACAAACTTTTATCACATTATCCATGAGAAAACAACACAGGACACGTGAACTGTTTCAATGTGAAATAGAGGTCTTCAGAGCCCCCTGCAGGGGAATGGTTGTATTGCAGTGGAAAGCATTTGATTTCATGCTTTCAAAGCAGCACAGGGGTGGGGCCTTTTGTTTCCTGGAACTACACCCTTGTTAGAATGAGCGTTGACTGTTTGTCTTCTCTCTATTTTTCTGTTATTACACTCTCAAGTTTCCAGAAAACAGGAAATTGTTTTGATCAGCTGATGTGGTTAAATGCAGCTATGAATACATTATCTGGCTAATTCCTGCCATATCAAAAGAGACAAGACTTACACAGGACGACTTCTGCGTTCAACCGCTGCAACATCTTATTTGTAAAAGGGCAATAATGTGATATTTGAATAGCATCTCAAATATAGCTTTCATTCACTGGTCGTGATGAGAGGCTAGTTGTTATTTTTCTGAATGATTGATAAACAATAATGTCATAACGCTAAACAATATTATTACTATGGTTACTGTAATAGTAACTGTTTATTTCAGTAGTTATTTCACTGTATGGCCTTTCAGTATATTTATGCTTCTCAGTGGTGCATTTTAAATTCATGATTGTGATTTTATGTTTTCATGTGATTAATCGGAAGTTTCCCCTTTAATTGAGACACTGGAGACCTTTTGGTGGAGTCGGTCTGGTGCGTCCACACACCAGAATGTAGCATTCATGGTTAGCGGATGTTGACAAAATAAAAGCATGACATTTGTCTTCGATTTAAAAAAAAATAAACACATTCAGGTGCTGTAAAAGCTGTTTTCATTATTACTCTACGGTTACTCCGGTAATTACTGGAGCCATATTTTTATTAAAAGTTCATAGTATTATCTTGTGGAACCAGATTCTAAAATATGGCGTTGCTGTGGATTAGTTTTCAATGAGACTAAGGTCCTTCCAGCGGTATTATTACGATTACTAATAAAACAAACTTTTATTTTGGAAGGGTCTTGCGGAAACCGGAACGACCATCATGACAGACTTGACGGTTATGTGCCCGGACAGGTGGGAGCTCCGGTTGAACGAGTCGCTGTTGTTCTCAATTGAAAGATAGCAGAGCCGGAGAAACACTTGAAATTTACATGAAAATAAAAACATGAAGACGTCACGCTAAATTCCGTCATTATCTGTTCAGTGAAAGTAATAATTATGACGGCTTTTTGGGGAAAACTGTCCGACCGAGCTGAGAGAAATACAACAGAAACTGCGCAGTCATAGTTTAATGGGAGCGGTGACCTGAGCAGGTAAGAACATCTAATTTGTGTTTAAATTGAATGTCTTGTTTTACGTTGAGGCTTTTAAAAATATGCTTTAAACACGTTCATTCAGGTTACATCGTGAGAGCTGCCACGTTAGAGTAATTTACCAGCCCGCTGTACTTTTTTAAAAATGACGCCCTTTCAACTAATTTACTTAAGTTTCCCCTTTAAATGTATTGAATTTTATTTCTGGCTAAAATGAACGAGCTTTGTTTAAGATGCCTGTTACTTCCGCGTAGAGCCGTCAGTGACAGTCAGTGACGGATGGGCGGGTTTAAAACGGGGGTCCGAGGACCTCGGAGGCTCATTTCACTGACACTCAGGGTCTGTTGTTACTGTGGCAACGTGTATTGATCGCTATTGATCCCTTTCTCTGTAGTACCGTCTGTCAAACGACACTGCAGGATGCCCACAGCTTTTGTGTTGAAATTATTTATATAAAATATATTTCACTGTTTCTTTTCTTTGTGAGGTCTGAATTTAAAACACATACTTTGACTAGACAGGCAGGTAGGATTCAGAGAGTTTTTAAAGCCTTAAATAGGGACCCTTCATCATACAATCAAGGGCTCAAGAAGATCAGAGTGTTCAAACATTTAGGCCTGATTTAATTCCTCTGGTGTCTGGCATCTCCAGACAGCAGACTAAGAAGTATGGTTGTTGGACAAAGAAACACCACGTGAATCTTTTTCAAACACAATTTCGGTCAGCTGAGCAGACGAGCCTGCCAGCCAAAGAATAATTTCAGCCTCATTTGGTTGAACGTTGGCGCCGTCACGCCCTGCAGCCGCTCTCACACTCATTTCTTTATCTTTCAGATATGGCAGCTGACGACAAGGTTGCCATCCTGACAGATGACGAGGAGGAGCAAAAGAGGAAGTACGTCCTGGCCGAGCCGTTCAACACCCTGTCGGTGGAAGGTCAAGCAGGTGTCGCTGCGACACCGGCGCTCGGCTCAGATTTACCACCTGAACAGCCGCCAGCCTCGAACTCCAGCTCCGTAGACTGCTGCGAGAGGATGTGCCTTCGCATCAACAGGCACCTCCTGGTCTCCAAAGTCTTCTACTTCTTCTACTACGCCGCCTATGGCTCACTGCACCCTCTGCTGGCCGTGTACTACAAGCAGCTCGGCTTGTCCGCCAGCCGCAGCGGGCTCCTCGTCGGCATCCGCTACTTCATTGAGTTCTGCAGCGCCCCCTTCTGGGGTGTGGTGGCGGACCGCTTCAAGAAGGGTAAAGCTGTGTTGCTGTTTTCTGTCTTCTGCTGGTTGGTGTTCAATTGCAGCATCAACTTTGTCAAACCTGCTGAGATGAAGTGTGAGGAAAAAGGTGCTGCTGCGACGACGACGACGGTGGCGCCTGTGATGACGACTCTCCCGCACGGTAACGCCACGGAGTTGAACAACTCCACCAGCCGCACCAGAAGTCGTCGGAGTTTTCTAGATGTCACTGGTCTCCCTGAACTCTTGGACACTTATTTCAGTGAGCTCCACAGACACGTGCGGAGCGTAGAAGCCAGCGCGAGTCCTGTGATGCGGGTTAACACCACTGAGCTGCTGCCAAACACCACTCTGTCCACCACGACCACTACCTCCCCTGCTCCAAGCAAAGCCAAGGAGTACCAGATCATCTACAACAAGGACCAGGTGGAGACCATCTTCCTGCTCATCCTGCTCATCATCATTGTGGGCGAGTTCTTCAGCACTCCTGCCGTCACCATCGTGGACACCGTGACCCTGCACTACCTGGGTAAAGCTCGCGACCGTTATGGCCTGCAGAGGATGTGGGGCTCGCTGGGCTGGGGTCTGGCCATGCTGCTGGTGGGCATCTGGATCGACCACACACACATCAAGGTCACGATCGACGGAGTGGGCTGCATTGTCCCCGACTTCCGCATCCACAACTACCAGATTGCCTTCATTGTGTTTGGTGTGCTGGTGGGTGTGGCGTTCATCGTTGCCACTCAGTTTTACTTTGAAAAAGGTGCCAGCTACAGACAGGAGCTTCCAGAGGAGGTGGTGGCGGAGGCAGACAGCCCGAGAGCATTACCTGAGTCCAGCTCCTCGGATCAGGATCCCATCTGCCCTGACACAGCTGACGAGTTCCACTACAGCGATCTGCTGAAGCTGCTCTGCACCGTGCGCTACGGCTCCATCCTGTTCGTCGCCTGGTTCATGGGCTTCGGCTACGGCTTCGTCTTCACCTTCCTGTACTGGCACTTAGAGGACCTGAAAGGGACCACCACGCTGTTCGGGGTCTGCTCCATCCTGAGCCACGTCTCAGAGCTTGCCGCCTACTTCACCAGCCACAAATTCATCGAGCTGGTCGGACACGTCAGGTAAGACACACAGCTGAGTGGGTGCCTTATTTTTCACTGAATTTTGTAAACATTTGCATTTAACAGTTTTTATTCTCACCATTAAGTGCTTGGTCTCTAGATGTTAGCATATACAACAGTATGCATTCACAAGTGACAGTTTCAAGTCTGATTGAACCGGGGAGCAGAGCCTGAAAATCAGACCAGCGTTTGCATGACAGAAGAAAATGTCGGGTGAACTTCCTGGTCTCTTGTGACTTTATTTGCCTCCAGCACAGCCTGATAATTAACTTCTCAAAGCAAACTTTTTGTCGTGAAGTGCTTCAGACTGAGCAGTTAAATGCGTCCTCTGCCACGCAGCAGCAGTGCAGAGTGACTGTCGGAGACAATGCTGTCATTGATGCTCAGGGTTTCCCTCGGAGCGACTGGTGGCCTCGCAGGCAGCAGGGACATTCGAGAGCGTGGTGTGAGATTTCAGCTGCCAGGCCGCCAGGCCGGCGGCTCAGTGGCCGCACAGGAAACGCACAATGTCTCCGCTTCTGAGTCTCTAACCAGTCCTGAGTCAGCAGGAGGTGAAGTTAAAGAGAGGGGAGTGTTTTTAAAAGGCTTTTAATTAATTGCTGCCTAAACAAACCTGCCCTCCTGCTGCTGGGGTGATATTTATGAATCTCCTGTAAACCACCAACTAAAAGCCTCAAACTGCTGCTGTACAGGAGCCACTTTCAGATTAACTTCTAATTTTACTCAGGCAGGCATTAAATAATGTCTGCTTCTGATCACTATTCGGCTTTGTCTTTATTTTATTTTTAGCGACATGGAAAGACAAAAATAGCTTCACAAGTAAAAAGGGAAAAAATTAAAGGATGACTTGAGGGGTTCTCATGTTTGTCATTATTTTCTTTCCCGATTCAGTTGTGCTCATTTTTACTTTTATGATTAGTTCTTGTACAACTGCATGTGTTTACACAGCGTTGAAAAATAAAATACATGTTGGGAAACTGTTTCTTAACAGGGCTTTCTGTGTGGATTAAAGAAACGAGATATAACATGTTAATTTGTGGGCTCTGGAGCTGCTGGTAGGTGGATTTTGTTTGCTTGGTACAGAACCAGGTTAGCTCCATTTTCAGTCTTTATGCTTGGCTAAGCTAAGCTAACCAGCTGTAGCTCCGTGTGTAGAGTGCAGACTCAGCCTTTAGACGTTGGTGCTTCTGACTTTACATTCATCAGAGTTAAGTTTATATCCTAAAATCTGACAGACACAAATGTTTGAATCAGTTAACTTTATGTCATTGTGCTGCCTCAGTGTTCAGCAGGTTTCATGCTGTGTGTTGTCTTTATGTTGTCTCTTCCTCCTCTACTGAAAAGTCTGAGGCAGAGCAGAAACATCTGATCTGCGTTCACGCAGATGAAAGGATGTTAGTAAGTCGCCTCAGGCAGCAGGTGTCCTGTTGCCACAGTTCAGCTTCTCGTTGTCTGTGCAAAGATCATCCGATTTGAGAAATTTTGCACTTAATCCACCACTCAGAAAAGTCCTCAGCAAACATTTCATCTCCTTTATTCACTACAGTGAGCCATTTTTAAGAAGTGAAACTAAATACCTGAGCTGTTTTTAAAGCTTTATGATGTCAGTAGCAGCCAGTGGGCTGTGAACTGAGAGCCACAGACAGGAAGTGAGGACAGACATGTTGGTGGTTTCGTTCTTTTCATGAGAATCGACAGTGAAAAACATATAGAACAACACCAACTGATGTAAAGATGGAGTTTTTTTCTGTTTTTATGCCAGTTAGCTTCAGGTGTGTTAGCAGCGCACCATCATAAGTTGATCAGAACAGAAAATGAATCAGCAGTTATTTCACATTAAGGATTAAATGTTCATTTCGTAGGTTTCAGCTCCTGAATTGTTGCTGTTCTTGTTTTGCCTGACATTAAATTAAATATCTTTGAATTTAGACTCAACAAAATAAGCACCAAAGGGCATCGACGCATGTGATTGAGTGATTGTTTCTGGCAGTAATCAGTAAAGCAAAGACTGCTGGTTGCTGGTCCACATCACATGTCTGTGTGTGCTCAGCAAACCGTCTTTTGATGAACAAACACTGAAGTAATCCTGTTTGCCGATGAATGTTGGGTGTGTCACGTTCAGATCAGTTTTGTCTTCAGAGAAAAGTCAAAATGTGTGAGCCTCAGACTGTTCAGACGCAGTTTTCATGACTGCAAAGTCAATTTTCAAATTGTGTGTTGAACAGCCGGTCAGATTTAAGATTTTCATGCTTTCTTCTGATAACAAATCCCTCCTTGCATGTAGCTTCTCATATGTAAAGAGGAGATGCTTGTGAACACTTTTACACTCTGACCTTTTAAAATGTCCACCTGTTGCCTTGTTGTCAGCTGATTACTCGTTGCCATGATTTGTCATGAAGTCCACTCTGCTCCGTGTTCACGACCTGTCCTCCGTCCTCCCCCCGTCAGGGTGCTGTACATCGGCCTGGCCTGCAACACGGCTCGCTACCTGTACATCTCCTACCTACAGAACGCCTGGACCGTCCTGCCCATGGAGGTCCTTCAAGGTAACGTGCACTCGTTCCTCTGCCTGCAGGGGGGGACATGTGGAAGCTAGGACCCTGGGGACACTGTGCACAGGACAGGAACCTGGGTGTGTTTGTCTAACAGGAGGCTTATCAGTGGGCCTTTTTCCTCCGACGTCCTGGTTCGCTGCCGGCAGCTGGTTGGTGTGAAGCAGCAGCTTAGAAAATACTCACGTGAACTTTGTGCCTGTGCAGGATGCGTGTAGACGAAGCAGAACAGTCTGACAGAGCAAATGATCTCCTCACACTGTTTCTGTCTGCAGCTTGTCTGTGCGCCTTGAGGAAACGCTGAAGCAAAAACAAGTTCAGTCTTTTGCTTCAAGCTAACTGCTGGTTTTGACTCTGAGGCCGAGCCGCGAAGCAATCAGTCGCAGACCGAACGCTTTCAGGTTTTCCAACATCCAGTCTGAGCTGGTAACGTCACCACGCCGCTGAAAGTATGAGGAAGAGCTTCAATATGACGTTTATCTCGGGCACATCGTCAGCTAAGGTGTGGTGGCCATTTCTCATGGGAGACAGGAAGCTAAACTGTAGGCAAAATAAAAGTTTTAGTGCAGGCCTTGTCTGTATATTTGACACCCAGTAGGGATCATAATTCATGAAGTAAATGTGATCAGTCAGGATTTCTTTCAGGCGGGTATCAATATTTGAAACTGTACATAAAGACATAACACCTCTAATAATTTCAGCAATGCTTCCTTCAGGATTGGGTTGCTGACCAACATACAGTATGTTGTGAACAGAACATTTTACTGCCCTTCAGCGCCCTCTGGTGGACAGTCTTTAATGGAGACGCTGTTTCTACTTCTCGCAACTGCAGTCTTGATATGTAATATCTGCAGTCACTGCAATGGTGCAAAAAGCCACATAAAGTTTATATTGAATCACTGTAAGTACATTGAAGTGTTTCTTTTCAAGTTGCATGTCGGTGGCGTCTAAAACTCTTTTTTTCTCATAAAAAACAGATTTGAGTTGAGTGTGCTTTTTCTGAAGAAATTGTAATTTCCTTTACATGCGCATATTCTAAAAGTTGAGTTCAAAATGCTTTACAAGTACACATGGAACTAAGAAAGTGCAAAAGAGAGCCAAAAACTTGAATGTGTTAAAGACAAAGAAATGTGCCATAAAGGAGATTTAAACAAAGTTGAGGCTGTCTTAATAATGGGACCAGTGTTGAATCGTATTTCATTTCGTGGTATGTTTTGATCTCAGTTTCAGTAACCTCGATAAATAAAGTGCGATTTTTACCACTCAAAGTGGAGCCAAAACACTCGAAGACAAATGTTGTCCTCAGCTGTTGCTGTTGCTTTAGGACAAATCTGTCCAGAGCTGAGAAACTGCCAAAAAATAAACAATACAGTGAGATTTTACTTATCGAACATTTTCAAACAATCCAGCTGCAGGTTTCTCACACCAACCACCTCCCAGAATTATATATGATTACTGTACAAAGACACAACCAGCGCTGAGTAATTACTTCACCTTTAAAACACAGGAATTAGCTCTGGTTCATTCTGAAACGACCGGATTTCTCAGAGCCGTGTCCGTCCCCGTGTGTCCTCCAGGTGTGACCCACGCCTCGGTTTGGGCAGCCTGTATCTCCTACCTGAGTGCGGCCGTCCCGCCCGCCCTGAGGACGTCGGCGCAGGGCATCCTGCAGGGCCTGCACCTGGGCCTGGGCCGCGGCTGTGGGGCCATGGTGGGAGGAGTGTTCGTCAGCTACTTTGGTACGAGCCGACGGTGACGCCGAAGCTGTTGTCAGAATGCGTTTTTGTTCGACGTACTGTGATGTTATTCTGTTACGGTGACGTCCGCTTGCCCTGCAGGTGCTGCGGAGACGTTCAGAGGAATCGGCATGGCCTCCCTCGTCATCCTCCTCATCTTCTCCTTCATCCAGTGTCTCACCGGGGGGACTGAGGGAAAAGGTGGGGACCACTTTCTTCAAATGAAATTAATTCAAGTCTGGTTTGTGAAAGTTGACCCAACCCATTGACATATAAACAGATATCGCTTGTCATTATTTTGTCAGCTGGTCTTTCTTCTTTTCACAGCTTCTTTAGATTCTGCTTCAACAAATAAGTTCACTGAATACTGACCTGCTTGTAAATGTAAACCTGAATCTAAAAGGCGTCCGTTTTTATTTGTTTTGTTACATTTCCTCTCACCTCATCCTCCCTCAGAGGACAAAATCCTGGCTGAGAACATCCCGGTCCCCTCCAGCCCGGTTCCCATCGCCACCATTGACCTGGTGCAGAATCCGAGCGCCATCGGGAGCCCCGCCCCGCCCCGAAAGGCCACCGTGGTGCCAGTCAAGAAGACCAAACACCAAGAGGATCAGGAGGACGTGAACAGCCCAGCCTGGTTGCTCTCTGGCGCCCCCTGGGTCACCATCGCCTTCGCCATTATGCAGATCAGGGAGAGGATGAACATGGCGAAGGACGGCAGACCGCCCCCAGACAATCAACCACTGCAGGTGAGCAAAATTCAAAACACGTTCAAGACTGTAATTTAAAGAGCAGCAGGGCAGGAGATAAAGTCATGTTTTAACCTAAATCCAGTTTGACCTCAGACACACAGAACGTATTTTATTGTTTTGGTACGTTGGTGTAGCAGCAGTCGGTGTCTAATAACCATAGTAATCATCACAATGACATTTTCCATGTGTTGTGTCTGCTAGTTTAACGACTGTGTAGGAAATGTCTTTAACATTCACTAACCTGAACTTTCTCACGCTTCCTCCTCTAACCGGCTGCCCACACACACACACACACTTACACACACACGCACACACTGAAGAAAGGTGAGACATTTGTGTGTGCAAAGGTTGATGGAAAACTACCGTGTGTGTGCGTGGGGGGTGTCCAGGGTTTCCTCTGCTTTTGTGTGTTGATGCATGTGGTGACTCATCTATACCTGAGTGTGTGTGGCATGTGGGCGTGTTCGTGCATGCATACATGTTATTGTGATTGTGAACGTCCCACACCCGTTTCATGACGTCATGTTAAGTGCATGCGTGCCTGAATTTCTCCCCGCTGATGTAAAACACCCCCCTCCCTTCCACCCCACCCCCACCCCACCTCCACCCCCACCTTCTGTCTGCCATGTTGGAGGTTCTGCTGACTTTCAGATGAGGCAGATTAGTGCATGTTAGTGATGTTTGGAGTTTGTCTTTGCACAGCCAGTTAGAGCTTCAGGCTAACGTGTTAGCTTTAACGTTGTTGTATTGATGATGTTTTAGCCACAAAGCAGGTTTATTCAGCAAATTCTTTGTTTTTTGTCTGGTCTGTGGACAGTTAGGCTTTATTAGATGTGCGGTTCTAAAACGTGCCAGATGTGTGCTTAGAAATGTGTGACTGCAAATCTGCCTGCCTGCTCACCGCCGTCACTGTTTGTTCCTCTTGTTGCCAGATATGTAACGAGCAGGCGGTGGCGACACCACACGGAAACCCGAGCGCCGACAGCACAGATCCACCAGCCACCTCAGAAACACTCACACAACCAAACGCCACCCGCCCCGCACCCACAGACTCTGACAAAGACCAAACGCACCCGTCCTCAGACAGAGGAGGGCCTCTAGAGAGCCCAACCTTCACAGCAGTACACACAGACTGACTGTTTGTTTGGGAACTATTTAATTTACACACACTGACCTTTAAACTGTGTGTTTGAGTACTGCAAAAATGTCCGTCTTCACGAGTCCTTTTGTCGCCAACTCTTGTCTTTAAAACTGATTGAACTGATTAATAGTCTAAAAATCTGTGCTTGAATAAGGCAATAATGTCCACAATATCCTGTAATTCTAAGGGGAAAAAGTTTTTTAAAAGTGGTTACGAGTCTTGTCTTCATGGAGTTTGAGTTGGCTGATTTTTCCTAATCTAAATCAACGTGTTTATCTGCCTTAGACGGTCGAGTGCGAAGGAAACTTAAACAAAAAAAATGTGCCTCTTGTTAAGTTATTAAATTAATTTACTTTGAAAAAAAAAAAAAAAGGTGATAAAATCTGTCAAAATGGCGTTTTACTCCGGCAGTTGGATTCATTCAAGTGGTCAAAACGCAAAGTCAGAACATCAGAATGCATATTTCTAAGCACTGCAACACAGAGGAGGTTCAGTTATCTTTGCCTCACAGGCTGTTTCATACTGACTTTGTTGTGGTGGACCAGCCGACTGGCTGTGAGGGGTCATCATGCCTTAGACGTGATTGTGCAGCGGGGATTACGAGACCAAAGCTGCCTTTAAGTTGAGCATGTTATGAGCGGAGTAGATATTTCCTCTTTGCCTCCTTCTTTGTTGGTCTGCGGGTTCTGGTGATGCTTGAAAAGATCAGTATTTGATAAAATGTTTAATCAATCTTTTGTTTCAAGAGTAGATTCGCACCACAGGATGGAAGGATGCGACGTGAGCTGATGTGACCTGAAAATCAAAACGCATCAGTTTCAGAGTTCAGCACTTCTTTCAAAACAAAAATCCAGTTCTGTGCGTATTTGTATAATTTATTGGAGAGCGGAGACGAAGAAGTGCCTCTTTTAAGCATACTGGTGATTATCATCATTCTTCTAAATGTCGAGCAAAGATCCCTTTACTGTCCTCCACTCCTACAGAAAAATCTGTCATCTTCCACACGGCACACTGAGGGTCTTTTTAAAGCCGGATTCCAATATTTTTGTACTGAAGCTGCCAATAGCCGACACCCTATATTTACCGTCTTTGTTTTCATGCCAAACAATTCCCAGTATTCACTTTGTGTGTGTCGTCTGAGTGAAAAAACCCTCAGAAGCAGAATTAGATGAAGAAATTCTGTTTACCGTTAATTAAATCATTAAAGACGTTTTGAAAAAGTGTAAAGAAAGTGAAATGTGTTGCATTTTCCAGCCTGTTTTTCTTGTTTTCCGTGAAGGAGTCGCGAAAGCCGACATCAGCCCTTTAACTCGGCGTCAGTGCATCTTAATGGTATTGGTAACAAATATTATTAAAGGTATATCTAACAAACAACAACCCAGACTGAGCTGAATGACTGTGTGCGTGTTTGTTTTATTAAACGTGATCATATGCTCCTGAAACAGGAAGCAGATGCAGGACATGACTTGCCTGAAGGTAACTCAAGGTCCACTGACTGACTGTTCTTATGACCACACCCCACAGCCTTCCTGACCGCCGTGTGCTGACAGGGCGGCCTGACGACTTTTGCCCCCACCGCTCTGTTAACGATGAGGTTTTACTTGAGCTAAATGTAACCTCTTTGATTTGTGAAGTAGCTGCAAGCTGTGGCATTAATGTAGTGGAGTAAGAAGTACAGCATTTTTGCTTGAAATGCAGTGGAGTGGGCGTATGAAGTCACATAACACAAAATGCTCATTTAAAGTGGCTGAGTGTTTTACTGCAGCGTGGAGTCCGAGTCGACGCTTTCCAGGCAGCTGCTGTGTGTAAAAGCGGCCACTTGATGGCAGTAGCGCTCTGAGCACACGAGTGGATTTATGGAGACTTAAATGGACTAAACCAGCGTCTGTGTGTGTGTGTGTGTGTGTGTGGAGGGTTATTGAGGTCGTGGTGCTCCTGCTACTGATGGGTGTGTGTGGGAGGACAGTAATAGGCTTCCTCAAAAACTAGACTATGTGCTGTCGTTTAAAAAAAACAACAAAATAAAATAATAAAATCAAAACCGTCTTGGCACACTCAGCCTGTCTGAAATCCGTGGAGAAATTTGCTCCAGCCCCTGTGCTGTTGACGCTGTTGTTGTTTTGTCCTGCCTGGTCTTTAATAACGAACAGCGGAACGGCGTTGGGTGTTCAAAAGGTGTCATGGCGGCGAGCCGCCACACGTTTCAATTGAAATGACACCGAGGGTCGAGGCGAGACGGGCTTATTGTTCTCTGTCGCGTCCCTGAAAATGACAGGGAATTACTGCAGCGCTGACCTACAGATGCATCCAATTACTGGGGCAGTGAGTGTCCCACATGGTCATCGGGTCAGGGTCTGGGCCCAGACTGGACATGGGGACAGACATTTGATTATTTGGCTGATTGTTGACGCATCAGGTGTGACTTTTCCTCCACTGGACAGGCTGTTCCCCACCTGTAAACAATATTTTAAAAAAGCAGCATTTGAACTTAGTGTTTAGGGTTCATTAAGGCTCATTTTCCACATCATAAATTACCTTTTCTTCTCTGGATTTGTTGGCTTTGAGCGTCCCCTGCACGCACCTGAGCATCAGCAGGATTCAGATCTCATGTTAATGTCTGAGAAAAGGCACAATCAGATCCTCAGGACCCGGCACAGCCTCCTCCAGACCCCGTTTTATCAGCTGTACCCAATTATGTTCAGTTTGAAAAGGCAGGAACGTCATGCCAATCAGCTGCTCGCAGCCAGCCGCTGCCCAGATACAACCTGCAGCTATTTTTAGCTGCTTCTTCCTCACTGTGCCGACATGGAGAGACGAGTCTGAGGAGGCGACTTGGCGAGAATCTGTTGAGTCAAGGTGATGACGGCTCCCCGTGTCCTCTGGGACTCTCTGGAGACAAGGGGGACCTTTCGGAGCCAAAGTGAGGCGTTCGCATCACCTGAAGTTGTTGATGAGCAAGTTGCAAGTGGTCACAGTCCTGTCATGAGTCTCCTTAACATCAGTTTTATGGAGAAATTTACTTTTTTCAGCAACAACAAATGAGTCCAATTTTCCCTTCGGCATAAAACGCAACCCGGAGAATTTTGTCACAAGTCACCAAAGAAAATTTTCAGATTGTATTCCCTTTATGTCCACATTCATATATTCAATTGTGATTTTTTTACCCCCTATATTATGTTATCACATGGCAGTAGTTTTCCTTTTTGGCTCGTCAGTGTTTCACACTCACAAAAATATGAAAGAAAAAAATGTCTGAAAAATAAACACAGCTTTGTGACGCAGGAGTATTTGCTTTCTTTTTGCCTGGTGATCGTCTCGTGACCCCTCAGGTTTATCTTGAGGCCACATTAAAACCTGCTTTCCCCACGTCGTGAAGCCAAATGCTCCTCCAGGAACGTGAATCTAGCAGAGAACTTTCTTTATTTAAACTTTACTTGTTGGTCTTCTTCACTAAAACCATTTGGATAGAAAAGTATTGAGTATTAAAGACATGAGGATCAGCCTTTAGAACACATCGTGTGTGACGTTTGTGTCGTCGTGTAGAATATAAACCCCTTTCCAGGTCATTAACGCCCCTGAAACCCTTCAGACAAAAAGCCGAGGCCCCAGACTCGTGTTTTGTGTTTTACGAGGTACTGAAACTCGATGCTTCACTGTTTGCTCGCAAATGAAACCTGCAGACTCGTCGCCCCGCGAGGCGAACTGCTGGAGACCACCAGGCTAAATGACTCAGCTGTGAAGTGTAACTGAGCAGACAAGAGAGCGGGTCACGGGTTAAAGACGATCCTGGCGCTGACACCGTTTCCCGGTTAGGCCTCCTGCAGTGCTGTGATCAGGACCACCTGAGTCAGGTCTGAGTCAGACTGGAGACCACAGAGAGTCGTGTTATTGGCAGGATGCTTCAGACTGAACATCACATGGCTGCGTGCCTCTGACTCTGTCTTCGCACTGAGAAATGTGTACCTATTTTAAAATCAGTCACTGATTTGAAGCATGACACTAAAAACATCCTGCAGGGGCTGCGTGTTACAGTTTGTGCCACATGTCTTACAGTATCTCCACTGAACACAGACGACTGCATGTGTCTGTGTGCCGCTCAGCAGAAAACTGACCCCAAATCACCTTCAGGGCTTCCTCAGGGACGTTGTGTTATTACCCCGATGGTTCCAGACCTGTTTGGATGGTTGTAGATGAAATCATTTACAGACCTGACAGGTGAAGTGACAGTGACAGGCGTTTTGTTTCTAGCTGGTGGGGGCACACAGTTTGTTGGAAATGACTTGGCCTTAATGGGGCTTCAGAGCCTCTCTGATGTGAGGATGTGCACCGTTGGCGCCTGGCTTGTCGTGGTTTTACAGTAACGTTGGCAGCATGTGTGTGCAGAGCAGAATGAGCCGCAGTGTGAGGCGGGTGCGGCAGACTCAGACGTATAAGAGCAGACAGCTGTCATGGCGGCTCTGGCATCACCCCGCCGGCTGTGTTCATGCACCCCCTCCTCTGTTTCCAGAGGAGAGCGAGGACGCTGCCGTGCTACCTGACCACGTGCAGCAGGCTCCTGGTAATGCTGACCTAATTTTGTATTCATGATCCTCATTTGATGAACCGATGCTTCCTGAGACTGTGCGGTGCAGGGAGGGGCCGGTCCGATGGCCGTTCCTCACGTCCAGGCAGTTCAGCGTGTTGTTGCTCTGCTGGACCTAATGGAGGGAAAGTGACTGCACCTCAAAGCAAGTTGTTGAGGTAATCAGAGGTTTTTATTGGTGATGGTTGCACCCGGGATGTCGTGGGTTTTGCACACATGCAGGTTGAGTGCAGCTCCTGTAAACACAAAGCCTGTCCCACCAGGACACAAGAGCTTTTACACTGACAGCTCATCAGATCGCCTTTTGCACGTCATTTCGCCGTCAGCCGTTAATCCTGGGGTTCCCCAGGTAACCGTCCCGGGTCCCCCTGTGGTTTTAATCTGAAAACCTCAAAGGTTTCCCTCGGAGTCTTTTACATTTCACAGCGTGCAGGCACGGTGATGTATTTTAAAACATCTTAAGCACATTACAAGCGTGTTACACACCATTCTGTTTGCATAATCACATTTGGAAACGACATGCATCATTATCAAAAGGAGGAAATTAACATTTTCATCCACCGGCCACAATGGTTGCTGCCTTCCAAATTTTTGCCAGAACGTTTTTCGCTGTCTCACCAGCCAAATGTGGTTTTGGAAAAGGCAAAAGAGTCTGAGCAGCCTGGTGGGTTACCAGCATTGAGCTGCGGCCTGGTGAACAGCTGAACCAATCAGGTGAAACGTGAAGGCTGACGGTGACGAGTCGGAGCCACAGCATCTTTTTGACAACACGTGTGCGTTTTTCAGTGCAGCGCTTGTATCATATAACGCGTGTGCTCCCTCTTGATGTGGATTGGAGAGCACAGACAGTGTGCTCATAATGGCCATGCATTATTAATCATTAAAAATCAATGAGAGCAGTAGTGAAGCTCTGCGATGCGGTTAATGATGGATTATGATGATAATTACCACGAGATGAGATAGCAGTGCAAACAGCACTACAGAGTGGAGTGTCACTAACCGGACTAATTACAGTGAAATCTCATTTTCCCAGATGCATCGACATCTGCGGCCTCCAGCAGATGCTGCCGTCAGGCGGCGGGAACAGACTGCGTCTGTGATGAAGTAAGATTATCAAGGAGGAATGTGTATGTTGTCTGTACGTGCATAATGGACACGTTACACTGATGCAAAAGCTGTCTTTCATGTTGTGTGAAACACCTTGTGAAGTCTTTTATCCAGCTTCACCAAAGGCACCGATGGACACTTTTTACTGCGTTCTGGGGTTTTGAACAACCGATCGATAATCAGTAGAAACGAGTGGCAGCCTTGATCTGAACTGAACTGAGGCCTGTGACGCGTCGTGGAAACTTTCAGAGCAGGCGACTAAACTGAGGTTTTGTAGGAAAATTCCTAATTACCTTTCTACATGAGGGACTGCTGTTTATATATAAGACGATAAATTAATGGGTTTGTAATTATTTCTGTCGAATTCATCTGGAGCTGCAGTTTCAAAGGTCATAAATCATAAATGGTTTCATGAGGAAGACTTTATTCAGCGTCACATTTTACTCCCAACAAGATCATCAAAGGATTTTTGGAATTTTTTCACGTCGGTTTGAAGAAAACCCCAGCTGACCTCGGTGATGGACTAAAGGGCTCATACGCAGCTTTTTGAGAGGACTTTGTGGTGTTTTGTGGGGAAAGTCACTCATTTTGTGAGGAGCCTGGCAGGGCCTCAGTGAAGCTGCAGCTCCTCGAATGAAGGTTAGCCGAAACTCCTCGTTTGTTCTGCTGTTACCTCACAGCAGCTCGTTTTAGAGCTTCCATCTGCATTGTAAAAACCGAGCCACATGATGACGTGTTGGACCCGGTTGCTTTGATTCGTTTCGAGGCTTTTGATTCAGTGTTTGTGCTCAGTTAACCCAGTCATGTGTAGACTAAAAGCGTCTTCTGGTAATTTATAGTCACTTGTTGAATTCATTTCTCAGTATGGCAGAGAGGTCGAGAGGCTGCTGTTGTTGTTCTGCAGCTTAGTTAAATCTGTTTTGGTAGATTCTTTCAGCCCGATCGCAAAACTTCCTCAGATGCAACGAAGACCAGGATAGAAAATAACCAGCGACGATCAACATGTTCTTTCTGATTTCTGGTGATGAACCTGCATATCTAAAACGCATCTTTGCAGTAAATATCGTTTATTTAACAGGTTTCGGGCCCAAAAGTTTCCACAGCTCCCTCGGTGCATGAACGCCAGCGTGAAACCCACACCACAGAACACTGCAGGTACTTTTTTTCCCTCCTCAGCAGCTGATAAACAGCTCAGCCCCGACGCCACTCAGCTGTGATGCATATGATAAAGTGCAAGAGATGTGTGCTCTGTAGCTGCGACCTTTCCCCCCTCTCCAGGCGAACACCTCCACACCGAGCCCACAGCAGCAGCCGCCTCCCCAGCATGGCTGCCTGGACTTCAAAGGAGGAAAGACTGGCGTGATACCAGAGTCATACTGCAGCGCACTCCACAAGGTTTACCTTCTGTGCCTCGTTGCTTTGTCGCTTCACTTTTTCCACAGCCGTCTCACGCAGCCGCTCTAATTAATGGAAACTTCTTGGAAACTGGCTGATGTTAGTCGATGCATTTATCGACAGATCAGTTCTCTGTCTCCGGCGATTGTTCCGTCGTCGTCGTCGTTATCAGAGGAGGAGGAGGAGGAGGAGGAGGAAGACTCCGGCTGTGACCTCTGACCTTTGACCTCCTCGGTTAGTTTACACTTGACTAGACAGCACCACCGTGTAAAAGCACTCCTTTACATTAAAGTAAAGCTTTTGTCAGTAACCATACTTTAAGTTTAAAGTGATTTCTTGGTATGTAAGCAACACTTTAGCTAATTTTAACTACCACAGAACATTTGGTCATTTAAGCTGCGACATTATTTTATAAACTCATAAAACCGTACCGGCACTGAGTATCCGACCGTCGCAGCTCCAGCATTCATTTGTCAACTGTTGATGGAGTTTTCTTGCAGTCTTGAAGGTAGCAGTACACACGTAGGAATACTGTTAGTGAATTGTAGCACTTGTAATACTGTACTCGTAGTAATAGTACAGAAATAACTGTGGTACTAAGTACTAGCAGCCTCAGCTTGGTTGATAATTCTTCACTGATAACAGTATTAGTACTCCTCTCAGCCCCATCGCACCTGGAGTAAACTGGTAGAGAAGCAGCAGACGCAGTACTACTGAGTATTTTTACACAGTGTTGTGGTATTGGTGCAGTAGCGGTGCAGTTTATCTGTTGCAGTGGTTCTGTTGCTGCTGGCCGAGCAGGACAACAGGGAGACTTTTTGTCCTGGCTGGGATCAATCGCTCCATAGATGACGCCCACCCAGCCAGGCCTCTCCGTGGGCGGCCGGCAGCCCAGCAGCCCAGCAGGCCGGCTCGGTCCGGCCCCGCCCCGGGGGCCCTCCTCCGGCCCCCGCAGCCTGCAGGGCCAGCACAGCAGGAGAGCTGCACTTTGCATCTGAAAGCTTTAAAGTCGCTGTAGGAAAGAGCAGAGCTTTCTTAATGTGATCTACTTCCTGCTGAAGGAGGGATCGCTCACAACCAACGGGATGTCGGTGTGAGGCAGAGAGGCAATCTGATTGGACGACTGCGATCGCAAAAGAACGTCTGAGTTCAGGAAAGAAAAGACTTATTGTTACCCATCCATAAAAAGCTACAATTTCCAAGCACTTTAAGGTTCAAAAGTGCAATTTTGACCTTTTTAAACGACAGCTGATCGACGTCTGCTCAGTAGCTGTTGTGAAACCTTCAGCCGCACAAAGCACATTATTATTAATGTTCTCTGTGGGTGTTGCAGGTTTGTTTGCATCAGCAACGGCTGCACACACTGAAGGAAAAAGTCCCAAATGTTTGATCGAGAACTACGCGGTGCCGACAACATGAATGTTTAAAGCTGTAAACAGCAAGAACGTTCTTCATTACAACAAACTGGACCACCAGAGAAAGTAAAGGTAAAGTAAATAAATACAATGAAACTCTTGCTATCGTTTGGTTTCGACCGCCAGGTTGGATTCCTGTCTCGTTAACCTGCATCTGTTGCTGTGGTAACAAAGTGTGCGAGAGAGAGAGAGAGAAAGCAGATCGAGTTACATCAGCAGAGGAGGACGTTTATGTGCCAGTGGTGGAGGAAGTACCCTTTACTTCAGTAAAAGTACCAGTGCCGTTCTCCAAAGATACTCTGTTACAAGTAAAAGTCCTGCACTGAAGTGCAAAGTATAATAAGGAGAAGAAGGAGTGAAGCAGAGTATTTCAGTTCATTTTCAGTCTCTGCAGCAGCTTTAGCCTGTTGGACAGCGAGGTCCATGTTGAGACCAGTGTGGAGTGGAGGACCTGGACCGGCTCGTGATCTGGGGCCACTTCATGCAGTGGGCTCCAGTCCCTGCTGCGCCCACACCGGAAACACTGGGCACTTTTGCATTTAGATTTAGTCATTTATCTGTTGTCCCGAGCAGAGGGCAGATTAAATTCACTGATCGCCCACAAACAGGACGCTCACATTTACATCTCACTCGCTGAGCTCAGCAGTGACCGAGTTTCACCTCCGAGGAAAACCGTCTGAGGCCGAGCGAGGGCTGCGGGTCTGAGAGAGGTTTTTCCCATTGATAAAAACATTTGTGTTTGTTTTTTGCTTCTGCTGGTTGGTTTAAATCCAGTCTAATTCCCCCAAAGTCTCAATACTTAAGAGACTGTTTTTTTAACACGTGGGTGGTTATGTTTCCTACAGGACAGTGACTGGATGAGGCTTTGCACTGGAAACGGACGGTTCTGGGTGATTCTGCATCCGTTGCTAACATTCAGGGTGAATACAGGAAGTCGTCTCCGTGGCGTGAATGTCGTGGTGGTGGCGGTTGAGCTGTGTATAAATATAACTTCCTGAGCAACAATATGGAGCGTTCAAAGCAGCCTTCAGACCACAGCGAGACGCTGCAAACGCTGCTGACCAGTGGAGTGAACACGTTATTCACGCAAAGACGTCACGTTCCTGATTTCTCCAGTCGGAGGGTTTGTGAAGCTCTCTGCAGGCAGGAGCCTCCCAGGACGATATGTGATATTTAATTAAAGGCAGATAAATCTTTATTTCCTGTGTGTGTTCGGCCCCGTCGTCTCGGCTGCGTCTCATCAGTGTGTACATTAGTTGTCAGCACGTCTCTGTATTAATGTCACCGAGACAAATCCCCGTGCGTTCATTGTGCTGTGCGATTAAAGCGATGCTGGTTGTGATGTGCTGCAGGGACGTGGGCAGGGCGATGTGGGTACTTGTGCGTGAGGAGCCCTAAGTTGCAGAGGTTTTTTTCTAATTGAGTCAGGGACTTATGCTGGCAAGGTAGGCGTGTGAGTGGGGGGGAGACTAATCCCAAGCTGCTGTTGTTTTTCGTGCCTGCTGGCTCAAGATCAAAAACTTAACAGCAATAATCATGCAAAATGTGTGGCTTCACTTCAAAGCCTGCCTCAACTTTGCTCACACCCTTGTAGCTTGCATTGTTTCATCATTTCTACCCGTTTTTCTTCTCCTCTCCTTCCACTCCTGCAAGGATTTTTCCCCTCTTTAGTATTCAGCTTTTTGTCACGCCTCAGCAGTCCTCGAGGTCACGAGGCGGGTCTGATAGGTCGCCGTGACCTTTCTGCAACAGCCTCAAATTAATGCACTTAGCAGATTAATCACACACGTCCTGATAAGCTCAGAGTTGAGGTCTTTCACACACACACACACACACACACACAGCACATTGAACGCCCGCCGGTTTCTCTCTGACTGCAGTGTGTGGTCGTGGCAGAGGGAGAGTCAGCCTCCGCCTGCAGATAGCAGACATGTCAGACGTCAGCAGCACTCTCAGGGTGAGGATGCCGTGGGCAGCGAGGGTCGCTGAGGCCTCTACGTGTCCAAAATGGGCAAATCCCCTCCACGTCAGCCTACGGCCAGACAGCGAGGAGGTGCAGGGCTTCCCACTGAAGCTTCTCGATGTGCGGCACAAAGCAAGCCAGTAAAAACTCCACCACATTAATGACGCCTGGCCTGTTTGTTGTCTGAACCCACTACTTTCATTACGCAGCAAGTGATCCACATTTCTGGTTGAAGGGACCTTTTTTTTTCTCATTTGTGAAGCAGATCAAAAACGAAACCTTGAAAGAATGCAAATCACTTTGATTTTCGTTTTTCTCAGCACCTTGTTGCACCACACTTCATTAGTTTCTTTGAATCTTCTACAGTATTGTAGCTCTGTCGCTGCAGAGGTGCGGTGTGTTCAGTTGTGTTTTCTGGACACATTAAGCAACTTCTGCTGGAGGATAAAAACATCCAGTCTATCAACATGTTTAGTCTAAACATTATGGGACTGTGTGTGACTGTGCAATGGAAACTCTCCTTCTTGTCATGAAACAACCCAAATTCTCAGCGATGTTGAAGACACTCGGCTGCTTCAAAGTTAGGAGCCAAAACTTGCAGAGTTTCCTGTGACAGCCGGCGGTGAAGAAACCGTTTGAACTGAAGATTTACTGCATCTGAAGTTTTTCAGCTGACGAATCGTCCGCCAAGCTAACGCCTGAAAGCTTCACACTTACTGTCCCCAAACCCGTCAGACCTGGGGAACAAAAGGTGAAGGATGTCATTCATTTCTGTGAGGAACATAAAAGGCTTTGTGTAGCAGCTTAGCATCAGTTAAGCTAGCAGCTCGAGCTGACGGTTTTGTTCAGGAGGACCGACTGAAGCGGCTTGAGTCATCTTTGTGTTGAAAGACGTGTCGTGTGAGCGTTGCTTGACACATTCACGTCTGTAGTAATACAACCTTTCACCTACAGTGAAGTCTTTTCAGCCACGAGGCCGCGCCGCCACGAGCTGAGCCCACTTAAGAGGAGGATGAGTCATTTCACCAGGCGTCACCTCATGACGGTACACCGCGTCGAGCTCAAACACACCGTTTGACATGTTAAAGGTTCAGATTTGCATGCTGACAACTCAACAAAATGGATGTTTTAAATGTGATGAAATGTAAACGCTGAAGCTCCGATCCATTCTCGGCGCTCGTGGGTACGAAGAATCAGACGTTCCTCCAAATCCAGGAGACGACAACACGAGACGATTTCTGTCCACGTCCGAAGACAAACACATGCTGACGCTTTGCCACCTCAGCAGGGATGACCTGAGAGTCATGGCAGCCGCTTCAGGTGTCACCGTTCAGAGAATAACGGCGAGGCCAGAGTCGATCGCAAAGCCGTGGGAATTTGTGCGACGTGTCGCGGGAGCTGCAGTGCAAACAGAGACTCAGTTCTTTTATTGTTTGAAGATTCGCTTCTGTTTGCACTGCAGAAACGTGTTACAGGCGTGAAATTATTTCAGCAAGTTTAAGAGAATAATTTGCTTCTTATTATTTTCACGTCAGTAAATCTCTCACATCTGATTATTTGTTTGGCATGTTGCGTTTTGTACAAACACAACCCAAAGATGTTTAGTGTTTGTTTGTTTTTTTCTTGATAATTAACTTAGTGTCAGGATGCATAATGAGATGAATTATCAGTGAATGTGAGTACAGGTTTGAGGTTCGTGCACTTTGCTTGAGTGTTTCCCTTTAATCTTCCACAGTCTCACATTAATAAGATAATTCAATTATTTCGGATGATTATTAACATCCCCGGCGGCGTGTGATGGAGTTGATGTTAGCTTCACCTTCACCAGCAACATTAATGTACACAGTGATGATGATGATGATGATGATGATGATGATGATGCCAGGACCCTGAAAACTTGTCTCATCACGACCCTTTTTATTCACTTTTGTTGCTGATACTTAATGCACGTTGTGTGTCTTTGCACTACAGGCAGTTAAAGATCTCGCCGGTTAAGTTTTGAGGCTGACACAGTAACTTCCCTCTGATCACGAGGACGCGAGAGGCGAGACGCGTCCTCTTCGGCGTTTGACACATTCTCAGAGTCTGTCTTCACGGAGGGGATTTTGACTTAAGGTAGTAGTAGACGAGTGTGAAGGCTGCAGATTTCCACGCTGGCACATTTGCAGGCAGCAGGGCCCCTATAGCTGTTTCTGCCATCCACACTCTGCACTGAAGTTTCACACACGCACACACACACACACACACTGCAGGAACACTGCAGTCTCTATCTGTATGTCACATAACCTCCGCCTACGCTCACTACACCCACACACATCCTTGCCCAAAACGCCCACGCGAGTGTAATCTGTGTGCAATGCTACACACACACACACACACATCGCCCTTATACACACTCCCCGCCCACGCAGGCACACACGTGTTCAGTCAGACATAAGCCGCTCATACCATCCCACACTTTCTCAACAGACACAAAGTAAGACTCTGCTTACCAGGGAGCCTGTGCAAACACACCAGCTTTAGCCCTGCACACACACACACACTCAACACACACAAGCTGTGGCCTTGTGCAGCATCGTAAAGTCAAAGAAAAAAAAGTGTGTTTTAATAGAAAGAAAACCTGCTTGGCTGCTTAACTTAACTACTTTCTGACCAGATTTTCTGATTTCACAACATTTTTTTTCTTCCGTTTCCCAGTGAAGTCACATCCACGCCCGTCTAAGACGTGTCTGCCACCCAAAATGGCAACACAACACAGGGTGGAGACGACAACAGGAGGCGCCGCACTCCTTTTTCTTTCTTAAATCTTCTTTTTCGTATCTCCTTCATGTTGGCATCGCAGTCATCCTGTAACCCATATTCCCTCCAAATGAAAAGGGACACTCCATGACAAGCACTACCACCGCCTGGAGACTGAATCACGCCGCTCTGTTGTTCCTCCTCTCCCTCTCTCTCTCTCTCTTTCTCTCTCTCTCGCTCTCTCTTTCTCTTTCCTTGCAAAAGAGGAACTTGGATGAAAAGAGCTGCTTTTTTAGAGCGCAAAGTGTTGAGGATGTGGGTTGTTGGGGAGAAGAAGGGGAGCAGAGCAGCGTGGGCGCTCTGACAGGGCGAGGGGCTGACAGGCCCGGGCGTGGGCGTGTCATTGAAATGTGTTTCTACTCCTGGGGGGGAGAAGAAGAAGGAGAAGGAGGAGGGGGGGGAGGAAAGTTACAGGGAAAAAGAAAAGCAGCAGAAGAAGAAAAAGAGAGAGAGAGGCAAGCCGCTGCAGAAATTAAACGAGCAGGCGTCTCCTGAAAAGTGAAATATGAAGAGGCTCCTTGCCAAATGAGATACATCCACTGTTTGGATGTTTCAGCGGGGAGGACACACACACACACACACACACAAAGTGACGCCTACTCTTTAGGAATGACTGACAGGACGACATGAAAGCAGGTTGCTGCCGCCATGTGAAAAACCTTGTAACGCTCGCTCTCGGCGGTTTGGTTTTCATGTTTTTTGGACTAAACTGAGTGACTCGTGCTGCTTTGGGGAAACATTTTGAAACCTGATCAGATGAACTCAAAATACGAAGCAAGAACTGTGCCTCGGCGGCAGAGACGCGCCAACCTGCGCAGAGGAGGGTGTGACGGGTGAAGCTGATTGGTTGATCCGGCCTTTGTGCCACCAAAGATCTTCTAACTTAGCAAAGGGAACTGACGAGGCCGTGCCGGTTGTCCACCAACAGTTTCCAGTTAAAGGAAGGCGAAAGGGAGCTCCTTTGTTTCATCAGCTCAGCTCGAGGTGACTTTTGTGCTGTGTGAAAACAATCGCACACAGTAAAGCTCCCGCCGCAGAGCGCAGGCCGCTGAAGCATTAAGGAACAGGGTGTAAAAGTTGGAAAACTGGGACTTGTGGGAACAGGCAGCCTGGGTGTCGACCTACCTCGCAGTGTGGGTGGACATCCTATTTCCTGCCGGCGCTCTCGTTTTAATTTGTTCTTGTTGGGTTCTCGTTGTCACATATTGTGTGTGTGTGTGTGTGTGTGGTGAGAGAGAGAGATATATAATAGAGCTGATGTTCCTTCTCCTCTCTGTTTCTTCATTTGATTTGATCCCCGTCTGCTGTGAGGCTGATCTGTGGGAACGCCACAAGAAGGTCATATCTGCATAATAACACACACACACACACGCAGCAGCAGCCAGACGTGGATTTAGAGGCTGAAGGTGGGCGGACAGGAATCCTACCTGCCTACCTGCTCCATGTGTGCTTTTGGAAAACACATCACAAGCTCCTTTTTGACCTTGGAGTGATCTCAACTCCCCTTTTGTCTTTTCAGCTTCGAGGATGGTAGTGAGTTGATGTGTGAAATGTGGTGGGAAAATGTGGACAAAGTGTTGAACTCTTCCTTTAAAGTCTTTAATATCATATTTGTGTCTTGCGTTTGCCGTTGAAGAATTTCTGTGACCTCACGCCCAACCCGTTTTGGTATTTTCACATCCCAGACTACATTTATATTGCTGCAGTGGTCCTGCAGTGTGGTGGTGGTGCTGGTGGTGGTGCTGGTGGTGCTGCTGGTGGTGGAGCTTCATCTGATTTCAGCTTCCTGTACCTTTGTTATCAGCGTCACGTTCTGTAGGAGTTTAAATTCCAGCACAATCTGCAGTTTTGCTTTGATATTTGTTTTAGTTTCCTTCTGAAATTAATTAGAGGATCTGAAGAGCAAGCAGTCCCACCCCATCCACCCCCCCACCACACACACACACATACACACACACACACGCACACACATACACACACACTCTCCAAATACTAGTTTTCTCATCATTTGGGCTTTTGAATACAAACAAAAGGATCTGCAGCTTTGAATGTAAATTGTACTTCTTTTATTTTTGTGTTCTGGTGGGGGAGGTGGCAGGGCAGGGTTTTGGGAGCTGGTGGTGCTGGTGGTGGTGGTGCAGGTGGGGTTTTACAAAAAGCCCATGTTTTGTTTTGTCCCCAGGGTGACACACCGGTGGCGGTAGGCCTAATTGCTCAGAATAGTTCGTTGACAGCGAATCAGGCAGCGATAGCAACTAAAACAGCTTTATCGTAGAAATGGTGCTGTTAGCGGTGCTGCTAACAGTTCTAAGATAAGATAAGATAAGTTCTGGCCATAATATTCACCGTACTGCAGTTTTAATACCTGTTGTACCACAGTACAACAGTTTCAATACCTCTGTTAGCCCCAGTCGTGGCAGTAGTTGTATTTCTTACAACGGCAACATGAGCCGTCGTCGTACAAAGAGTGGAAGTAGAAGAAGAAGCGATAATTATATGAGTTTAGATTTAACTCAGATGTACTCATACTGATAGCAATCGTAGTACCAGTAGCTAGTACAGCAGTAGTAGTATTAGTTCTCTGAGCAGTCGTGAGAGTAATGCAAACAGGAGAAATGATACCAATACCACGAATACCACCAGCAGTTTTAGTTGTATTAAAGCTGGAGGTATTATGGTACCATTGACAGTAGTGGTGTTAGTCATGGCTTCAATACAAATACCACTTAGAGTACTAGTAGCAGTGGCAGTAATCGTATTACTAGTAGTAGCAGTCGTACTAAAAGTGTGACCGTAATGCAGCACCAATAGCAGGAACAGTAGCAGTTGTATTAACTCTGATAGTGTTATGGGTAACATTTGGAGTAAAAGTAGTGCAGTATGCAGTACCAGCAGCGGCAGTCGTATCAGTACTGGTGTATGAGTACTTCTCAGAGTACTTGTGATAGTGGTAGTCGTGTTGTCAGTCACTGTTATGTGTGTCAAACAGTGAAGTTATTTCCAGATAGAAATCAGTTGTCTGACGGTCTGTGAATGTCGCACTGGGGAAACACTTTGAGCAGAATATCAGACAGAAACAAACCTGCGAACACACACACGCACACACACACACACACACACACTCCCACAGAGGGCTTCCTGCTACACACTCCTGTGTGTTGGAAACCATTTGCATGCTCTGCCACGTCGCTGCTGATTGTCAAGCCGTTTAATTTGAATGGACTATTTGCATGCGGGCCTGTTTCACTGACGCACTTGTGAGGCACTCGGCTTCACACACGTGACCAAACCCGCCGGTGGAGATCAATCAGCGGCAGGCGCTCATCAATAAGACGCGGGGGACGATCGGTCTGACTGTCTCAGTGCGTTGGGAGGGACTTTTCCAGTTTTGGTGGGAAGGCTCATTCGTGCACCTTTGAACCTGCTGTGTTGTGCTAACTGTAGACAAATGACAGTAATGACCTTATAGTGACAGACAGGCAAGTACAACCATGGTGCGTGTAAAAATACAAGCACATGTACACATACAAACTACACGTAAATACTTTGTACACACAAAACACGAGTCATACCTGTCAAGACTGTACTGTCTCCCATCTCCACACCTGTGGGCCACACCTGTCAGGTGGATGGATTATCCCGGCCAGGTAGAACTGCTCACCGGCACCAAAAAAATAAAAACAACAACAGCAAAAAAATAAATAAACCAAAATAAAGTCTTTAATCTTTTAACTTTGAAAGCTAATTTTAAAAAGAAAAAAAAGTGTATGAGCAGTTTGCACTTTGTCAAACACAGCGATCGGGTCTGATATCGATCGACTGATCGGTTTCCACAGTATTGACAGTTCGGGTTCAGACGGTGAGATAATCTCCGCCATAATAATGTAGTTTGAGAACATGAAGTGCGCAAGCTGCTGCGTCTCTCTGAGTCTCTGTGGGTGTTGAACCTGCCTGTGTTTGGTATTCCGTGCAGAAAGCCTCCCACGCCCCGTGTGTCCGCCCACGCGCGGATTTGCGTCACGCAGGGAGCAGCGTGGGCGAGAGAGAGAGAGAGAGAGAGAGAGAGAGGCTCTGTGGCAACGGCGCGGAATATCCCACTCGGCTGCCCGCGTCAAGCTGCGCGCTGTTGCTGCGCGACAAGACAGGAAGCGCTGACAAAATAAAAGCATCTGATTCGGACGCGAGAGAAATTCGCCCCAACGTTTTTGGCGCATAACGATCACAATGAACGCAGTGAGAGGAGAACCGAAGAGTACAGCAAAAGCTAAGAATCGTAAATAGAAAAGGGACATTTACTGTAAAATATATATATATATATAATATCGAGTTAAGAAGTTAAAAATCATCTCCACCCCAAATGGCAAGTGCTTCCCACACGTTAATGCAATAACGTAACACTCTGAAAAGATGGCTTTTCTTACATGCCTCCACAGGTTTTGTTGTGTTGTAGTAGTTTTACGTGCACTTCAGCAGATTTCTTGTCAGTTTTGTGTTTCTTATGAAAGCCTTCTTGCAGAGCGATTATATGGATCATCTTTTACACGTACTGTGTGCTACACGCGGTGGCAGACAGTACGTGAGTGCAGTTACTGTAGTTACAAATGCAGTTTAAGCAGAAAATTAACGTTGCTAATAATTTTTGAACATCTGTTTAATTTTTTTTAAGTAATTTAAATGTTGCACTCTGAGGTGAAACCAGAGGCACTTCAGTTCCGGTGGGATCGGCTGTTTTTTCCTCATTTTCACGGTGTGAATCTGTGAGTGTATCGGGAACTGCTGAGTGTATTCTCACACACCTTCGCGCTGTTTATCCGGGCTCTGCTTCCACTTTTCCAAACGCTCCTGAGCGGTGCTTTTATTTTGTCGCGCCCGCCGGACGTGTGTGCGCGCGTGTGTCTCGGTGAGCTTTGATAGCGGTTAAGAGTGCAGGGGAGTGGAGAGACGCTGGGAGAGGACTCAAACACACACACTCACTCACACACACGTCGCACTGGCACACAAACACGCAACGCACACACTTGGAGGAGAAAGACGCACCAAAAGACGCACGAAGGTCAGCGGCTTTTTACTGATCTGCTCTTTTTTCTCTCAACGGCAGGAGAGAGAAAAAGTTTCCAGAAAGAGAGGAAGAGGAGAGGAGTGTCGCTCGGTTTGAGCTCCCAGAAGACACACGTTTGGCTTCTTTCTTTTTCTTTTTTCTTTTGTCCTGGACATAATTTTTCGAATTTCTCCCCTTGATTTTACATTTCCGACTGAACGCGCCTTGCTGTCGTGGGGAACCTCTTGTTTGCGGGCTTTGATTTCTGCACAAACTACCAGCCAGGCTTTGTGTTGATAAACAGACACGAAGGAGAAGAGCTGGACCAGGGGGCCAAGAACTCACCAGGTAGGCACGATCACATATGGACTTAATCCTGCATGTTACCTGCTGCTGCTGCTGCTGCTGCTTTTGTCCTCATTCAGTCTTATTTTGCAAAGGTGGCGACAGCGCAGTTGTTATGGGGGGAGTATTATGGGAAGTACTTTAAAATACCACAGTCTGCCTGCAGACACACGCAGCAAAGGCTGTACGTCCACACTGGAAAACCATAGAAATACGTGAAAATACCTTAGAGGAATCTCATTGTGAGTTAAAAAATAGCTCAAACCGCCAAATGTGAGCACGAGCCGGCTGCTGAGCACCTCACACACACTGCAGGAACACGGCAGAGCCACTCCTGTGAGCGTGCTGTCGGAGCCGAAGTGCCCCGAGAGGTGACGGCGGCGGCGGCGGCGGCGTCGACTCGCTCCTGAGCGCCACAGACCAGGTTCTGGAGGGGCATTACGGGAACCAGCACGGTGCATTTATGTTAATGTGTTTAAGAAATATGATGTTGAGATGCCCGCACACACACACACACACACACACACACACACACAGTTCTCATGTTGAGGATCTCTGCGTTGCTGTTCTGTGCTGAGAAACTGGGAAATTCCTCCTGCATCACAGTGAAAGCCAAAGCGTTCATCACTTCACTGATGGAGGGCTGAGGTAACCCTGGTCTGCTGCATGGCACCTCACCTGGAAAACTACACATCTGTGCGCGCGTGTGTGTGTGTGCGTGCGTGTGTGTCATTGTGCCAGCACACGCCTCACTTTTCCAGGTGAAAAGGCGAACTGGCTCAACTCGCTTTGTGAAGCAGGACTTCAATTAGAGCCTGCCATTCACAGCTGCCTGTCTCTCTCTCTCTCACACACACACACACACACACACGCACGCGCACACACACGTCTGCTGTGATAAAGCTGGAGTGAGATGGCAGGCTGCTGGTTAGCAGTGTGGAGATTCGGCTCTCACATCTGTTGTTCTGTTGTTGTATTGAGGGCTGCAGCTAACAAGTTCTTTGTTTGTTTTGTCTACGGATTGTCAGAAAATCTTGAAAAGTTTGTGCTCATGTTCTCCGAGAGCTCCAGGGTTGACGTGTCTCTGCTTCTTTCTGTCCAAAGACGAGACGGAAACGTCCTCACTTTAAGAAGGCAGGCCCACAAAGTACTTCCCATAAAAAGCTGCTGATCCATCATCACATTAGCTGTACCTGCCCTTCACTCATGAAGGCTGAGAGCATCTGGACGCTTTGGACCATCCAGTTTGTTTGAAACATTCACTGGCCTTTTTCAGCTCGGCTGTAAGTCATGACTCAGCTTTGTCTGTTCACTCTGATTGGCTGGTTTGTCGATGTTTCTTGTAGTTACGGTCACCAAAAGCACTGAAGCGTCTTGAACATCGTGCAGTGTGGACGTTGGACGGACCTCCAGGGCTGCACTGATGCTCACACTATTGTGGACGTGTCGGTATGGTCATAACTGTATCGCACCAAAGTTTAAAATCCCACGGCAGTTTAACGTCGAGATGAATTCTGAGGCTTGTTTCTGTATGTGTGTGGTGTCAGTACTTTGTCACGTCCCTCCAGTGTCCGGGCTAACTGATGATGAACGGTGATGCAGACGGAAATCCAGCAGGTCGAGCAGCTCTGACCACGACTGATTAAAATCCCACATTCGGTCTGAATCTCTCACTGTAAGTCAGGCTGTTAGAAGCTGTGAGAACAGAGTGACGGGCTTCACTTTAAGACGCCAGAATCAGCTTAGTATTCTGTTTTCCAACAGCAAGAAGAAAAAAGCACTGGCTAACAAAAGAGATGAATTCAGGAGGTTTTCATCTTTACGTGACACCTTTGTTATTCAGATTTATTTCCATTCTTCTCTTCTGAGCAGCATTTAGCAGCATTTGTCTCTCTGCAGGTTAAAGTCCAGCCCTGCAGCGCTGACTTTTCTTTAGGCAGGTTAAAGCCACAGTGTTAATAAACGTGGAAGAAAGTTAGGAAGCCCTCGTGGGAGCTGCTGTGTGTATGAACGCCAGCAAATCCTTCAAACTTTATTCACAGCTGCTGCCGTGGACACTCAAACCTCGGCACACGGTCCCCTTTGTGAGACAGTCAGGTCTGGAGGTGAACCTCCGTCTGGAAACTGATCTTCCTGAGATGGCTGACCGTAAAAAGCTAACTCTGTGTTGGTTCAGAGACATTAATTAGCAGTGGGGTCGGTGAGTGAGTGAAATCAACAGCAGTGGTATCTGCTGTTCCAGTAGAAATGAAAGGAGGATCGCCTTAGTCACCGTCTTCTCTCAGGCAGCGTTTTGTTTGTGTCGTTTTCCCGACTCAGGCAGGCTGAGTCGAGGCCTGCCTGGCTCCCTGGGCTGAGGCTCTCTGGGCCTATTCTGGGCGAGGCGAGCCCACCACCTACACATCCTGCAGGGGTGGAGAGAGGCATGTGGTCCTCCCAGCAACCCGGGCCTGCTGACTGCCACTCCTCTGTTAGCTGGGCCTCCGCAGGGCCTCACATGCACAGAGGAAGACTCGAAAACAAGCCTCTTTCAGACCTCCACTTGCTTTCTCTCAAATTCACGGTGGCAAGTGACGCGCATTTGGCACAGATGTGAGCGTTTCTCTGCTTTGTAAGGGTTGAGATTGGAGGCAGAGTGAATGGCGGCGTCGCTTTCGAAGATAAACGCTAATCTGACGGGCTGACAGGGCAGCAAACAGCCAAACGTACATCCAGTGAGGCTTTATTCACTGGGTTCTGCTAATGTGGGATATGCCCTGAAAACAGGCACAGCGGATTTATTTTTTCCATACTTTAAGCATTTTATTACCATGTGCATTCATGCTGAACGTGCCATTGAACTGGAGCAAGAAATATCTTTGCTCACAAGCACTCCACAGGTGTAAGAATTAGGCCTCTAAAAGGCAGCCTTTAGCCCCCGCACATGACACAAAACACGAACGTTTAACGAGTCCGGTCGCTGGAAAAGATGTCGATTACTCAACACGGCTGAGGCACAGATCTTGATAAGGTGCTGTTCATTCTAAAAATGTGAGGCACTCGTGGCATTCTTAGTGGAACAGTCGTCCATCCAGTCGCCAGATTTAACCTTGTCACACACCTGCGGGGGCCTGATAAACCGCCATCGCGCACCTGCCAAGAATCAGTCGTACAGTCCAAATGTAAGTCTGTTTACGGCGATAATTTTGGTGCAGAACGTGAAACACGACACATCCAATAAAAGAGAGCGCAGAACATGAATTATTTTTATTATTTTTCACAAAGACAAATCTCACCTCAAGGTCATTTCTCAGGCTTTAAACTGCCTCACAGCCTTTGCTCACAACATTTGTTTATTTGTGTTATTGTTGTTGTTATTGACCTTTTGACCATTTAATGGTTAATTTTTTATTTTGGCTGAACATCCAGGCAGGATGAAGCGAGTTCAGGTTAAGAGCAGCGCTGATCATCTGAGAGTGAAAGCCCTCGGATCTCCGGGTCTGACTTATCCATGAAGGACAACTTGGTTTTTCTCGCCATTTGGTGCTCAGCAGGGGATTTCAGTCAGTGCAGTCAGCCAATGACTTATCTGACATTTCTGTTTCTTTCTGAAGGACTGGACCAGTCATTCAGCTTTAATGGAACAATTTGGCATTTTTGGGAAAAAAAAAACTGCTGGTTTAGGATTCTGGTTTCGAGTCAGATGAGGAGATGGTCAGCGCTCTCGTCTCTGCCGGTTAAATATGAAGGTACTAACCAGTCGTGTCTCCTCCCTCAGGTATGGCGGCGGTGTTGCCGAGAACCCTGGGTGAGCTGCAGCTCTACCGGATCCTGCAGCGGGCAAACCTGCTCTACTACTATGAGGCCTTCATCCAGCAGGGCGGCGACGACGTGCAGCAGCTGTGCGAGGCCGGCGAGGAGGAGTTCCTGGAGATCATGGCCCTCGTCGGCATGGCCAGCAAGCCGCTGCACGTCCGCCGCCTGCAGAAGGCGCTGCGGGACTGGGTCACCAACCCGGCCATCTTCAACCAGCCGCTCACGTCGCTGCCTGTCTGCAGCATCCCCGTCTACAAGCTGCCCGAGGGCTCGCCCACGCTGCTCAGCGGACAGGACCGTGCCAGCACCGCCAGCGTCAAGATGCCCAAAGCCATCGCCGCCGCCTGCTCGGACCCCGGAAAGCTGGATGTGGCGCGGGACAAAGTGTCAGCCGGGTCACCCCTGCAGGGCAGCAGCGAGGCTCGATTCTGGTCGGGCCACAGCAACGACAGCGAGCACAGCCTGTCGCCGTCAGACCTGGGCTCCCCGTCCTCGCCGAGGGACGCGTTGGAGGCTCTGGACGCTGCGGCGGTCCAGTCAGTCCTGGAGTGCGTGGACAGGATGGCGCCTGGACTTCCTAAGACAGACCTAGCCGAGGTCAAGGAGCAGCTGAAGAACAACAAGAAACTGGCAAAGATGATCGGACACATCTTTGAAATGAGCGACGAGGACCCACGGAGGGAAGAGGAGATCCGTAAATACAGCGCCATCTATGGACGCTTTGACTCCAAGAGGAGGGATGGCAAACACCTGACGCTGCACGAGGTTCACTTCACTGCTCCATAAAAGAATTTGTCTTCTTATTCCTGCCTCCTTGAGGTTGGTGTTGCTGTGTTTGTCCTAAACTAAACTGACTTCCTGTGTGTGATGTGCAGCTGACGGTGAACGAGGCGGCGGCTCAGCTCTGCATGAGAGACATGGCTCTGCTGACGCGTCGAGACGAGCTGTTCGGTCTCGCCCGGCAGATTTCCAGAGAGGTCACCTACAAATACACCTACCGCACCAGCAAGTAAGAGTCCGCCGTTTGTCTCCAGCTGTGGCGTTGAAGAGCCGGCGTCTCAATCGTTTCTCCTTATGACCGAAGCGTTCACGCCGTCTGTACTTTCCACTGAGCAAAATGACCTGGAGACCCCTGCTGAGAGGAAGTGGTTTTAAATACAGCCCGTCTCTTGTGTATGTTTGTCTGCAGGTCTCGCTGTGGAGACAGAGACGAGCCGTCCCCGAAGAGGATTAAAACGGAGGTGAGTTCATGTGTTTTGTTGGATGATCAGCTAATTCATTTGCTTCCATGTTGATAATCACTGAGCAGTTTGCTCCTGCGGGACGTTTGAGCTTCACTCTGCACAAAGTTTCTCTGTGTTTTACGTCAAATCCGACTTGTCTTTGTGACGTCACGACGAGTTCGGAGCCAGCCGTGGTCCGGGATGCGTCACAGGTACTTTCCAGTGAAGCAGGCGTCACTTTGTGTCCAGTAGATCAACTTTTTCTCAGTCATATATTTAGTTTTTTGCCAAGCGGGCAGAAGGAGTCGCCGCGCTCTGTGGGGTCATTTTGAAGGTTCAGACTGTCGCGGTGACCACAAACCGACTGGACGCGGCGGCAGCAGCCTTCAACAGAGTACAAGGCCGTGTCTCGGTGTTCGTCTGCAGACGCACTTGGCCGAGAGTCTTCTTTGAGCTGTGAATGGCTCCTCTCAGTTTGGACACTGATAATCGAAAACATGTGGCGGCTGCGATCGCTGCAGGGATTTTAACCACAACCAAGAGCTGCAGATGAACCGACACCTGCTCTCAAAAACTACTCCGAGTCCCCACAGGAGGGGGGAGGGGGGGGGTCGGTTCCTGCCAAATCCACATCCAGGCCGCTGCACAAACACAAAAACTCCCAAAAAGGTTCCAGTTGGTCGTTTTGCACCTGAAACGTTCCTGATGCTGTCGCAGCACAGCAGCAGCTGCTGCTTATCGCAGACGCTAACTTTTTTTGTTTTCAGAATGGTGTTAATGTTGAAAATATTCATATCATGTTATTGATTATGATGTAAGCATACTGGCTAACTGCAAAAACAACTTTTAAACCCCTGTGTAATTTGTGTGTAATTGTACAGAGAACTGGTCCTTTAACACCCCGACATGTCCTGCCTCTTACCCCGACAGAAACAAGGCCTGATTTTTTGGTTTTCTCTCCGTCTTTTCGCCTCCTGCAGGAGAACTTCTTCGACATCCAGGAGGCGCTGCAGGCCATCCACATGAGGCAGGAGATGCTGAGGGAGCAGCTGGCCTGCGCCAAGTCCAAAGGAGAAGAAACCGTCGGACGAAATCTGCAGGTAGGCAGCGGACAGACAGGATGGGTATGAAACTGTTGCCGGCTGATTTTGTTTCGTCTCTCCCGAAATCCCAAAACCGCAGCTGCATTTTGGAACATTAAGAGGCAGGCGGGGAGGACGTTCAGACGTGTCGGGGCGAGGTAACAAAATGAGGGAGTCGGTCTTTTAAAACTGGAAATCCTTGTGAATGTTGAGCCTGCTTGAAGGCCAGTGCAGATGAGTTCAGCAGGCATGAAGCTAAATAAAGTGCGAGGCGCCCGGAGAGCTGCGCACTGCTGTGTCGTGGAGCGCCTGTGGGGTTTATCTCTGGTGATTGTGATCATTTAAATCAGCCGTCAGGTTGAAGGGACCCTCGGCAGCAGACGTGGCCACAGATCTCCGCGTCGGCAGCTGTTTGTGGCGGCAGGATCCAGTTTGATCCCAGTAATGTCCTTTATTGGCTTCCAGTGCCTCCGCGGCTGCTGTGGTTTGTTCCCAATTAGAGCCGGAGTGTAGGAGGAGAGCTTCATGACAGCTAATTACTCAGGAAACATGTTCATGTGAAGTGTGTGTTTGTTGAAAGCACACGCTGCCGCACGTCTTCTCGCGTGCGAGCTGCCGGTGCGGCCGAAGCTACGAGGAGATTTCACGTTCGCACCGCAGCGAACCCTGACAGTAAGCACACGTCACTCCCTGTACTGCTGCCTGGGAACAGTGGGCGACGGCCCGACTCTCTGAGGACCAGGACCAGGTGTCCGCTAGCAGGACACCTGTTTACTGTGCAGGAAACGCAATTCTGTTGTGAGAAACCACAAAGAATTTATCAGCATGAAAAACAAGACGGTCAGCGATATTCCTGTGAAAATGTGTTTTCCTCTGGTCGAACTCTGAGAGAAAACATCGATTTGCTCTTTGGCTCTTTGAAAACGTCAGATCAGAGTTTTGTGTGGACGCTTTGCCCCGACACTCACACGTTTCAGACTCCGACGTCTGAAGCCAGACAGGGATGCTTTTACGACCCAGTTTTAACACTGCAGTCCTGACGATAAACTGTCCGTCCATCAGATGCAGCTGGAGCGTCTGCTGGCCAGGCAGATGGAGATCCTGCAGGACGCCGCCGTGCAGGAGCGACTCCAGGCCCTGGACTGGAGGATCCCCCCCGCCGCCTTAAAGTACCTCAACGACGCCCAGAACACCAACGGAGCCGCCGCCGACGCCAGCAGAGACAACCAGGGTAAGACAGCAACAATCTGCACTTCATTTATATCAACCACAGAGAAAACTACTCGCCGTCGTTTTACTTTTTAATCGTCTCAGTGGTCACCTGCACTGCGCTGGTCTGTTTCTCCGCTCTGAGTGAGAATAGTTGATGTTTCCCTAAAAGTAAGCCTAAAAATGCTCAGATCTCACCTTTGTTTTGCTTGCCAAGTTGTGATTGGCTCACTGCTGCCGCTCTTGTCCAATCAAAAGAAAACATCCAGCTGTGGCGCAGCCATCAGCCAAATTGTTGCCCGTGGTCGGCTTTTCAGCTCAACAGGAAACAAACAGAGTGAATGGAAGCCTCGTTTTGCAGAGCGGTAGGTTAATGTGACTCGTGTCATGTCATGAACGCCACAGGATGTGCACGCTGCTGCGTGGATGGAAACAACGCCTGCAGGTGCTGATTTCCCACACCAAGTCGTGTCGCCGCGTTCATCGTCTTCACATGTTCGCCTGTGGCTTGTCGAGCACAGAGGGGAGGAAGAGGAGAAAGAAGCATCATTATTCAGGATCTTACCTCTCCTCAGGGCCTCATCTCATTTTCATCCCTCTCCTCCCTCACCCACTCCCGACAGCTCATTATATCGCTGTTCCCACAAATCCCACAATGCACCTGTAATTATCGCGCCCACGCCTGTTTACCTCCAGCCAGTTGCCTGGAGGGGGGCGTCTCTCTCTCTCTCTCTCTTTCTGTCTACCTCTCTCTCTCTCCTCCCCCTCTTCTTCTCTGCTTTCCTCCCTCCTTTGCTTCCTCTTTGTGTCCTGTTTCTTTTTTCCCCTCTTTGTCACTTGTCATTTCTTTTCTCCTCCTTCTTGTCCTCCTCCTGTCTTCACGTCTCTCTTATTCCTAACCTTATTATTCCCTCCTGCCTCCTCCTCTACACACTGAGCGTCTTTCTGAGCCTCCATTTTCCTTCTTTTTTCTCGTCTCTTTTCTGATGGTCACTGCGACCTCACAAAGCGTCTTTCATAATCCGTAACTCAAGAGCTTCTGCGCTTATTGTGGCAAAGCCTGACACAAACGTCCAACAGGGTAAACTGATGACGTGATCACATTTTCTCTCCAAAAGGTCAGAGGTCGGCTTCACTGTGGCGTCGTAGCGTTTCCTGTCCACTAGCCAACTCAGGAACCGGAGCGCAGACCGTGAGCAGGACCGGGATAGTTTGGAAACAAAAAAACATGACAGATGATGTAACTTACAAAAAATGAACCGTAACGTCGCTCTCATCTCGCACAAAGTGGGTTCGTCCTCCGCTGCCGCCGCCGCAGCTGATCATGACGTGAAGCGAATACATTGTGAGATTAAGAACACGTGTGTGCCAGCGTTAAGCGTGGGGTCGTGTCGCCAACGCGACGCATCAGCAGCTTTGCGAGCACGAACGTGGCCTCCGCGTTACCACCGCCAGAGCAACATCTGGGCTGATGTTCCCTCTGGTTTCACTGCAGGCTGACTCTGAGTCGTGATGAGTACAGTCTGATGTTGGAAGAGCTGAACCCGAGGCTTGTGCTGAACTTCTTTCTGTTTCCCTCCTCCAGATGAGCGGCCAATCAACTTGCGGGTGGTCAGTCAGAGCATGCAGGAAGGCGACCTCCCACTGGGCAAGCAGCTAGCCAACGAACTGAAGCGGCATCACAACCACAACAACCACCACAGCAACAACAACAACAACAACAACAACAAAGACTCAGACGAGACCAAAACACCAGCAGCAGGTTAGTGGCGTCTGTCCGCACGTCTTCCTGCCGCCTTGTGAACCTGCGCGCTCACGATCCCGTCCGTTTGCTCTTCGTCCTCAGAAAACGGGACGTCGCAGCGAGCGTCCGGCAACACGGAGAAGAAGACCATCAAGTCAGAGCCGGAAGACTCGACATAGTGCCTCCCGCCTCGCCCTCCCCGCCCTCACTTCATTGTACTCACACTTGACAGTATGCAGTTATTACCCGTCAATAGATACTAAGCAAGCACAGCCACAGTAGAGCCTTAACAACCAATGTTGCCTCATGAATAGCATTTATTTTTCTTTGATTTTGTCTTTTTGTTTCGTTTCTGTTTTGTTCAAAAGGTATTCTGCCAAAGCACCGGGAGAGCCCGTCTTCAGTGCTCTTCAGGTCTTTGTCTGTTGATTAACTGTAATCTAAGAGTGATCCGTTTCCGTACTCGTTTACCTCTGCCTGGGTGGTGTTTGTGTCGCGGGCTGTGATGCCAGGGCTGAGTCTTAACTCAAACGCGGATTCAGGGATGAACCGGAAGCAGAAATGCGGCGGGTTCGGCATCTCGGCAACACTTGATGTGGCAGCCAGCGTTTGCTTCACAAACTGGGACCTTAAAATCCAAGCTGCAGCTCATATTTGGTCTAAAATTTCAAATTCCAGAGTGTTTCGGGTGTTTCGCGTTTCTCTCTCAGATGTTTGGCGACACTGGCGGTGGCGCTCTCGTGGCGTGTTCTCCCTCCAGGCAGCAGGTAACGCATACTGTACCTAAACGCCTGGCAGGTAAACTCTGAACTCTGCCACCGCCGCCAGACGCGCGAATCCTCAAGACTCTGGTGATTAGATGTTGTTTGATTTAGCGCCACCTGCAGGTCAGACCAGACTAGACTTTGGTTAAGCTAATGACCATCGGCCACAGCTGTACATCTCGCATGGTGCTAACTAAGCTAAGATGGTGACCGTGGCAAGCACTACTTGCTAAACGGAGACATTTAGCTTGACGGATACTAAAGGCAGACATGCAAAGTGTCACCTGAACTGAGATTCATGTGGAGGAGCATGAGTGTCCGCAGGCCGCCGTGGCTGGCGTCCACCAGCCGCCAATCGATTTCCATCCCGTTACCAGGCAACTCGAACTCCTGGCCGGATGAGGAAGATGTTCAGACGTACCAGCAAAAGCCAAAGATTTCGCAGCATTTAGCTGGTGGCTGATTGTCGTTCCCCTGGCCGTCCCTCCAGGGTCCTCTGAGCCTTCGTGGTCATCCTCCCAACTCTAACCGAGGTGTCTGCATTTGTACTGTAACTCCAGACAAGGGTGTAAAAGTACTGTAGGGAGGTTGAGTTGGGATTCAGCCCCCGTGGCAGGCTAGTTTTTCTTTTTTTAAGTCGCTCACTTCAAACGGGAAACACAGGAGAGGAGAGGTGGGGTCAGCCCCTCCGTCCTCGCTCTTGTCTTGTGTATATTTATGGGAGGTGATATAAGAAGAGGATGTACAGGAGCTGTTGTGGAGTAACAGCAGGGGGCCTGTCATTTGTCTTGGCAGGATGGCAGGGCTGGCGTGCCGGAGGCCGAGCTAATTGGTTCATTTCACTTTGTAATTTAGCAAAACACTGCTGTTGAACCGAAACCACGCATCTGCAGACGAGGAGTATTTCAGGAATAAAAGCCTGCCGATTTTCTTTTCTCTTTTTTAGAAACGACCCAACGAGCTCTCAGCAGGCCCCACAGGTCGTTAAATCCACTCCACGTGTAAACCCAACCGGAGACACAATCAAATATTAAAGATTGCAGCTGATGTGGTTTTTCGGCAGCAGCAGCAAAAAATAAAAAATAAAAAATAAAAAAAAAATAAGCAAAAGTCCTGTTTATTGCTGCTGTTGGCGGCCGAGCAGCCCGGGGTCTGTAAATAGTACCAAGATAACAACCAGGGGTTTCCTTTGTCACGTGTAACTTTGCTGTAGATTTTTGGTGTCAATACAGTGTTTATGTATGTAGAGCAACAGCAGCAACAAGACAAAACAAAAAATAAAACAAACAAAAAAAAAATACTTAAGTGTCATTGAGGAAAAAATCCAACAGTGTGTCTGGTGTATAAAAACCTGCTTTACATGATGATGATGACGATGATGACGATGATGATGATGTTGATTAGCCTTAGCTCTTAACACGTGTTTAACCCACCTGTGATGGCCGTCAGTGCATATTTCAGAGATGTTGTTTTGCTGTTTTAGAGGTAAATACATAACGATTAAGTGTTCACTGTGTTTCTATGTGGTTGCCACGCTGTGTAAATATGTCCGTTTGGTCCAAAATGGTAATAACGTCCGGACACTTTGGTCTCACTCCTGTCCCCCCTCCACCCCTCCACTCCCTGCGGATAGTTTAGTCTCACTGGGCGTAACGACAGACCAATGCAATATTTATGTCAGTAATAAGTGTGCTCACCTGTGGGTCCGTCTCTTCGTCCTGTGCTCAGCACCTGTAAGCCCGTCAGCGGGTTCGGGGTGGGGGAACATCTGTGTTTGTGTTCTTCCATCCGGTTTGTGTTGTGTCGAGCAGCCTGGAAAGACGGACAGGAAACAGAAGATGTGGTCTGCTGAGGCCGGACGAGCCGCTGCAGAGAAAAGCGCATGTGTGACCTCGCGTCTCACCGATCACTGTTCTCCTCACTGTTTATTGTAAAGTGATAGATTAGGCTTCACCTAGTTATGCACCTGTTTTTTAAACACTAATATATTTTATTTGTTATACAGCACATAAACATTAAACTTTATTTTTTTGAACTCTATTGTGAGGTGCGTTCTGTCATCAATGTCGTCTGAATCCACTTCAAGCCCTCCATCACCCGTCAGGAGTGATGGACTCTCTCTCTCTCTCACACACACACACACACACACACACACACACACAGTCCACACATCATCCACCCCAACCTGAGGTCGGCTCACAGTCGGTCGGCCACAGCAGTGCCGGTTGCGAGACTAATTCCAAAATGCCCTGAAGTAGTTGTGGTCCAGTTCTGGGTGCCAGCACTGGTCCAGAGCCAGTTTGAAGGCTTCTGTTTGGTCGTGTGGGGCTTGAACAGAGCAGACCTCTTTAACAGAAACACAGCTGAAGCTTTTGTTAACAACAACCCAGAACTGATTTACTAATGAAGCTTATTGATGTCGAGGCAACAGGCTGAAACAGGAGACCTGAGAGCTTCTGTGGCTCTTTGTCGTGCTGTGATCACAGGTTATGATGCAGTGATAATGATGTTTTGGTAAATTATATCTCAGTTTCCTGCTACAGGGAGGAGCGGGTGCAGTCGTACCGTCTTGCTCATAAAGCTGACTTAATCCCGGCTGGAAAACCTGACTGTTTGGGTGCACTCGTCGCCCAACAGCACCAGCTTTGAATGTTCCTTTGAGCAAGGCAGGGAAGCCCCGGCCGAGCAGGAAGGAGCTGGAAAAGGACACTTTGACTTCCTTTAAAGGAGCGTCTGCGTCCTCTGTTTGTTTTCTTCTTCTTCTTCTCCTTCTTCTTCTTCTTCCTCCCTGAGATGAATCCCCTCGCTGGCCATTTGCATCAGCGTCACATCAACACATTGTGAAACTGGCTGATGAGTCACTCTGACGCAGGTCCTTTTCACATACCTCCCATCATCCTCCCTCTCTCTCTCTCTCTCCACTCCCTCATCCCTCTCTCACCCCCGCCTCTCTCTCTCTCACACACACACACACAGACACACACAAACACACACAGATTTTCTCTGGAGAAAAGCTCAGCTCCTGAACACCCATGCTGGCTGCCGTTCACAGTTGCAGCCCTGCTCGGCGCTCAAACGTCCTCCCCTCCCCTCCCCTCCCTGCCCTCCCCTCCTCCTCCTCCTCCTCCTCTTCCAGTGCAAGTCACTGATGATGATGTGTTGCCGTGGCAACGGCTGGAGGTGGGCGGCTCCACGGGCGGTGGGCGGAAGCCAGCCGCTAAGCAGCGTGGGAGGGATCTGCCGAGCGCACCCATCACCCTCATTTTGAAAGGAGCAGGAAGCTGACTGCTTTTGAGAAGGTGTGGGTGTTGGTGAATTATCGCCTCTCCTCCCTGCAGCTTCGTTAGGGATCGCCTTGTTTGTCTCCCTTTCCTTCCTTCCTTTGTTTTCTGCTGTGCTGCTGCATGCGCTGAAAAGGCAGCTGCTCGCGGGGGATTTCTGCACAAAATTAAACTTTGAGAGCTGTGCTCGCGTGGACAAAGTGACAGACACGAGCACGTTTCAGGGCCGCAATGCCTGCACTGAATGGGCTCACTTAGCTTCTGCAATAAACATTTCTGAAGGAAAAGAGACCTCATCTGCCATGTTCTCCCGTCATTCAAATCCACGCTCAACGTGGGAAAATGTCGGATAAAGGAAGCAGCCCGCGTGGCGTGTGGCACACGAGCCGTTTGATGCGTAAAGCTGAGCTGCAGCAGAAGTTCCATGTTAAAAAAGGTGTGAGTCACTAAATGGATTTTACTGGCCGTTTTTATTACACAATGCACAAATTACACGTATTCTAAATGATCCAACAAAGTCACTCATCTCTCCTGTTTGTCCTCCGTGACTCAACTTTCATCTGAATCCTCTGACTCCACAAAGCCCGCACGTGGAGGACATCTTCAAGTCAAATTTAACATTTCCGAGCTGCTGCACTGAGAGCCCAGAGGACTCAGTCATTTTTTAATTGCACATTGAATGAGTCTTATTTTTAGAAGCTCCCAACGGTGGAGAAAATGTTTTGCTTACATAAACAAGGCTCCTGTTAATTTACTTGCTATCAAGCTCGTTAGGCTGTCAAACACACAACATGGCCATGATATGTGGACGCCCAAATTACACCCATATTCAGGACTAAAAGTGCCTCGCGCTAAACAAAGACGCTGGGACAGAATCAGCGAGACGGAAACGTGGATTGAACAAAATAAAAGACATAAAGATAACTCATAAACTGGGCACAGGAGAGGTGCTGATGCCGGGTGAGCCGTCAGGTGCTGCTGAGGTCAGGACGGTGTGGTCCGCTTACTTTTGGCCATATGAAGCTCAGGACTCATTCAGCACCTGCGAAAACAACAAAGAAAAAAAAATGGGATGTTTTTTGTTTGTTTGTTTGGTGTTTTGTTGTTAACGACAATACGGATTCCTGTAAAATAACAATTTTGTCGGAATTTCCCTTTAATTCTAAGTCCTTACGTGGAGCTGTGAGGCGCGTTCAGGTCACCAGTGTCTCATGGTATTAGTCAGCACGAATCAGTTTGTCTGATCCCGTGTGGAGCTCCGGGTGGGTGCAGTTCACTCAGATTCAGATAAAGTCAAAGTTGGGAGCCACAGAAAAAAACGTGAAGTGAAGCATCTTAACGAAACGCTTTCCGGTGAGTAACGTCTTTTGTAGGTCATTATTTTATGCCGCACGTCAAACTCCGCCCACCGGGGCCACGAAAGAGGTCAAAAGAAACTTTATCATGCTGTGTGACTCAGGTCCAGTCGGTGCAGTATGATAACATATGCACCAATCAGCGTGAACCTCGCGCGGTTTAAATTAGAAAACTCGTGTGTGTCAGTGTGAACGGAGCGCATCGTGAAATCTAAAATAGCAGGAATAAATCAAAGAGGCTTTAACTCGCCTCGGTGTGCTGCTGCCGCCTGTGGACTGAGCTACAACAGCTTCTCGCCAGCAGATGGCGCTGTCACTCTTGTTTTGAAGAACAGAGACGCCACCTGCCGAGGAGAGCGCAGCGCAAAGCGGTGCAGTACCGAAGTCAGCCACACGGTGTCGCACCGAGTCCAGACATGACAGACGGCGCCTCAGTCTGAGCTAACAAACATTCATATTGCATTTTATCCATAAGCAGCAGCGATAATAGTAGTTCAGGTATTAAAGGTATTCATTAACCACTTTTTACAGTAACAACCTACTACATCATTTTTTAGGATATTTTTAAGGGGGGCTTTTACATTAATTGTCCATAAACATTCGTTTATTTCTGGAATTGTATTTTCTTCCATCAACTATAACAGGCTTATTGACTAAACTGGCTCATTGACTCACGTCTATGACTCCTCTGTAAAATCTAATATGTGCAAAAAGTTTTTATCATTGTTATTATTATCATTATCATCATCACAGGTGCTTTAAAATATTTATTAACTGTCGAAAGTGGTGGGGAAAAATGATTAAAAACACGATCCACAGGGTCAAACACGAAGGCGACACAGTTTTGATGATTGACAGGCCTTTTGGCCAATCAGAGGCAGACATGCCTTTTCACACTCCAATCAAAACTCTTGTGACGTGTGGAGTAGGTTGTATCCCACTGAGGAAAATTTGCTGTTGTTGAGTCACCGGGAAAACCGTTACTCGACCCAGGGCGCTCTGATCGGGATCCGAACGGTTTAGTTCTTCATTTCTTCACTCGGTCTTTCTGTCTTTGCACCATCCAGGTACTCTCGTTCGGGATTGAGATGTTACACCTTCGGTCAACGGTAGCACTCAGGGAGTTACTTCAAACCCCGCTGAAGCGTCCGTTGACAGGTAGAGTCGGCGTGAAAGCGGCACCTGCAGCCTGCTTCAGCAGCGTTGGCTCGTATTGGAGGTCGCCGGGCAGGAGGACGTTTGCCGGGTGGAGAGCCCCGTCGCACTTCGCCAGGAGGCACGGCGTGAGAGGCTTTTGCTCCAAAGGTGACGGCCACAATGAAGCCGCCAAGGACTCTTCAGCAGACAAGTGAGTAACGTTAGCCCTGATCTGTGGGCAGATGGTAGCAGCTAGCTGCACGGTAGGCAGAACTTCATTGAAAAAATTGACAATTTATTGTAGCGATAATTGATGGAAGGCTGTGATGGCACCCGGGAACAATTAAGGAAAGTTTGTTTTTTATTGGAATAAGCATATATGTACATACAGAATGTATGCCGAATTAAAGAATGGCTCCTAGTATTAATGTCTTGGTTTGTGTTGTACGGTTTATGTTTACGATCGAGGCCTATTTTAAGTAGTAGATCTTCACAACACAGTTCGGCATTGAAGGGCTGGCGGTGAACTAGCTAAGCTAGCTCGGATTCTGTTGGAATGACGAACTAGCTACTGTGGCTATAGTGTGGCTTTTAGCAAACTACGCTTGGTAGGGCTGCAATGAAAGGGAAAACTCACAAGGAGCGACCGGTGACACACCGTTTGCCCCCGGGGTGGGGGTAGCTCATCACCGGTGAACAGCTCAGTGCGCACCGGCAACGTTAACGTTAGTTAACAGCCGGGGCGTGATCGTTAAGGAGCTGCAAAATCATATTACATCATAATCAATTCCATCGTTATTCAAAAACATGTGTTCATGTTGTTGACTGGCTGTAAGAAGAAAGCATCTGATCAAACTTTTCTGCGGGGAAAAAAGGGAAGTAAGCGCCCAGACTGTGGCCTGTCCGAAAATGGAAGTATAGCTAGCCGGATGTCGTGACCGGCAGCAGCCAGACAGCCACAGCCTTCACTCCCAGCCCAGCGTGTTAAACTCTCTGAGGCTTTAATCTGTAGCAGCACGTCCCACCTCTGATGACGACACGACCACAACAGATGAAGGATGTGTCTGTTTAACCTTCTGCATCAGCATTCAGCTCAATGTCTAATGAAGGTCAGTCATCAGCCCTCCGTGTATCTGCAAGGCTGAAGCCAGCAAATGCTTTCATCTCATATTCTGCCAACAAACAGATCAGAGACAAATTTCAACGCTCTCGTGGTGTTTGTCTTTTTGGTTTGCTGTGTAAACAAGACACGTGTCTGGCAAGTGGAATGAAGCAGAGAGCATTATTGACATCAGACTGTCCTTATCAGCGCCTGTTTGCAGTGTTGTTAGTGGAGCAGATGAGGCTGTACCTGATTGTGTCAGTAGTGGGGATGAGGAGTCGTCTTGGAGGAGGGCTGGACGCAGGTTTGAAGCTTTTCATTACCAAAAACACCCCAACACATCTGCGAAGACGACGACCCTCTGTGATCTTCGGCTTGGACAAAGTGCTGCATCATGTTTTACAGTCCACTGCCGTGTCACCGCTTTGCCTCGCAGAGTGTCGTTAAGCCAGTCTCCAGAAGAAACGTTGGCCACGTTTCTTCTTCTGGAGACTTCTGGAGACTGGCCCCTCTGCAGACCAGGCCGGGGGTACGTAGAATCTGTAGGACAGATCGGTTCCCAGTTTGGTCTGTGGCTGCTTTGCACGTCGGCAGCATCCAGTCTGACGTGTGTTTTATTTTAATGAGATGGAAATGTGATGTGGTGCTTCCCGTTTGCTGATGACTCTGCTTCGTCTCCTTCAACCCGGATATTCAACAATCTGCTGCTCTCATTTGTCTTATCTAATGAGCTGATTGTTCACAATATATTCAGCTGTCACCTTTAGCTGCTAAAGAACCAGAGCATGCAGATCCTGGCTGGCAGTCAGATATTCGCACTGACGAGCTGAGCTGTCTTCACTTCGCTGTAACAGGCCAGTGTTCATGAGCCGAGTTAAGACAGTGCAGTAAATTAAATATTAAATGAAGGGTCTAATGGTTTTTCTTGGCTCTCGCATTCGGAGCAGCTGTGATACCAGCCACCACACCAGCCTGTGTCTCCCCTTCAGAGAGTTTCCATGGTAATAAAATGCCTCGTCACCCCTGCAGGCCGACGTTGTCCCATTTGCTTCCGTTCACGGACGATTTGCTTCAGCGGTCGGCCGTGTTTAGGCAGCCACTTTGCTTATCTTGTTTGGCCCGAAGGCCAATTTCAGTTTCAGCGAACACATTTGATGAGATGAGCTGAAACAAGTAATCAACCATCAACCAAGTGATCGGCCGCTACTTTAAACTTTCGGTCCTGTGGAGATTGTTTCATTACAGCGGCAGCTCACAGGCGCTGCCAGCAGGCTGTGGTGGCAGACATACACAATAACTCAGGTCAAAGGTCAGCAAATCAGGCCAGTCAACAAGAATAAATCTGTTCTAATATCCACAGAGTCCCAGGGGTCCCGACTGCGCTCAGCCTCACCTCCGGTGTGGTGATGAGGCTCCTGAGGCTGTGCTCTGTCTAATAAGGGGTTAAAGATATTTGTAATGCAGGGGAGCTTATCCCGCCCACATCATTTTTCCACCGTTTTCGCACCAAAGCCTGGTTGCTGGCGTGCTGCCCGGCGGTTGTCAGGGCCTCCAGGAGCAGATGAGTCACTTGCACAGATTGATTTGTGCAGCGCCGCCTCTCAACGCTCGGGCTTTAATGTCTGCCTCCTCCCTCCTCGCCAATTTGTCATGACATCTGTGAGGCCTTGGTGGGGCATCTGTGGAAACACTTTGCATTTGTTGTGTTTGCACACTAAAAACTTAACTGCTGTGCGATTGACTGACAGCTGCAGTTACCACGCGCTTGTTATCGACTGATCTGACGGTTATTTTCTCGATTGATCGTTTGGGGATTAATCGATTGGGCTGATCGTATTTGGACGCTGGCAGTCTTCTGTTCGGTCCACACGAGCTGCGACCGGCTCAGTGGGCCTGTGTTTCCCGCCACAGCAGAGGAATCCACCTCCTGTTCATGTTGTAGAGGCTGAGACAAAACACTGAGTCCAAAACGAATCAACGCCGCGGCGAGTTTTGTGGACAGACTCTCACTGCTGACCTTTAAACCCCCCCCAGAGAGGCGAGCGAGAGCTAATGAGAGAGCAGCTGAGGTGGATTAATGAGACGATCCAGATGTTCCTGTGGCCCCCTATAACCTGGCGCTGATGATGAGCTGAAATCTCTGGCGGGCGTCATTAACGAGACGGGAGCGTTTCTCACGGCCTCTGAATCGTGATCGCTGTCATGTTTATCTTCACTGTAAGGCTGAGCGGGTGTCCCGGCCTTCCTGTTTGCACGTAGTTTAACTTTTCTGCACCAACTGGCGATTATAAATCTAACTTATGCTGAGGTTTGTGATTCCTGGATGTGCCGCAGCTTCTCTTTATCAGCCTGAAAAATGCAGATTGTGATTCTGTGGTTCATCGTCATGTGATTTGCTTCAGTTTTGTCACATATTCTCAGTGCTTTCCATTCATTAATCTGTTCTTTCTTCTTCATTTGTCATCCAGACAGCAGCCTGAATCACGCCAGTATTCACGTTTGTGTGTGTACTTCAACACAGTCAAGTGTTTGTTTATCAGAATTGCAGTGCTGCTTGTTGCTGAAACGGTCTGCTGATGTGTTCATACTGTAAATACCATTTTCACTGTTACTAATTCAGTATTATTCCCTCTTCACACTCTCTCCCTGTTGTTGATCTGCTTGCTTTGCATTTGTAAGTATGTCTCTATTTTTATTTTAGTTTGAGTGTTTTTCTTCTTGTCTGTTTTCCAGTAGAAGTAGAGGTTTTCTGCGGAAAGCCGATAACAGCTTTCACCTTGAATTTACCTCACGTCTTCCCAGCGGCTGCGCTTGAACCCCCATCCCTCCTGCCTCCCCTCCCTCCCTCTCCTCCCTCCTCTCCCTCACCTTCCTCCCCACACAGACACTCTCTGATGTGTATTCCTTCCTCACCAACAGGCATCAGCCCTCATTAATGAGCTCAGAGCTAACAGTCAGTGAGGAAGGTGCAGGTTCTCTAAGGACACAGTATTAATACTGCGTTTCATACACGAGTTGGGAATTCAGATTTCTTGCCTGGAGGAGGCGGTGTAGACACCTCAGTGACAGGACAAAGACCTGGTCCTGGTGTTTCCTCTGTACTAACCTGCTACTCAGTATAATGTGTGTGTGTGTGAAAGCCTGATGTATCTTCTTCCTGTGTGCCCTCACCATGAACACACACACACACATAGTGTAGTTTACTTTGACTCGTTCTCACACACACCATAATGTGTCTATAAATAGTTAATAGAGCACTAAATGGCAAACTGGTAGATTTCTGCTCCCAGGTGTTCAGCTTTCGTCTGGCCGGCTGCTGCGAGGAGCCGCCTGCCTCTTACCTTCAGACGTCATCCTCTCCGAGCGCTCAGGCCCGTGCCCCATGATGCTTTGCAGGACAGAGTGCGCCTGGCCCGGGCACCCAGAGCTTTGCACAAATCCAATTTGGTGTTGATATGAATCATAGCAGAGAGCCTGCTGTGAGCTGTGAGCCCCGTCTGCCTCCTGACACAATACTAACTGTCCTCCCAGAGGCCACTCAGTGTGCTCAGAATACCAGCCAGGCCATCACACTCCATGATAAAGTTCAGTTCATTATTACTGTGGGGAGCGGAAGTTACTGCAGCAGCACGAAGAGTGGAGGCAGTAAACACACTGAGTGTCATTCAGTTGTTTTTGTGACCACAGTGCAGACCGTACTGTCATTCAGTGGGATGCTGGTGGTCGCCTCTCTGATCCGCCAGGCGCCTTTGGCAAACTTCCACGTCACGTTACTGCAGTTAAGGCCCAGTCATCACAAGTCTCAGACTGTGCTTTTATTGGGCTGAATCGCACTGACACAGCGTGGATCAGGACGCCTGGAAGGCAGCGCGGGAATAAACTCCCAGTGTAGAAACTGTGCAGCTCACGTGTCAATCAGCTCCTTCCTGGCTGGTGTTCTAGCGACTAACAGTTTACATTACAGTGGCCTTATGGCAGCGTATTAACCTATGGGAATCTTCATGTGCAGAACACGTTGTTTCCACAGGTTATAATACTGATCTAAGGTCAGTGTAACGTACTGTTTTCCAGTTCAGTATTACTCACAGCTTCTCCTTGCAGTCAAAAAGCTTTTTTTGTCTCCTCCCTCTGCTGCAGTTTCCCCTCCATGTTTCCAGCACAGCAGGCCTCACTGTGGAGTTACCTTTCTCACTTTTCTGTCTCTGTGTTTTTCCTTTGCTTTCCTGCAGGAGAAGGAAGGCAGGCATCCTGCCCAGCCTGGAGGACCTGCTCTTCTACACCATCGCAGAGGGCCAGGAAAAAATCCCTGCACACAAATTCACCACAGTGAGTCGTGTAGTGCAGAAACATCGCTGAGGATTTATGTTTGAAATGTTTAACCGAATAAAGGGCCTGTGCTGCAAGATTCAGAGCCTGTGGACCAATGTGAGTGTGATGATTCACAGCAGGTCGACTGCCCTCCTCGGCTGAATTATGAGCAGGATATCTGATCTTGTTAGGCTCTTCAGGAGCCTCAGTTCACGGCTCGTAGCTTCATTGATTTGTTGTCGGACGGTCTTAATCGTGATGTTCCTCCTCCTTCTCCTCCTCCTCCCTGCAGGCTCTTAAAGCCACGGGGCTTCGCACAGGAGACCCTCGGCTCAAAGAATGTATGGAAATGCTGAAGGTGACTCTGAAGACGACCTCTGACGGCGCGCTGGACCGACACCTCTTCAAAAAGTAGGTTGCTTTAGAAATGGCAGCCTCACTGTTGTTCATGCTGGTCAGAGTCCTGCACTCCCCTGCAGCAGAAGAGGGTCACTCGTGAATGATTCATCGCCCCTCAGTTTGCACGTCATCTGCATCGTGCTCAGGCTTTCATCCCGCAGGATTCGTTCAGAAGCTCGACCAGTCGCGAAAGCACTTGAAAAAGCACGAAAAGGATTCAGTTTATCTTTATTCAAATGTCAAATATGAAAACACCTGAACAGACAGAAATGTCAGTCCAGAGGACTGAGTGATCTTTCAGTAACTCGCTGTCCGTTTATCTTATCTTTATCACGTTTGGCCCCATGAGCTGCTGTTACTCCACCACAGGAAATAACATTAGCCCCTCCCCCACCATCCTGCTTCAGTAACATTGCTGCTGTTTGACCCCCCAGAGGAAACGATGCTGAGACAGAACTGGGTGACAGCTTGTGAAGCGGCGGTGTGGCGAGCCAGGGCATATGACAGCCCACAGGGGAGCCGAGGCCTCACCAGCCAGAGCCCGGCGCCGCCCCTCCTGGCTGGGATCCATCACATCCGCTCCACGGGCTTATTTATAGAACGCGGCCTCACAGAGGGAAGCGTGTGACGGGCGGTGGAGTGTAGCGTGTGTTTTCTGTGCAGGGATCCCACGCTGCAGGGATTAGACGGGTTTGATGCAGTGCAGATAGCTGAGGCACAGCTTCTCCCTCAGAGCCTCATTATGTAGAGTCGTGTGTTTACTGTGTGGCCCTTGATCACTCAGATAAAAAGGCACAGGACAAAACCTGGACGCCCTGACAACAGAGAGTGGTGGAGGAAGGACCAGAGTTTAAAACAGACTGGGACCAGACGTGGCACCTCACCAATGTGTCTGTGCGTTTAGAGAATCTAAGGATCCGCCACCAAGCCGCAGGAGCCTGCAAGTAAAGGCACTGAAGCAGAACAGGCAGGTTCCCAAAAGGCCACATTAGATGATATTTAAGTCCCGTAGCAGATGTCCCTCTGTGGCAGCTGCTGGACGAAGAATTCAACCAGCTCAGCTCGTCAGATTTATGATAGTCTGAAACCAAACAAACTGTAAGAAGTGAGCCGCACTCTGACAGCTACGATCCCTCCTTCCTCCCTGTGCACGGCGGCCATGAGGACAGACTGACTGGCTGACTAAACTCTCAGAAAGCAGTTAACAAGCGCTGAGTTTAAAGGTTCATTTGGTGCATGTGGCTAAACTCCTGCATGTACGTGCATCTGAACTTTCCCCTCAGTCACGGTTACTACCTGGAGGCTGTCTTCTCTCCTGTCTTAGATGTGTCCAGAGCAACATCGTCCTGCTCACCCAGGCCTTCAGGAAGAAGTTTGTCATCCCAGACTTCCAGTCCTTCTGCACCCACATCGACGACCTCTACGAAACCGCCAAAAACATGTCGGGAGGGCAGGTGAGTGAGGGCTGCTGCAAAGAGAGAGTACAGAGACCACCATTCGCTGTATGAACGAGTGATAAACCTGGCAGTTAACACGTTCTGTCACGCTGCAGGTGGCCGACTACATCCCCCAGCTGGCCCGCTTCAGCCCAGACCTGTGGGGCGTCGCCCTGTGCACCGTGGATGGCCAGAGGTCCGACTGAAATGTTCCTTCAGCCTTTGACTCCTTAGCCTTCAGAGTATAATTCTTCTGCAGAGGCTCACATGTGAACAAATCTCCACCTGTTCCTCAGGTACACTGCCGGTGACACCAAGGTCCCCTTCTGTCTGCAGTCTTGCGTCAAGCCGCTGAAATACGCCATCGCCGTTCACGACCACGGCACCGAGTACGTGCACCGCTTCATCGGCAAAGAGCCCAGCGGTCTGCGATTCAACAAGCTCTTCCTGAACGAGGACGGTGAGGAAGCGATCGGTCCGAGCCCGATCTCGCACACACACACACACTCTCACACACTCGGCCGGCCCTCTCTCTCTCTCTGTGTTTGCATCGTGACTCAGCCAGCTGAGGCTGAACCTCCTCTCCACCCGCTCGCTGTAAGAGGATCCGCCTCAAGGCCTGGTTGCTATGGAGCTGGAATGAATTGTTAATGAGAGGTTGCAGCACCACACGAGAGTGTAAGAACAAGCCGGGACGATCACACTGAAACGTAAATGTCTCATGGGGAATTTCACGGTTTAACCGAAGACCAGATTCCTGCAGGTCTGCAGGTTTTCAAATGTTATAAGGTGGATATTATGCAGCTTCTTGAACAAATGCACGTTTTTTGTGTGTGTGTGTGTGTGTGAAAACTGTGTGGGCTGAAGCCGCAGACAGAACGTCAAGTCCACACTCGAGCTTGTGTGAGAACAGTGAGACACTTTGTGTTTGAATGGAAACTGGTGGGAGAAAGTTTGCAGGTTTCCTCTCTTTGTTGTTGTCTAACGGAGCGGAAATATTCCAGCTGTTTATTTTTAGGTTGATTCTTTCAAACATCAAGCCGGCCTGCTGCATAAGAAGATTAAAACGCAGAGGGGAAGTTGTGTATCGCCGTGTTGTAGTGTGTGTGTGTGTGTGTGTGTTAATATCGTGTAGTTATCAGCTCGTTATGCTGATGTTCACCCAGTGAATTAGTCAGCCATGTTTTGAGCCATTAGTACTTGGAGTACTGCGTTCGAAGTTGTCCGGTCTGTTGTCACACGTCATTAAAAGACAACAAAAGTGAAACTTTGATGTTGTTTTGTGTGCAGATAAGCCACACAACCCCATGGTTAACGCCGGCGCTATCGTCTGTACGTCCCTCATTAAGGTAAGCTGCAGTGACACACCCCATCGCTCACCACTGACCTTATCTGTTTGAGAAGCTCATGCAAAGAACAAATTCAGCTAAGACCTTCGTTATTCCTTTTTTGTGATTTAAGAGTTTGCATCAGATGGCCTGAAATCCTGAAATTTGTCGTTTTCTATCTTTCAAATGTGGATTATTTTGATGTGCTGGTCGAGCCGAGTGCAGTTTGACGGCTGAATTGTGACTCCTCATCCGCAGCCAGACAAACTTGTATCCAAAGAGAAAATGTATCAAACAGAATTGGAATCATCTGAGGACGTGTTTCCGCCAGATTACTGTATGCTGGGAGATTAAGGTTATAGATAATCACGCTGAAAGGGGATTTGGTTGAAAGCGGCACACAGGCAGTTGAGTGGGCTGAGACGGACAGCAGGCAGGTCAGCTGAGCCACGTTACCAGCTTTAACGAGAGAAGCTGCTCTGCCACCTGAACGTCTGATTGAACCTCCCCCTGCACGACAGCGCCACCTGCTGAGCTCAGTTAAAGCATTCAAACCAGCAGAGGCCCGCGTCCATCACACTCGCGCTCGTCGCACAGGAAGCGTTAGAGCCCCTGCGTGCTGTCGGCGGCGCTGCCGTGTTGAACGCTCACCTGGATGTTGTCTCAGGTGCAGAGGACGCTTCGATTACGTTGCTCAGAGCGAAGAAGTCGCATGTGCGCTTTGCCTGCTTCAGCACAAGCACAGCAGTGTGATGTTCGCTCAGCAGCATCTTATTCGCGTTCGACGTGAGGGCCACACATCACATGCTGTGTGTGTGCGGCAACACGTCCTCACAAAGACACACACTCAGGACAGAACTATCAGCCTCACAGTGTAACTGGAGTCAAGCCGCAGATTTTAACCTGATCAGACTTTTACCTCAGACTGGGAAAATGTCCAACATGTGGGCTGTCTTTGCCTCAGAACATAACGTTGCTATTGTTGTTGTTGATGTTGTCCTGTTTTACGTGACACCAGAGGTCATCCAGTGTCTCCCGTTGTGTTCACATCATGCGGGAACGACGGTCGACAAACAAAAGTCATCAGAGGGATTCGCGGTCCAGCCGATTGGTCTTGGGTTCTGGCGTCATTCCCGTATGATGTGTCGGCCAATCATTTCTCCCTTTGAATCCCAGCCAATCCCCGTTGAGAAGGTTGAATCTGTTGTGTCCATTGATCCAAATGATAAAACCAGGTTCTATCAGGGCCCCTGTGCCTGCGTCCCCCCCCCCCCCCCCCCCCCCCGCCCTTCACTTCAAATGCACTCGTTTGCAATGTACCTTTTCAAGGCTCGTTGTGTGGTTTTATGTGTTGTTGCATATTTTACAGCATTAGGATCTTTGGGAAATTATGACCACAGCAACAGGTCAATGACGTTGGTAATTTTTCCTTTTTAATTATTTTCTTCCCTCTTTTGTCTGAAGCTTTTAGCCTTCACATGGCTGTTTATGAATGTGTTAAATGTTGCTTTTATACTCTTCACCTGCATTCTCCAACACTGTTTATACGTGTGGATTATAAACAGTACAGCTCAGATCCTGGTTTTACATCATACTCCATCCCTCTGCAGAGAAGGACCTCTTTGGTTTTTATGTCTGTGTGTTTTTATTTGATCTCTTTAGACTCAAACTGGTTTCGTTTGTTTTGTCAGTCATCCATCTGAGTCAGTCTTTGAACTCGCCACAGTAGTTGATAAAAGTCCAAACGTGTGTTCACACTGCGAGCTGCACGTCTCAGGAGTCTGAACGCTCCTCACCGAGTGTGCAGAACGCAGCCTGAGCTTGTTTTACGTTCAATTTCACAGCCGCGACCACAGAATGTTTTATGCCCAGGAAATCTGCAGCAGGTGGGAGATTCCTAAGCTGACACAAATCGGTCCGCTGACCCCGTCTGATAAGAGCTTTGCCTCAAGGTGTTTTATCACAGAAACGTTTGTATGGACGGACTCGTAGTGAAAATGACTTCCTGTCTGTTCTGCTGGGACTTGAAAACTACAGCATTAAGCGTCAGTGTGAGCTCTGTCTCTCAAACCCAACAGCTAACTGTTTCAGCCAATCAGTGCACTCGCCCTTTAAGACGTGTCGCGGCCTCGTCGATCCTGCTGCTCGCAGTGTGAATGCAGCCTACAGTAAACTAACACACCTGCCACAGTCCACATAGACACACCTGTAGACGTCCTGTACGCCGACTTCGCTTCGTAGTTCGTTTACCTGATGCAGCGAGTTTAGCTGACGCGTTCTTTCCTTCGGTCCTCTCCATGATAGTGTTTTCAGTTCTGTTCCCAAAGCAGAAGCTCTGAGTGGATTAACTGTTTTATTTCACCTCCATCTGCAGCCAGTCTCCCACCTCTAATCTTAATTCATCAATTGGTGTGATTGGTCACATAACTGATGAGCTCAGCTTGTGATTTAGAGACTGTAGTGGCGTTTAATGATCATCCACAGTAATGTTAACGTCGCGACATGAGAAACTTTTAGTGCTCGTGTTGATGTGCAGTTTAAACCGTGAAGATGCAGATTTAATGCCGTGACTGTTGTGTCTGTGTTTCAGCAAGGGGCGAGCAACGCGGAAAAGTTTGATTACGTGAGTATCCGTTTGTCTTGACGTCCAGGAGGGACGAACAGTCCCTCATTTCATCAGGACTTGTTTTGTAATGTCCCTGCGGGTCTGCTGCTGTGCTCCGCAGGTCATGAACTTCATGAACAAACTGGCGGGAAACGAGTACGTGGGCTTCAGCAATGCCACGTGAGTGCCGCACCACGTCGCCGCGGAGACACGCTGAACGCCGCGGCGTTGATCTGCAGTCCTGTTTGTCTGAGAACAGTTTTATGTGACATGCACTGAGTCGCGGTGTCTGACGAACAAACCTCCTCCCTCTCTGCGTGTCCCAGGTTCCAGTCGGAGCGAGAGTCCGGAGACAGAAACTTTGCCATCGGCTACTACCTGAAGGAGAAGAAGGTGAGCTCAAAGGCCACCTGCGGCCGAGAGCCGAGCGGAGCTGCACGCGTTCGCAGTCTTTTCCCGTCTTTGTGCATGTTGCTCTCATTCATTTCACTTTCATCCTTCGATGTTGATGGCTGCACATTTCGATGCGATGAAAGTCGTGTTTGCAGATGGGCTGACGGTGTTGCTGTTCTTTCAGTGTTTTCCAGAGGGCACAGACATGACCTCCATCCTCGACTTCTACTTCCAGGTAAACGAAGTCCACGCACACAAACCGAGAACAGCACAACATTAAATTAAATTCAGGCTAAGATTCTCGCTCTCACGAAGTATAACATGAAATCAGATGTTCTGTTCTGTAGGATTCAAACCTTTTGTTTGTGTTCCTCCCCACCAGTTGTGCTCCATCGAGGTGACCTGTGAGAGCGCCAGCGTGATGGCGGCGACTCTGGCCAACGGCGGCTTCTGTCCGATCACGGGCGAGCGCGTGCTGAGCCCGGAGGCGGTGCGAAACACTCTGAGCCTGATGCATTCCTGCGGCATGTACGACTTCTCCGGGCAGTTCGCTTTCCACGTCGGTATCTCGTTCGTCAAACGTTTGCACGGCTCGTCTTGAACGAAAAGCTTCTTCGACTTCTTTGGCTGTTCGGTCGACACTTTGTCCTGCGTCTGTTGCAGGTCGGTCTCCCAGCTAAATCCGGCGTCGCTGGCGGGATCCTGCTGGTCGTCCCAAACGTGATGGGCATCATGTGCTGGTCTCCTCCGCTCGACAAGCTGGGCAACAGCGTCAGAGGCATCCAGTTCTGCACGGTAACCTCTGAGCCTCGCAGGTCGACTTCCTGTGTGAGCTGTGAAAGTGTCAAAGGCTGTCAGGACTTCCTGTCAGCGGCGCTTTGAGGGAAGTGAACTGAACGTCAACATCCTTCTCTCCCCCCACAGGACCTGGTTTCTCTGTGTAACTTTCACAACTACGACAACCTGAGACACTTTGCCAAGAAACTGGATCCTCGCAGGGAGGGAGGAGACCAGAGGGTGAGTCTCCTTCGTCAGCTCCACCCTGCTGCAGTGTGAACATGAGCATCCATCCTCCTGTCTTCCCCCTTCCTCCCCCGCTCTCTCTTTAATGCCGTCCTCGTCGTGTTTCAGGTGAAGTCGGTGATCAACCTGCTGTTTGCTGCTTACACCGGAGACGTCTCAGCCCTGAGGAGGTAAAGCAGCTCTGCATGTTCACACAACCGCCCTTTTCAGCTCCTTCACCGATGACGGTCGGAATAGAGTTTGTAAAAACGCCTCATTCAGTTCAAGATGGTGCATTTGGTTTTGCTGGACTCCTTCCAGGTTGTTTGCACTGCGATCAAACTGTTGGCGATGCAGATGTGAGGAAGGTCATTTAGTTCGTGTTTTGTGGTCAGAGATGATTTGTTTTGGGTGATCACTCGGTTCTGACAGGACGGGATCGACGTATTGAAGGATACTCATCAGGGGTGGGAGGTCGGAGGGGCTGCCCTCTTGGTCAGAGTGGGTTGCAGAAATGTCACATAAACAAGTGGGTAGACTGGATCTGTATGAGGGGAAACAGCACATTTCTGAAAGGCTTCCTTCATTATTATTATTATTATTGTTATTTTATTAATGATGCAGCTGGTGTGGCTGATAGCACTAGAGACAGGTCTGCTGTGCATGAAGGAGCATGATGTTAAATTTTAACCACCAAAGAAGGATCAGCATGTGGTGGTGATGGTTTAAAGGGGCTTGTTTGTTTGTTTGTTTGTTTGTTTGGGGGGTTGAAATGTGCTGTGAATCCATCATCCTGTCATGCCATGCTTTGTTACACTGTTAAAATAGTAAAATGTTAATTACATATAAAAAATGGACACAGCTAAAGAGGATGAGATAAACGACCAGAAAAGCGGCTGTTGCTCCCGTGTCCTTTAACGTCAGGAGTGTTTCTTCCCACCTGTTATCTCTGAGCTCCGATGAGGTCGGTTCTGGTTATTGCGCTGACGTTTTGTTGAGTTTGGCGTGTGGCGGTTCCTGTTCCAGGTTTGCGCTGTCCTCCATGGACATGGAGCAGAGGGACTACGACTCCAGGACGGCCCTGCACGTGGCAGCTGCTGAAGGTAACAACGCTGAGCTCATTGTTGACGTGTTGACGAGTCGTTCTGATCGTGTGTTTGTGCAGCTGATGTCTGTGTGTGTGTGTGTGTGTGTGTGTGTTTCAGGACACGCCGAGGTGGTCCGCTTCCTGCTGGAGGCCTGTAAGGTGAACCCAGTTCCCAGAGACAGGTAACACCGTGACTGACAGCTGGAAATATTCACGCTCAGAAATGTTTGTGAAATTTGGCTGTTAAAGCGGCGTCACACTCTGCCGCAGGTGGGGAAACACACCGATGGACGAGGCGGTCCACTTCGGCCACCACGACGTGGTGACCATCCTCCGCGATTACCACACCCAGTACAGCCCTCAGGAGGCCACCGCCGACAAGCAGAACGCAGAGAAGAACCTGGACGGGATGCTGTGACGGGAAGCGGCCGAAGAACAGAAGCTGGGTGGTGGTGTGTTCAGGGACTGGACGCTCAGTTTGCACCTGAGCTAAGGAAACGAAGTTCAGTTGAGCAGGACACAGTGAAGACCGTGAAATCAACCCTAAAATGTACAGCAGAAAAATATTAGAGTTCCCTTAAACGCAGCGCAGCCACCGTCCCTCCAGTGTAAAAGCTCCTCATCGTGCTGTTAGATGTTGTCGGTTTTTCTGTGTACTTTCTCCACTTCTCCTCCTGTATTTGTCACCCGTTTTGTAGCTTTGTAGGTGGCCACCAGCCGCCAGGTGAATGCTGGGTAATTTCAGCTGCGGCTCATAAGTAAGTGGACTCTTTACTTTAAAAGGTTTTTTTATTCTGAAAAGCAGTGACAACAGGAAGGTGTCATTTGGCGTTGAGCAGGTGTTACACATCTTCCTCATCCTCACATGGTGGAATGTATCTTCCCCCCAGACACTTTGGTGTGTGTGTGTGTGATGTTTATTTAACATAAGGTGTTCAGTGACATAGTGTGTGTGTGTGTGTGTGTGTGTGTTCATACTGTAAATGCGTACAGGTGTACTGTACAGGTGTAGTCAGTCAGCTCTCACTGAAACTGAGAGATTCACATGTTTGATTATGTAAACTTAAATATTCAGCCTCCAAAGGTGACTGTGGGTTTAAAGTATTTTCTTTTGCTATCTCGTAGCTGTTTTTATTTTTACTGCCCAAAAACTGGAGTCTTATTTTTCACTGTTATGCTGTATTATTTATTTTAACGTAACGTGAGGAAGTGACGTAAGCAGGTCAGCCAAAGTTCGGGTTGTTTGTTGTGTCCTGACTGAGTATTCACATGTGAAAACTGCCAGCACTGACAGGAGCCTGAATGATCCGACATGACCGGAAGTTTGGTTTGAGGCTGACCGGAAGCGCACTCAACAGGAGAGAAACGTCCCGTCGGATGTTAGCGTGTCGGACCTCGAAGTCGGACTTTGCCCACTTCGGAAAGCTGAAACATTTTTCATTTGTTGACTGCGTCATTTCCTGTCATTTTATGCTGTAAAGCTTTTATTTTCTCAAGTGCAGAAAACGCGCAGGCGCCGACGTGTCGGTTTGTCTGTGAGCAGCCGCCCCTGCAGCGGGGGCACCGGGAGGTCCCGACGGTTTCTGTACGCACAAACTGAACCAGCGAGCCTGCGATGTTCACGATCCACCATCCGAGCTGAGATGCGCAGCGGGAAACGAGTTTTATTTGATCCGTTCAGTCTTGTTTAAAAGCACAAAAACCGAATTGTTTGAAGAAACGGTTATATAGATTATATACAGATTATGTACAGATGTACAGGTCGTAAGAATAAATCAGTGACTTTGAGACGAAACTCGCTCAGCTCTCCCACATGTGACCTGACGTTTTCTGAATGTGACGTGTTTGCTTCTTCTTCGTGTGTATTCGTGCCGCTCCAGTCAGTTACCGAGTGTGGCAGGCGGTTCAGATATTTATTCACAGATCAAACATTTAATAAAAGCTGTAAAAAAAAAATCAATGGCACGTCTGTGTTCTTGGTGCTTCTCGATACGCTGAGCGTAGACCTGCAGTACCTCATCCTCACCACAGGATGGCACACAAGCTGCCTTCATCCGGGGAACAGCAGGGCAGGCTAATTGAGGTGAAGCTGGATTTGTCTGCTTTGGAAAACACAACATTGTACTCGAATGCCGGGAAAGTTTTATCAGTTTAGAATTTTTATTCATTCCTGAAATTCTTCTGATTAAATAATCGGCAAATTTCGCTTTCATATACATTTCAGTCAAATGTCAAGCTGCACAATCAAGAATAGTTTATTGTTCTTGTCCTGGCGTCAAGTTCGGTTTTAAACGGCTTGCTGAACAGAACCCTTTGAACTGCGTCAGTTATTTCACTGCCCATCACGTGGAAACTGTGCATAGGAAGTGTGGCGCCATAATTCTCACAGTACCGATGTTCTGATTGGGTTATTTGGGGGTTGATTGGACCACATAACATCAGATGCCATGAAGTCATTTGTTTTTCCCAGTCTTTCTCTGCACGAAGCGACCCGGGTAAAGCGAGATCCCAGCAGTAGTTTCTGGGCAACAGGAGGCCAGTTAGTCTGTAAGAGTTAATTGAATCAAGCAGCTCTGAGCTCAGATGCCAGCGGTGTAGGTTATAGGTGGCGATTTGCTGCCATCTTGTGGCGACACTGGATATCACACTGTTAGTGTGCTCGCACGCTTGCGGTGTCTTCATCGCACGTTTTTGTCTCCTCAGTGTTGGAGCTGCAGCCCGGAGTGAGCGGCTTCAGACTGTCCAACCAGCCCATCCTGCTGGTCTGCCCCCTGCAGGCCAGTCTCCAGGTACTGCAGGGAATGGTGTGTTCAAGTGTTTGCAAAGCATTTTTTCAGCGAGTTTTCCACACCACAGGAAAATGTTAGGAAGCGCTCAGCCAAATCTGAACGAATACAAATATCTCAAAGTATCGGAAAGGGTTTTAAAACCGTGAAGAGATGACGGACCAAGTTGTAATTGTCTTAAAGTGTTGATGAAATGTGATTCTGTGTGCTTGAAACACGTGAAACCTTTATTGGCCGGAAATAAAACATAAAACATGGCGACTCCACAATAAAACACAAAAGGAAGTTAGGGAGGAGATGTCGTATTGAATGTGATGAATGTGAGGAAGCGACGAAATTAGACTGCAAGGTAAAATTGTCAAGTGAGGATAATAAATAATAAGCAAGATATTAAACAAGATCGCGATCTGCTGGATTCGATCCCACCCACCTCTTAATCACATTATCATTACAAAGTGGGAGCTTATCGCGCTGAGCTATAGCTCAACCTGCATGATGACAATTAACTTAGCTATTTATGTGTTCATATATATAGATATCTGTATATAGATATCTATATATCTATATCAAGTGTGATAGTTTCTATTTTATTCCCCACTTCACATACAAGTAACAGATAGAGAGATAGATAGATAGATACTTTATTTATCCCGAGGGAAATTGAAGACACAAGATGTTGTGATTAATAAGTCTGTCTTCATACGAGTAATGGAAACAAGTGACAAATAATAATTATGCCTGAGATTCAGGATTAACCCTGCTGACAGACAATGGTTTCTGTCTAATACATTTGTCTTTGTTCCTGTGTATTTCAGGGCACACTACAGTATTATAGTAGTATAGTTCAGCACGATAAGCTCCTGCCCGCTGACGTCAAATGACGTCAGGTACGTACTAACACTATGTAGCAGCATGGGGGCGCTCGAGCTCTGTGTCATTTGCAGCTGCTTGTAATGAGCCACAGGTGGTCGTTAATTAGGCAGGTGAGTATAAAAGCGGTAGTCCTTCCATTGGCTCTCTCTTTGCTCCCTCGTCACTTCCGGGTCGGAGGTCGTTTGACCCGACAGGTATGGCAGCACGTTGGTGTGTGTTTTGTTCGTTGTTGTTGTTCTTGTGTTGTAGGGCGACTGCTCGTGTGCGGCTCCATGGCTCCTGCGTGCACTGCTACGTTTGTTGGCTGCGGTAAGTGTCTTCTCTCTTTGCAGTACGGTCGATGCTAGCAGGTGGCTAACGCTTTTGTGGTCGCAGGTAAACGCCGGTGGCTTCCTGGAGCCCCGTGTCTCTCTGTCGCTCCCTCCCTCCTCTTGTGCGAGGGTGTGTGTGTCCGCTAACAAGGTACGTGTGTGTGTGTGTGTGTGTGTGTGTGTGTGTGTGTGTGTGTGTGTGTGTGTGTGTGTGTGCTGTGGCGTGCGCCGCATTATGTTTTAGTGTAGTTAGCGATACCGGGAGTGTTTGCAGCGAGAGGCGGCGTACACCGTGGACCGGCTGCCAGTCAAGCGCAGTGCAGACACACGAGCACACGGAGAGGCAATGCAGAGTAGCCACTCAAGCTAACGTGCACGCTTTGGGGAGAAAACCCACGCAGGCACAGGGTGAACATGCAAAGTCCACACAGAAGGGCTCACCGGTGTTCGAGTGGTAACAGTCTCATTGTGCTTTTACTGAAAGTGATGCAGAAATGAGCTTAACACCACGTGTTGGCACAGGAGTCTTTATCAGTAGAATAAGTATGCTAGTCTATGAAAGTATGAGTACAAGGTTGTTTCCGTACGTCACCGTGTGTGTGTGTGGCAGGTAGGTGCTCCACCGTCATCGCTCCCACCTGTTGATATGGCTGCGCTCGGTAAGTATATCAATGTATTTAAATAAAAGTCTTTATTTATCTATTGCAGTTATGTATTGTCGTCCGTGATCAGGTGACAGGTAGTGCTGCTCCACCTACTGTCATCGGTACCACCTGTGCATATGGCTGCGCGCTGGTCGGCACTGAACGGTGATTTGTGTGGTAAGTGAAGGTGCCGTCATGGCGGAGTAAGTATATTGGTCTGTTTAAGTGTCAGTATGCATTTATTGTAGTTATTTTATTCTTGTACGTGATCATGTGAATGTGTGGCAGGTAGAGTGCTGCTCCACCTGCGCTGTCATTGGTTCCACGTGTTGGTCAGTGCGCGGTAAGTCTATAAGTATCAGTAACTATGTATGTATTTGTTTATTTTGATTACTACTTTGTGTATGTCATCATGTGAAGTGCTGCTCCACCTGCACCCATTGGTGCCACCATGGCAGATTATTAATTTAAGTAGTATTTATTTCAGTTATTTCTTGTATGTTGTGTGTGGCAGGTAGAGTGCTGCTCCAGTCACCTGTTTCAGTAGTATAGGCTTTGTGTTTTTGTATCTGCCTGTGTGTTGTCATTCTAATGTGGTTTGTTTCTTTCACAGGGAAGGAGCAATGTCTGGGGTGAATGTTTTAGCCATTGCTGTGTCTGCCAAAGCTTACTCCTTTCTCTGTATCAAGCTGTGTACACTTTGTTCCTAATAAACATATGTAACCTAAGTCTGTGTGACCATTGTAATTAAGGTACAGAGAGGACACAAAAGCTCAGGACATAGTGCTTTTATTGAAACAGCAGTGTTTAAAAAAAAAAAAAAAACAACAACCACCAGTGTGTAAGTACTTACTCTATACTTAGCCTATATTTTTCACTAAGTATTGACTCTATATTTTTCACTAAGTATTGACTCTATATTTTTCACTAAGTACTTACTCTATATTTTTCACTAAGTACTTACTCTATACTTAGCCTATATTTTTCACTAAGTATTTATTCTATATTTTTCACTAAGTACTTACTCTATACTTAGCCTATATTTTTCACTAAGTACTGACTCTATACTTAGCCTATATTTTTCACTAAGTATTGACTCTATACTTAGCCTATATTTTTCACTAAGTATTTATTCTATATTTTTCACTAAGTACTTACTCTATACTTAGCCTATATTTTTCACTAAGTACTGACTCTATACTTAGCCTATATTTTTCACTAAGTATTTATTCTATATTTTTCACTAAGTACTTACTCTATACTTAGCCTATATTTTTCACTAAGTACTGACTCTATACTTAGCCTATATTTTTCACTAAGTATTTATTCTATATTTTTCACTAAGTACTTACTCTATACTTAGCCTATATTTTTCACTAAGTACTGACTCTATACTTAGCCTATATTTTTCACTAAGTATTGACTCTATACTTAGCCTATATTTTTCACTAAGTATTTATTCTATATTTTTCACTAAGTACTTACTCTATACTTAGCCTATATTTTTCACTAAGTACTGACTCTATACTTAGCCTATATTTTTCACTAAGTATTTATTCTATATTTTTCACTAAGTACTTACTCTATACTTAGCCTATATTTTTCACTAAGTACTGACTCTATACTTAGCCTATATTTTTCACTAAGTATTTATTCTATATTTTTCACTAAGTACTTACTCTATACTTAGCCTATATTTTTCACTAAGTATTGACTCTATACTTAGCCTATATTTTTCACTAAGTACTTACTCTATATTTTTCCACTAAGTACTTACTCTATATTTTTCACTAAGTACTTACTCTATACTTAGCCTATATTTTTCACTAAGTACTTACTCTATACTTAGCCTATATTTTTCACTAAGTACTGACTCTATACTTAGCCTATATTTTTCACTAAGTATTGACTCTATACTTAGCCTATATTTTTCACTAAGTATTGACTCTATATTTTTCACTAAGTATTGACTCTATATTTTTCACTAAGTACTTACTCTATATTTTTCACTAAGTACTTACTCTATACTTAGCCTATATTTTTCACTAAGTATTTATTCTATATTTTTCACTAAGTACTTACTCTATACTTAGCCTATATTTTTCACTAAGTACTGACTCTATACTTAGCCTATATTTTTCACTAAGTATTGACTCTATACTTAGCCTATATTTTTCACTAAGTATTTATTCTATATTTTTCACTAAGTACTTACTCTATACTTAGCCTATATTTTTCACTAAGTACTGACTCTATACTTAGCCTATATTTTTCACTAAGTATTTATTCTATATTTTTCACTAAGTACTTACTCTATACTTAGCCTATATTTTTCACTAAGTACTGACTCTATACTTAGCCTATATTTTTCACTAAGTATTTATTCTATATTTTTCACTAAGTACTTACTCTATACTTAGCCTATATTTTTCACTAAGTATTGACTCTATACTTAGCCTATATTTTTCACTAAGTACTTACTCTATATTTTTCCACTAAGTACTTACTCTATATTTTTCACTAAGTACTTACTCTATACTTAGCCTATATTTTTCACTAAGTACTTACTCTATACTTAGCCTATATTTTTCACTAAGTACTGACTCTATACTTAGCCTATATTTTTCACTAAGTATTGACTCTATACTTAGCCTATATTTTTCACTAAGTATTTATTCTATATTTTTCACTAAGTACTGACTCTATACTTAGCCTATATTTTTCACTAAGTACTTACTCTATACTTAGCCTATATTTTTCACTAAGTACTTATTCTATATTTTTCACTAAGTACTTACTCTATACTTAGCCTATATTTTTCACTAAGTACTTATTCTATATTTTTCACTAAGTACTTACTCTATACTTAGCCTATATTTTTCACTAAGTATTGACTCTATATTTTTCACTAAGTACTTACTCTATACTTAGCCTATATTTTTCACTAAGTACTTACTCTAAATACTAAATTTTTTGCTAAGTACTGACTCTAAATACTATTTTTTTTTCACTCAGTACTTACTGTAAATATTAAAATTTTTGCTAAGTATTGACTTTAGTTACTTTAAATACAATTTTTTTTACCTAAGTATTTAGTTTAAATACTAAAATTTTTTTCCTAAGTACTGACTTCATTTTGCTAAGTACTTACTTTAAATACTACAATTTTTTTCCTACTTACTTTACTGTGTAAAAACATTTTGCTAGGTACTTACCTTAGTCTTTACAAAAACTTTGCCAAGTACTTACCTTAGTCTTTACAAAAACTTTGCTAACTACTTACTTTAGTCTGTCAAAAAAATTTGCCAAGTTTTGCCAATTTTACTAAGTATTTACTTTAGTCTTATATACTATAATTACCATAAATACTAAAAAACTTGTCTTTTTCCACAAGACTTAAAACTGCACTGGTTCTATTTCCCATTACAAAGGATTTCACTGATTTCACACATGGACATATGTACAGTGGATCTGGCCGCGGTTCCTCTGACTGCAAATGTTCAACCTCACAGTTTCAAGGCAGCATATTATCTCAAATGAACAATGGGTCCAACACAAAGTACAGTCTCAAGACGTGGATGAAGTTCTGCTGTCCTCAGTTTTGGTCCTCAAATTCTGCACTCATCTGAAAGGAAGAAATAAATCATTTCATCATTGTTGTGAGACAACACACTTCTGAGAACATCCACATTAACTCCATAACATCTAAAAAGCTAACAATCGCAAGTATGTTGGCTGTGAATGATACCTACCCTTCGAAGACAGAAATGAGCTCCGTCTTCATGTAGCCCGTCCTCTCTGCGTTCTCCACATCCATTGACACTGGAGCTGGAAGTCAGTTACAGTTTTGTGTCAAAAGGCAGAAACAAAACCTTCCCTAAGAGCTAACGCCACTCTTCATAAACAACACAAAACAAGGACAAAGTACTGGTTGCTTTAGCGACTTACTCTCAGAGGGTTTGGGGTAGTACTTCCCAAAGGCCTTGTCTTTTCGCATGTCGGGGTAGAGGAAGCAGGTTCGCGGGGATGTGCAGAGAGAAAGTGCACAGAGCATTCCAGGACGACGAAGAGCTCAAGAACGACGTTGGAGTACCCAACGCTCGCTGTGGACGTCGTGTTCGATCCAGGTGAAGGTGATCGCAGCCTCTCTGCTGCTCTCACTGAACCAGGACACTTGACACCAGGGCCCTCTCCCTCACTGATGAAGCTGAACACAGAGAGAAGAAGAAAAAAGCAACACCACACACTCGCTTACCCGCTCTGGACCTCTCGGGAACAATTCCTTCAATCCGCATCCGGAAGGCAAACGCTTTCTCTTTGGCACCCTGCTGGGACACAAGGAAAGGTTTTGATTCACTTAATTATTAAGAATTAATCAAACATGATGTGTGTGTGTGTGTGTGTGTGTGTGTTTCCGCTAATCAAAAGTCATTCATAATTTCCATTTAACACCTTTTTGCTTTTTTTCCTGCTCACTGTCCTCATTTCTTGTGACAGCATAACTTTATACAATAACAAGGGTCATTTAAAGAAGCTTACTTCAACACATATTCAAATGGTTTGGAGACTTACCCTGTCTTCTCTGTGACATCCCATGAGCTGGCAGTTGAACTCCTGCAGCAGGAACCTGAGTGGAAACAAAAACATTAAAATTCAAGGATTCAATGGGCTTTATTGTCATTTCACAAACGAAATTAGTTTCCCTGGTCCCGGTACAAGCCCAATAACCTACGAAACATATCAAATAACTATATAAAAACGGCACAGTATAAATATAGACAAACATCCATAAACAACCAGAATAAAGAAAATATAAACAGTGAACAGAGATGACAACAATATGGGCAAATGAGAAACAATTGTGCCCAATTGGAATTGGCATTGTGCAATGTTCCATGGGTGGTTGTCAGGGAAGAGAGAGGTGTGTGTGTGTGTGTGTGTGTGTGTTGGGGGGGTTAACCAACTAATTAACCAAAACATACACATCTACAGAGCCTCAACATTCAGACTCCTCATCTCTCTGACCCTCCACTGTGTGTATCTTCAGGTTTCAGCACGGCCACGGACTTGCTGCGTTCAGTTACACTCGGAATATGACGCTTCTCTTTTCTTCTCTCCCTTAAGTAGCTGATGTACTTACCCAGAAGTATTTTTAAATGCTCGAAAGACATCCAAACAAACATCAACTTACTGTGACTGGCCACACTGGTTGAGCAATGAAACACATTTACATCGGAATTCGGAATTTCAGACCCAGATCTTTCCATGTTCCGGGTGTATTTGAACGCAGCAGAAGCAGCGGCGTTTTCTCAGCCACACCAGGCTGTAGTTCTGCACTGTTTTGTTTCAAATAATCACAGCTCACAAAGAGAAAGTTAATGCATCCGTTTTTCAGAGCTTTTATAAAGTGCAGTGCTGCTCCTGCCTGTATTGATAGGAGTAGCAATGATGCTGCTGCTAGCACATCACAGACAGCAGCTAGCATAACAACTACTTTAGCATCAGCACTTCTCTCGTACCTTCCCCAACAAGTGCTGCCCCAAAGCAGCCTGCTCAGCTTCCTAACCCAATTCAATGAAGAAAACACTGTTACTATAAGCACAGGGGAAAAACAGTGCTGGAGCATGATGAGTACGCATGATGCCCCCTTCTCTTTCCTCATATACGGCCCAATCATTCTACTGAGGTCACTGTGGACCGCCGATGCCGATCTGGCCACATGTGTACCCCCATTGTCCAAGATCATGCATACAACTTCATCATCATACATCTCACTATCACCATAAAACAAAACAGCAATTTGTCACGCTCGGTCCCGGCGTCCCAAAGAAAAAGAGAGAAAAAACCCCAACAATAACGCCGTCCATGAAATGCTACATCCTCCCGAAACAGTTTGCACTTCTTCATTAGCACCTTAGCACCGATAACATTACCAACGGGTGCTTGCCTCTAATAAATCAACGATTCATGACGAAGACATTACATTTCAGTACAACTTGTGTCCGTATGCAAGCTCAAGCTAAACCTGGACATGCTAACCGTGCTAACCATGCTAACCATGCTCGCTGTAGCAACGCTTAGCACCGCCGACTGAAGAAACACACAAACACTTTATCTTCTTGACTTCGGTCAACATTTAATACTCACCGTTAATACTCTTCGTCGTCCAAAATCTTCCATACGGACACACATTTCACCGAAACAAAACAACAAAGCTCCGTCACACATTCCACCGACAAAACAGCGCAGCGCAACGCCCCGCCACCACCGACACAGGTGTTTCTTGATTGAAAGCACCTGCACCTGACGCTCGCGCGAGACCTTCCTTCTCACGTTTCGCCCTGTTAGCATCCAAATAACAGGCTCTAAACTTGCCACAAACACTAACACGCATGCGATAGAACCAATTTGTTGCATGCTTACTTTGAGCAGTTTTGTTTTCGAAAAGGCCGACGGTTCACAGTTCTATACATGACCCCAGTTGTTTATAGTGGGGAGTAAATGATCCCCGTGCAGACACTTCGGGGAGGCGCAGAGGGAAGCCGAGAGGGGGGAGGGGGGCCCCCCCAAACGACCCCACACCACGTCGAGCCGGGTGTAGGGATCCCCGGGCGTGATAACGTAATGAGTTTCGAACCCGGCACCCATACACTCACTCGATGGTTGCCGCGTTCTTAACCCTCTGCGCCACCACGCCCAGCTTACTGGGAGGTGAGTTTGGTGCTCTGCTAAGTTTGCACTACACACACCTGTCTCACCTGTCTCTATGGGGCAGGGATGGACCGAATATTCAGAAGGGGATAGGTCGGATTAAAATCTCATTAAGTCAAAATGAGATGTATATCTTTTTTGAAAAACAAAGACATTTTAGAATAATTTGAAATTTGGTGTCTCTACAGAAACATAAATACAATGAATCAGCCACACATCAATACACTATTTTTCAACCTTTCATCGAGTCGTGAACGCCAGGACAGGTGTGCGCACCTGTAGCTCCGTTGGTAGGGCGTGCGCTCCGTGTTCTGAGGCGGGTTATCCTATGTAGGAGCCGTGGGTTCGTCTCCTGCATGTGGCTCATTTGTTACGAGTCATATTACTGAATAATTTCTTTTGGGTTTTTTTTTTTCCAGAAGAGTGTGAAGGAAAGAAAGAATGACCGCTTAAAGTAAGCTTCTGTATATTAAAGTATATAAGTAAGTTTCTAAGTATATAAGTTTCTAAGTAAGTATATAAGTAAATTTTAGTAAGTAAGTGTATTGGCAGATCAGTTCTGAGGACTTTTTATTGCAGCAATTTGATGGTGACATTAATGTTAACCAGTGGGTTTACTTCGTTTTACCTTTACATTTCATTATAAAACTTCTTAAATAAAAGAGCTCATGCTGAGTGCTACGGGAAGCTTCCAGACACACACACACACAAAAAACATTTTCCACAGGACTTAAAATTGTACTGATTCCATTTTCCATTCCAAAGGATTTAACTGTTTCAGGGCTCAGGGGGTTCATGTTCGAGACACAGACATATGTACAGTGGATCTGGCCGCGGTTCCTCCGACAGCATATTATCTCAAATGAACAATGGGTTGCAACACAAAGTACAGTCTGAAGACATGGATGAAGTTCTGCTGTTTCTCAGTTTTGGCCTTCAAATTCTGCACTCATCTGAAAGGAAGAAATAAATCATTTCATCACTGTGAGACAAAGAAGAAACAGAAACTTGTGCGATCAATCATGTACGATATGAGCCACTTGTTCGAGCTGCATCTACCTGAGTGCCAAAATCTTCAAATCCACACATCAGATTGTCAGCCTGGAAGCAGAGGCAGAACAGAAACAGAAACAGAGGACCTTCATTATTTCTCCTCCACAGTTTTTCCATTTGGACATGAAATGGACAGCGGTACTGAAATCATACTGAGCCATACTGACCACGGCGGCGATGTCTCTGGGACTGACGTACTGAGACAGAGCCTTGTAGTCATCAGGACTCATCGGCAACATGTTGTCCTGCATTCTGGACGGAGGTCTGAACCACAAAGAACATGGACATTAACTCCATTTCATCAAAAACACTTCATGATAACAATGGCTCAGCAGTACCGTAATTTACCGTAATTTTCGGACTATAAGCCGCTACTTTTTTCACACACTTTGAACCCTGCAGCTTAAACAATGATGCAACTAATTTATGGATTATTGAGAACGACAGCAAGACTGTTGACAGACTGACAACGCGGACACCTGCGGATTTTAGACGATTGTGGCCTATATATGTACAAGTTTTGGGTGCGGCTTATATTCAGGTGTGCTCAATAGTCTGGAAATTCCGGTATGCTGGCTGTGAATGACGCTTACACTTCGGAGACAGATATGAGCTCCGTCTTCATGTAGCCCGTCCTCTCTGCGTTCTCCACGTCCATTGGCTCTGGAGCTGGAAGCCGGTTAAAGTTTTGTGTCAAAAGGCAGAAATGAAACCTTCACTCAGAGCTCATGAACAACACATTACAAGGACAAAGTACTGGTTTCTTTGGCGACTTACTCTCAGAGGGTTTGGGGTAGTACTTCCCAAAGGCCTTGTCTTTCGGGATGTCGGGGTAGAGGAAGCGGAGCGGGTTCACGGGGATGTTCTCGGCAGCCATCACCTTGTACGTGCGGATGATGTCCGGCAGAGAGACGGCCGACAGCTCCTTCTTCGTGTACGGCTCCACGGAGTGGAAGACCGGCTTGTCTGCGTTCGTGAAGAGAGAGAAAGTGCACAGAGCGTTCAACGACGACGAAGAGTTCGAGAAGGATCTCGGAGCACCAAACGCTTCCTCACCGTGGACGTCGTGTTCGATCCAGGTGAAGGTGATCGCACCCTCTCGGCTGCTCTCGCTGAACCTGAGCAGGAAGGTACCGGGACACTTGTCGCTCAACAGGGCCCTCTCCCTGTCCTTACTGATGAAGCCCATGATGGAGCTGAACACAGAGAGCAGAGGAGAAGCAACAACACACACTCGCTTACCCGCCCTGGATCTGTCGGGAATGTTAACCGCTCGCTCTAAGAAACACGGCCTCACCCGTCGTTCCACAGAGAAAGCAGGTGTCTCTTGATCACATCCAGGATTCCTTCGATCCACAGCCAGAAGGGAAATGCTTTCTCGTTGGCGCTCTGCTGGGACACAAGGAAAGGTTTGGAGATCATCAACTGCACAAACAATTTATAACTGAGGGGCCGAGAAGAAAAAGGCATTTTAATTACAATGCAGACCTTGCAGAACTTGGTCCAGGGGATTAGTCCTTCTGGGTTCCTCTGGGCTTTGGCTCCTGCACAGAAAGAGTCAAGGTTACATCACGCCAAGGTCTGCGACTTACGGCGCTGTGGAGGATCTGCGGGCGTCACGGGTGCGGCTCGACTATTCGGCCTTTAGTCAGGTTTTGTGTTGCCGTTCCTACCCAGCAGTTTGTCAGCCAGCATGTTGAGCTGCTCCTGGTTCAGGCCTCGCTTGGTGACAGACGAGAACTGCCAGCTGAGAACCTCGGACAGCTGAGACCACTTCGCCGCCGGAGGGGAGAGGAAGAACTTCAGATTCTGAGGTTGAAGGGAGAAAAGAAGAACAAACTTCATTAACAACAACAACAGTTAACAACAGTGTGTGTGAGTGTGTGTGTGTGTGTGTGTGTGAGTGTGTGTGCATGTGTGTGCGTGTGCTGACCTTGGGCTCGGTGGTCAGCATGTTGTACCACAGGATGGACGCCCAGCCGCTGGGCAGCTGACAGACGTTGGAGATGACCACAACGGGCAGAGACATGGCCTGCAACAACAACAACAACAACAACATCAACATCAATATGAAGCGCGACGCATGTGGATGAACTTGGACGAGGTCCTGTCGTCCGGTCTCACCTCCAGCTTGATGTCGAGTCCCGACTGATTGAGCTGCAGCTCGGACTCAAAGCTGAGCGAGTGAAGCTCCTCTGTGACGATCAGAGGACCCTGAACAAACAGAAATGCTCAGCGCGCACAAATACAATTTATTCCCTTTTCACAGGATGAACGTCTCTCTCGGGCTCGTACCTCGTTTGTTCGGTTGCCGGCGACTTTCTGCTCTTTCAGTTGCTACGGGGAGGAAAACAACAAGTTAGAGAAACGCAGTTTTGATCCGCAAATATCAGGTTCAGGCAATTTTATTCTGAAAATGTCTCACCAAATGTCTGAACTCTGCTGCCAGGCTGCCGTTCGACTCCTCCATGTTCATCACTTTGGTGTTTGTTCCCAAAATGTTGAACTTGCGAAACCTGTCCACAGAGCGATAAGCCCGCTAATCAAAAGTCCGTTTAACATTTACTGATGTGAAAAATGCAGTTTTTCTACCGTTTCACCTTTTCCCTCACTGTCCTCACTTCACTTACGATGACAACAGAAGAATCACGAGAACATGTTGTGGATAAGCAGGGTCATCCAGAGAAACTTACTTGAACACATATGTTCAAATGTGTGTGAATGGTTTGGAGACGTACCCTTTCTTCTCTGTGACATCCCTGAAAAGCAGAAGTGGACAGACGTATTTAACAAGGCAACAGTTTTCAGCAGGACGGTGAATTCTGGACAAACACCTACTTGTCAAACACGACCTTGACTTTGAGCTGGTAGTTGAACTCCTGCAGCTTCACCAGGAACCTGAGCAGAAACAAAAACATTTAACTGAAACAGGAAGCTGATACAGATCTGCAGAGCATGACCATTTACTGCCTCGTTCACTTTCACGTTGCTTTCGTCAGTAACTCGTGCTTATGTTGTTTCTCACCGCAGTTTCACAGTGAACTGGACGCCTGTCTTCAGCACCAGGGGCCTCTGTGGGTGGGTGGGCATGCAGGGCTGCCTCTCTACAACCAGGGAGCTGCACACACACACACACACACACACACTTCAATTCCAGCACTTTCCTTTAGCACAGTGCGATCAAATCCCTGACGTAGAACAAGCTTCCTTACTTGGAGAGGAGGTTCTTCAGGAGCTCCATGGCTCGGCCCTCCAGGTAAGCCTTTTTCTGTGTGATGGGGTCGCTGTCATAGGTGAGCTTCTGCTCCAACTCCTGCAGCTTCTTCAGGTGCTGGCGAACCTGCTGGAGAGACTCTGCTACTGCTGTGAACCTGCGGCAGGAAGAGAGGATGAAGGGACAGGCAAGGACAGGTTCAACCGACAGCAGTTTATCCTGTGGTGGACCAACAAAGCCTCACCAGTTCTGCAGCTGGTCCACGCAGGCGTTGGGCGGACCGCCGATGCAGGCGATCTGCTGCCGCTGCTTCCACTCGGGCAGCTCCTCGGAGATCAGTTCGGACAGCAACGCCTGCGTGAAGTTCAGCAGGTCGCTCAGCTGGGTCACCACGTCCTGACAAATGCAGAAGAAAACATTTCACAGATCTGAACAATTAAAGTTTCCAAAGCCTGGCATCGTCCAAAGTTTTCAGCTGAGGTCTTGACTGAACTGACCACATGTGTACCCCCATTGTCCAAGATCATACACACAACTTCATCATCATACATCAGCATGTGGCTCATTCATCAGGAAAAAACAGACCTCCTTCCCTCAAATATCTCACCTGTCGTTTGGCTTTCAGTTCAAAACACATCCGCGCAAGAGTCATCTTCTCTTTCTCCAGCTCCTTTGGCGTCATACCGTTCATTTCATTCTCTACAGAAACACAAATACAATAAATCATCCACACAGGAATATACAAAGTTCTTTCCCCTTTCACTGAGCTCATCACGGTTTCCCCACCTCTGTTCTTCAGGGTGTTGATGTTGAAGTTGTACTCGTCCTGCAGATCTTCCAGGTTCTTGATGTTCTGATCCACGACCTGACAAAGAATATTGGAGCAGAACAGAACGTGGTGGTTACATGTTGGAGGTTTGTCCTCAGGCCACGACCTCATACATCTGTGTCAGTGGGCCCACCTGAACTCTGTCTTTCATCTCCTTCACTTTATTGTCCAGCTTCTGTTTCTCCACCACCATGGCCGACACCACCCCCTCACTGTCCTGCTGCAGATGGGAAGGCAAAGGCTTTGAGTATTTAGCGTTGTTGTCTGTAGGCTAATTCCACATTTTTGCATGTTGTCGTCACCTGCCGTGCACTGACTAAAGTCTCCCTCGACCATTTATAACAATTAACTAGCTGAAGTGAGCCAACATGTGTTCTTTCTTAGTGCCACATTCCCAGCAAAATTCATTGTGAGAAACCGATTGGGGATGTGAACATGGATAATTATTTCAATGACTGAAAGATGGGAAAGTTCTCCAAAACGATGCAACGCGTTTTTACCTCCACGCTCTTCGCAGTGGCCAGGATCTTCTGCTCCTCGCTCAGATTTCTATGGATGATCATGGCCATGTGGACCGGGTCTTCCTGGAACCGATCCTGCAGAGACAATCGCTCTATATTTAGAGATTATAACTCCACGCTGCACACACGAAAACAAAGTTTGCGGTCCGACCTGCAGGTTCCTCTTGATCTTGCGGATGTTGTGCTGCAGCAGGAAGTTGTTCTCCAGGGCGAAGCGGCTGTGCTGGTCGTCCAGCTGAGCCAGGAGGTCGTGGAATCGAACTGTGGCCAGAGAGTCCTGCATGGCCACGGTGTCCCTAAGGAAGCGGCAAACGCACCACATATGCAATCCACATAATTTCTTAAATAGTTTTGATTTGACTTTTGTGCATATTTTTAATCATGTTACTTAATGAAGGATCGCAGTGATGCAATGTCAAAGCTGCACGCTCCTACCAGTCGATGCTCTCGATCCACTTGCTCAGGTACTGACGGATGTCCATGGGGAACGAGTCGTCATACAGCTGGTCCACCTGCTCCAGGTACTTGCCGTCCAGCGTCTGGAGCTGGCCCCATTGCGCCATCTTCTGGTTAAAAAGAAGAGCTGCCTCACACTTTTTTCCTCATCTTTGAATAACAATATTAACATCTGGCACTTTCTAAAATCTGATAATGATCCGAATTTACGTTTGTCTGAATATAAGCCGAGCAGGATGTTTTACAGTTAAAACTTGAACATGTCAGTGCTCTCTGATGGTGTACAGGAGACAGACGGATCTATTTAAATTCACACAATTCATACCCATTAACAACCATCAACAGTTGGACTCAAAGAAAGACCCCCCACCCCATCATTTGTTTTTTCAAAACACATAAACTTTGATCAAATAACGTGATTTAACTGTAGTTAGCAGGCAATGTGGAATTGGAAGTCCATAGGTTTCGTTTCTGTCTCCAGCGTCAGTCTTCCCGAGTCAACCAAGTTCCGTCCTGCCATACGACTTTTAAAGGATTTAAAAGACTTTCTGTGTCGCCGTAACAAACCGCGTCACAGAGTGAAACAGAACAATTTCTCCCACTGGTTATGCCTCATTGGTCAATTCGGCCTAACTGTGATTCACCTGGCGTGACAAATTAAATGGAATTGCGACGTATGGGACAGATTGATGGTTCACACATCAAGTTGTGGGCGGTGACGTCTCATCTTGAGTTATCCGACTGATGCTCGGAATGGAAGCTAGCGACGTATAACACTACTTTCCGTTTGTTGATATCGACGAGCAACGCCAAGTTCAACTGCACAATTTTGTAGGTCAGTTTGGCCAAAACGCACGGCAATATGAGGGCAAAGAGTGTATCTGAAGTACATTCTGCCACTGACCGAGGAAATACGAGAATAAACTTACCTTTGTTTTCGAGGAAAACGTGTACAATGTCCGGCAAAAAGGATCCAAAAAGGGATTTTGCAAATGTTGTGCAACAACTGTGCCAAGAAGACACTGAGACTGTACTAATATAATACAGGAAACCGCGTCATCCAATCCCTCTTTAGAATTACAGACATGTGCCCGCCCCTTTGCTTGAGACAGCCAATCAGAACGACGAGAACCGGCTGTTCTGATGGTTAGGACGTGTACCCACAACAACAAATATACACAGGGTGCTTTATGAGGTGGGTTTGGTGGGATGTGCACAGGATCAAGAGTGAATCCGTCACGTCTTTTCTTCATACACGCTGTCGGTGTCAAACTGTCTGTCAAATACATTTCACACGATTCAAAGTGAAATCACGCAGACGCTGTAGGGGAGGGACGCCGGTAAGCAGAAGAGCCTGCGGGGACCACGTGTTTTCAGAGAAAGAGAAAGTAACAGACGCCTCCTGCTCTGAAACTGAAACCTAATTTTCAACACAGAGCAGTTTGCACATCACTGCTTTACTGAGGTAATTTTGTCCAAACAAGATAAAAGTGATTTCCAAAGCGTATAATTTAAAATAAAATGAATACGACTATTTTTCAGTGTGAACTTGTGAATAAAAACCACTCGTAGATCGTCATGTTCTACAAACTGACAGCTTTATTCTGAGGGGTCACAGGGAGCCAGTGATTTCGCGATAGCAGTACTTCCTGTTATTTCAGGTGGCAGAGAAAGTGCGAATATTCAGTTCAGCGGCAGAAGAAAACAACAGACAAAAACAATCAGAACAATTTACAAATGCATCCAGATGTGTTAGTTTGCTCACCAAAGCAAGATGAAATATGTGATAATGCTGTTATTCACGTATGTATGAGAAATACGTCATGTGCAGCTGCAGGCGGACCCTTCCCTCACATTCAGCACTTCAGAGGATTTGTCGCCATAATGGAGACACCGATAGCACATTTATGCTCATTCATAAACACATACAGAGTCAGTGCACAAACCACCGGGAGTACACACGTCTTTATCACGCAGGTGGGATCCACTCTGCCTGCACACCGTAAACCGATTCAGACCACCTCAACAGTGCACGTTGGCGCCATCTTGTGGCAATAAATAAGTTTCATTCTGCACACACTGGAAGGACGTTTGGGGTTGACGCTTCACAGCTTCTGCGTGCAGCGGCAGGTTTCACACTGCTGATGGAGCACAACAAGGGAGAAAATCTGCTTCAAAGTGATGAAAATAACAACCGGAAGTGTCCGCAAACTTCACATGACAGCTGACCATTTTCCAAAGCATTTCATCACTCGTTTCAGTCCATTTCAGCAATATTTTGTGAGAAAATCAACTTGAAATATGTTTGCAGTCGCGGTGACGCCTGCAGCCCGACTTCTGTGTTTGATGCTGACATGAAAATGAGAATTCAGACGGAAACTAATCACCTCGAAGCTGTCAGCAAACATTTTACACTTAGTGTTTTTACTCACAGTCTCAACGGTTTGATTTTCTGTGTGTGTGTGTGTGTGTGTGTGTGTGTGTGTGTCCTTCCGTAAAGAGATGAACGTCACAACGCAGGATGAAACTACAGGAAACGAGACGGGACATTCTGTTCAGGGCAGACTGACCAAAGTGAGCCTGTGTCACTTGTGGACGTCCTGTTCCAACAGCAGAACTTTTGGGTCAAAACCCCACGTGAAGCACAACAACAGAGAGGACATCTGCACTCCGCTTCGGATCGAGATCACGCCTCCCCCTGAGCTCCCGCCCTCGCATGGTAACGGGCTCGTGGATCCAAAACATCCCGGCCCGTTTCCACGTTATCGCACCGATGATTTCACTGTCACCGCTGCGTGAAGCTGCAGTTCTGCTGATGTCCACCAGAGGCTGCTCCGCTCTGATGACCACAGTAACAGCAGGTTAAACGGCTGCCTGTAAGAGAACATGAAGGTTTCCTGCGGCTGTGAAGAGAGTTTAACTCGACACACCCTGAAAGCTCGTTCCACCACCTTCTGGATTGTCTTCTCGCCCTGCCGCAGTGATGCAGAAGTGAACTCCAGGGTGTGTCAGCACACTGTGACATCACTTGTAGGCGGCGCAACAGGTGTGGCAAAACACACCTCTGACCTCACATTTGTTTCACAGGTGAACCAGACTTTTAGCCACAGAGTGTGTGTGTGCGGTAGTGTTCAGATTATGAGGGAACTGGGCCTGGAAAGTCCTCGAAAGGTCCTTGAACTTTAAGTTTAAGACGGGAACCCTGTGTTGTGACACTGCAGTGCATTCGACCTGCAGGGCCTCAGTGACAGCAAACCTCGATGGACAGCTCTCACAGCCTATCAGCTGTGGTGCTTGTCAAACATCTGTCTGGCTCCAGCAGCTGGCTCGGCGAAGCCACGATGCCATCGGCAAAGACGAGGCAGCCATCAGATTTAAAACGCTGCTGGCTTGGCACGTTTAAAAGACAACAACTGACAATAAAATCCCGTAACACCTGCAACAACGTCCTTAACAAAAAGGATCCCTTCCCTCCCACATCACTGCGATGGCCTTGAGAACAGATCACAGCGAGGAGTTTGCAAACAAGCTCGGGGACGGGGGACGGGCGACCTGTCAGCTCAGAGTCGTTAGGTTCATGTTTTTCAAAATAAAGCCGCACATGGAAGACGTCCCGCGGGGTTTGTTCTGGTCAAGGCTCAAATCAGGACACGTTTTCATAAAACAGGAAGCAGCAGGAGTCTGTCTGTCCATCTACACTCATGATATACTTGCTTTTTACCAACACGTACACATGCGTATGACCGCAACCTTTCTTTTAACGAAACTGTTTTGATTATTTAAGAATGTCTCTGATCGCTCTCTCTTTAATGACCTTCAGTTGGTCCTTCAGATATTATTTGTTGTTTAGGGTACCTATATGTGTGTTTTTTAAAATAGATTTTCTCTTCTGTATTGGAATGAAAGCACAAAGCAGGAAAGTAAAAACAACTTGAGTTGCCCTGTCCTTTAAACACACTCCTTGCATCTCTTACACATGAGGGATGTTACTGGGTCTAAGTTTAGATTTTTAATGAAACACTGAATTTTTGCGTCACTTTTGCTAGAAACGAAGCTTCTATGGTCGATCCTATGTCCTGCAGATGCCTCGGGCTCCTCAGGAGCAGCCACAGTGGTCAACCACCATGGACGGGATCTTTCCGTAGATGATCTGCTCCTTGCGGTTGAAGTACAGCATGTTGATGGGTGACATCTTGGTGGGTGTGCAGCAGGGGCCCGCGGTTCCCCTTGGGTTGGCCTTGTTCACCAGGTGCGCGTGAGGGTACTGCTGCAGGTGCAAGAACTCGCACTCCCCCGAGCAGTAGTTGGCTCGGTAGCGTTTGGGCGCGATGATCCAGTCCCAGCCGAACTCCTCGAAGTCGACTGTGAGGGGGTATCGACAGCAGCGGGTCTCGGCCGACTCCTCGTCGCAGTTGAGGCCCGAGTCTCGGCGGGATCTCTTGGGGCTGTCGAGGATCTTCACCTCGATGAACGGTTGCTGGAAAGGAAATGAAAAATGTCCTGACTAGGTGACAGGAAAACCACCTGCAGCCACAAAAAGACAGCTTCAATGACAGGCCAACGCAGGATTTGTTCCTTCAGTGAGGGGCCACCTTAGAGCACGTTTCCAATAGCAACCTCAAACCATTTGAAATTAACAGTGAAACTGCTCTCCTCTTTGACTTTCATTGATACATGCAAGTCAAATAACGTTGTTGGCCCTGAGGCCGCTGATGGCCTTTCTATAGCAAAGCGTGAACGCTGGATCTTCAGTGAGATATGGCGTATGAGGTGGCTGGCGACGGAGGCGTCACCGACGTCCGGCTCAGCCACTCAGAATTCAGTGATAATAGCCAGGTTTCAACCTGCGGAGGGCCGTCGATATGCATATTTCTAACACAAACTGGAAAATTCAAATTCTTTCCACTAAAATGTCAAGATTTGGACCTGAATCAATCAGTGATCCAACAAAAGACCTATTAAAATATATTTTCAACAGAAAAAAAGTGTTTTTGGGGTTTAGTTACCCTTTAAAGTGGACTGCACTCACCAGTCCTTCCTCTCCGGGCTCTGCTGAGGTGACAGCCAGATCTTCTCCTTTGGAGTCGTAGGCATTGATTTCGATGCCGTAGTTGCTCTCTGGCTGACGCAGCCAAGCCTGCAGCAGAGACTTGATGTCAATGCTTTGCCAGGAGCCGGACCCGGCGTCGGTGTCGATCTTCAGGGAGCGGACTCTGACTCGGGTGTTGTTTCCCTCCCTCCCGGGTTTGAGGCGGGAGATCTGCAGGAAGACGGTGGTGACCACGTCGGCCGGCCGCAGGTGAACCCACAGCTGAGCGCGCAGGATGTTTTTGGGTTGGATCTTGGGGCTGAGGCTGAACAGACAGCAGGAGGACAACTCGTCCTGGGCGATCGGATTTGCTGGAAGAAATTATTACAACACAGTTGCAAACACAGGGAAAGTTTGGCTTTTGTGTAATCAACTGGCTTGTTTGTCCACACAAAACAAAAAGCAAAACATCTCGAGACTGAAGGCTGGACTAAGAGGAAGTGCCAAAAACTGCACGTCCTTCAATGGTCACTCGTCATTCTGTTGATGATGCCGGGACCATCACCGGGAGAAAACTGACCTTCAACAAACATTTGAAGGTCAGCTGACCTCATAAAGTCAGCGCCGGATTGCCGTGTAGACAGGGGTGCGCAGTGCACAACAGGTTACCGCCATGAAGGCGCAGCACTTTCAATTATGCCAAGTGAAAACATTTTATCATGAACTACTTGATCTAATTTGCAGAAACACTTCTGCTTTTCCAAACAAGCACCAGCAACCTCAAAATGCCGCCAGCGCATTGGATTAAAGGGCAACATTACACTTATTGTAGGATTTACGCACGGACCAAACGCGTCTGTTTTTACGCGCGAACGCTGACAAAACATGCAGAACAAAAGAAGAGGAGAAAACCAGTGAGTGATTTTTGGTTTGGTCTAGTTACGCTTGGTGGCCATAGTGATGATGGTCTCCGTCGTAGCGTGGTCCTCGTCCTCCACTCGCGGGTCGTACTGGTCCAGGAGCTGCGTCAGAGGAGGCGCTTTGGGCAGCAGCTGGCGGATCATGTCCCGGCTGATGTTGGGAGCCTGTTCCAGCCGCAGGATGCTGAGGATCTGGGACTTGATGCTGTGCAGCCTCATCTGCTTGTTGTGCTCCCGGAAGTCGCAGGCCGAGCACTGTTCTCCGCTCTCCCCCAGCAGTTTGGAGGTCTGGTTCATCTCCATGGAAAATCCCGCAGAGAAGAAGACGGTCAGGACGACGAAGAGGAGCATCCTGGAGAGAAGAAGAGGTCAGTGCAGTGGCGCTGTCTGATATGAGGCTGTGCCCGGACCTCAGGACTTTATGATTGGCTGTTCGGAGGATCTTTTCTTTTTTTTTAATATCAGAAGGGATATTTAAAGAGGTAGCAAGAGTTTAGGATCAATATTCATCCAAAATAAAAAAGCCTGATTCACTAATTTACTGGATGCCAAAGTTTAGGCAAACTGAGTAAAATTTAAAGATTCTTTCTTTTGGTTTGTGGTAAAGTGATTTAAAAAATATGACAATTTGCCTCACAATGCAAGATACCTGATCTGCCGTCATTATTACCGCCCACAGCCCAGTGTGTGCTCTGTCCAGGTGTCCCCATGCCGGGGAAGGTGGAGGGAAACGGTCAGTGAACGTCCAGCTTCTTCTCTTTGTGATGGAAAAAACGACAGGATCTACCTGCCTCGCCAGGTGTGGGAGGTGTGAGCTGAAATCAGCAGCGTGACACCTTTTCTTGTGCTCCATCATGTTGACAGTCTGAATGTGAGCTGGTGAAGAAGGGGCAGGCGAAAACACCAAAACATGTGCGATAAACGCTGCTCCTCACTTCCTGTTTGATCCACTGGACCGTGAAACCACATCAGCTCCCTCACGCGTGGCTCAGGTGACATTTAAGAACGGGTTTTGGGAGGATTAAACGACAAAACTACTCTACTGGTTTAACACTTAACTTCACTGACTGCGCACAGGGAGGCGAGCAGCCGTCATGTCAGCCCCACCGGAAGAAATCAACCACATAGATAAAACACGAAGCTTCTGTACTTTATTCTGAAAGTCCTCAAAAAAACAAAACGACACACGCATTCAGAAAGACTTGGCATGACCAATCAGAATTCAGTGTGAGGGGTCAGTTCAGGAAGGAAAGGTGACAAAACAATGTGTGACAGTAAAAACTGTTTAAACAAACGATGCAGCTGCAGCGCCTTCACGCCTCTGGACAACAACTGGACAACAACTCACCACTTTGCCACAAAGCTAAATCATACATTTTACAAATTCCTTTTTTTTCCTCAAAATATTGCAACTTTATGCTTGAAGTGTCCATTTAATTTTCTAAGCAACGCTGAAATGAATAAACACACACACAAAGTCACTGTGCACCCGCAGACTGACAGGTGCTGTCATATCATGTCATTTCTCACGACACTTCAACTGCTTTCCGGAAAAAGTCCAACCTCTTGACATGTCGGATCAGAAGAGGCGACGGCGCCCTCCGGTGGTCGACATGAGAACTGCTCATCACAGTTTTTTCTCATCAAACAGCTTCTTCCAGCTCGGCATGATGTGCTCGTAGATTCTGTCTATCTGTGACACACACATCAGGTTCGTGAGTGGCCACCACATTTTTTAAACTTTAAAAGGCTCATAAGCAGCGACTCATCTTTCCAGTATTTCACAAGGACAATGAAAACAGAACAAGCTCCACCAAGACTCCACCAACCTGGGCAGATTTCTTGACTCCGTATCTGAAAGACGTCGCCTGGTGCTCGCTGTTATGAAACAGGATGTCAAACGTCACCTTGCATCCAATCAGGTCGTCGATAGCCGGCTTCACCACGCTGTGGAAGTCTCTGGGCGGGTACGCGTCGTCCAGCATGTTGTTGACCTGTCGAAGGCGAATCCATCAGGTCCTCAAACACTTTGACATTCTGCTGTGGTGTGTTTCCCCATGTGGGTTACCTTGTACTTGTCCCCCAGCATCTCCAGCGGATCCAGTTTGACCTCGGCCCTCAGAGCTCGGCCGTAGAGCGGCAGCTTGGAGTCCGAATCTGACAAACACATCACAAGCGTTGTGGGATGATGGAAAAGTCTGAGGCTTGTGGGTACAAACGAGGAGGTCCAGATGAGTCTCACGGAGTCATTTGTGTTTGTAACTCAGTCCTCAGTGCAGTGAGAACATCTGGACCACACAAAACAAGAACCAAAGACAGAAAAAAGGCCCTCTGACGTGGTGCAAGGTGCACACAAAACAATCTGATCGACACTCGCTTTGCGTCTTCACAACAGTTTCCTCTTTCTAAATCACTGAGGGGAACGTCTTTGTTCTTCACAACATGACAAACTACTTCGCCACCAACAAACTCAAACCCACAAACATCCACGTACGCAGAACATCACGAGGAAGACACAGAAGGCGATTTCTTCCTCTCCTCATCCTCACTCCTCACTTTAAACGGGGCAAAGAAGACCCAAAGACAAAGTACGGCAGGAGAACACCAACCTCGACTCGTCAGGTGAGCGACGTAGGAGACATTGTCCTTCTCTCCGTAGTACACTGCGAAATGAGAGAAGTACTTGTTCCTGGGATACTCCACGATGTCCCCCGGGAACAGCTTGGGGTTGGAGTGTTTCTGCAGAGACAACAAAGTCGATTATTCCCGACCGAACAGTCGAACAGAAGATGAATTCAGTTAGAAACCCGATGCAGTACTCACCAGGCCCATGGGTTCAGGTGTTTACTGTGGCTTCCTTCAGTGTCTTATGAGATTAAATCCACCGCACCCAGACACACAATGGCACAGGAACCCCACCTGCTTTACATACTGAGATATTCTGAGCGTCGGGCTATCTCGGTCACAGTCGACTGAGCCCATCACCTTCTGTTGCACTGAGACGTCAAGTCCCAGCGGTCGGTCTTGGTTTTTGTGTGTTGAAGCCGGGTGTGCACAGCTTCACTTCAGGTGTGTTTGAGAGAGTCGGGATGGGTTTTTTTATTGGAGGGGGGGGACATTTCTGTGGTTTTTCCCTTAGTGTCCCCGTCCTCTGGGTGTGTGAAGCAGGTGTTTCCTAAAGAAGGAGCGTGAAAAGAGGAAGTAGATTCGACTGGGCTGCAACCAGACTTGTTTTATTAGAGATGTGAAGGCACTGTGAGCAGACCTGACAGCCTCACAATTTACATGTTTTCACTTCGGTCTGTGCGCAGGTCCGACAAGCAAACCCGTTTCTGACTTTAAACGGAATCAGGCTAGCTGGTTCCACCCGCTTCCAGTCTTTATGCTAAGCTAGGCTAACCACTTCCTGACACAGGAAACTGAACTTTGGGAAAGACAGCAGCTTGATTTTAAAATGTACAAACATTTGAAAGGATCCTCAGAGTCGCTGCTGCGATCAGTCCATCACCCTCACAGTTTACACATCTAAATGAGGCTCAGCGGCTCTCTGAGCGGGCGCCGATTCGATAAAGCGTGGAGAAACCTTTGGGATCGACACCCTTCACGTCACCTGCAGGGCTTCAGCCGAACCCGGATCTCGCTCTGTGAGCTCAGACGTCGACAGCATAAGCGCCAAAGTGAAATGAAATAAAGACCAGCTTTCTCAGTGACTGATGGACAATTTCACAATTTAATAAAATGCGAGTTTATTCTTGCCGTTCTTCCCTGAATTGTTGACGTCTGAGGGCCAAACCCTGACAAAATCCAGCCTACAACAATGACACGTGAAGTCTCCTTGTCAGGAATGAAGGATTTCGAGCTAAAGAAGAAAAAAAAAATCCAAACTCTGTTACTGACAGCTCATCCACACAGCAGGAATCCTTTCCAACATCCTGTCATCATCATCATCATCATCTCAGATTACAGCTTCTCTGACCTTAATCTCCACATGCTATGCAATAATGACACTTGTGGCTCTAAATCTTACTTGTTCACATTTGATTTCTTGTTATGTGGTTTTGCTCTAAATAATCCAGCAGGCGACTCATCCATCCAGTTAACATCACTTTCAGTTTAACATTTCTCATGGCGAGTGAAGACGTGTCCAGTTTTCTGCCTTGTCAGCATGTTAATGTTCATTCTTCTTTCATGAATACATGGAGGCAGCCAGTTTTTTAAAAAGTGGGCCGAGTTTCTGCACACGAACCCCTCTGGAGACCAAACCAGGATCTAAAGCTTGTGAGATGATGCCCCACCCCCCTCTGAAAAATAACAATCAGCCCAAATTTACAAAATATAGATCATCTGTAGAGAAAAATTACACATTTCAATTCCTCAGATTGGCTTCATGACACACACACACATTTAGAAAAAGTCACATTCTGACCGAGATCAGGACATCCGAGTCTGTGCGTGTGTGTGTATGCAGCACACACACACACACGCACAAATGAATGCCCCTTAATGAAGTCAGTGCAGCATACAGTCATTCAGTCTGTCAAAGGCACCTGAGTTTGTCTCCAACCTGAGCTGGAGGTTCACCAGTGTATACAACACACACACACACACACACACACACACACACACACACAGAGTGTATCTAACTGTGCTCCTGTCCCTGACTCTGGCTGTCCTGAGTGTCTTTGCCCCAGCTGAGGCCGTTGATGGGTGCGTGTTTGTCCCAGCTGTCCGTGTTGTGTCCGTGTTTCCTCTGGTGCCGTTTGTAGTTGTCCCAGTGGCCCGTGGTGTAGCCGCACTCGGCGCAGGCGTACGGCTTCTCGCCCGTGTGCCGCAGCATGTGCCTCTTCAGGTTCATGCTCTGGTTGCAGGAGTAGCCACAGACGCCGCAGTGGAACGGCTTGGCGCCTGAGTGGATGCGCTCGTGCCGCCGCAGGTTGGCGAGGTTCCCGCAGGCGTAGCTGCAGGACGGGCACTGGTAAGGCTTCTCGCCCGTGTGCACGCGCAGGTGGCGTTTGAGGTTGTCGAGGTGCGAGGAGGTGTAGGGGCAGTGCGGGCAGCGGTGGGGTTTCTCCTCGGAGTGGGTGTGGGCGTGCCGGGCCAGGTGGTTGGGGTAGTGGGACAGGAAGGGGCAGTGAGGGCAGCGGAACAGCTTGGTGCCGCGCTGACAGCGGCGGGACCCGTGAGACGCAGTCGGGCTGCAGGGAGGCCCCGATCCATCTTTGGACAGCGGGTCCATCGAGCAACGACGACAAACCTAAAAATTCACAGAGAGCAGACGGTCAGAGGGCTTCTGCTTTTCTTCTTCACTTTCTGTTTGATTTCCTGCCTGAAACGTGAACAGGGAGCTCGGGCTCTCCAGCCGACTCCAGTCCGACGCCGTCATCTGTGCCGCCTTCGTGCGCCCTCACAGAAAGAGACTTCACACACGACGCAGACCACTTTGTGGACTTCATCTCTCAGGCTACACACAGCCCACCCCCACCCTGTGACCGGCTTACCCACATTCATTTGATAGTAATGTCGGGCTTTTAGAAACAGGAAATGTGAGGGCTGCGACGCCATCAAACCTCGGCGTGCATTTTAATCAACAAAAACAAAAGAAGAGAAACTCACCTGTCCGCCGTCACCATCGGCCTCCCCTTCGTCCTTGTCCCCCTCCAGGTCGGCCTCCTCCAGGGTGAGGCCACACACGCGGCAGCACAGAGGGAAGAGGAGGACGGGGAGGACGGGCAGCGGGGCGGAGGGAGAGCCGAGGCCCCCTAGTGTCTGCAGGTAGCCCGAGTCCTGGGACACTCGTAGGGTCAGGTCTGACACGACTGCAGGGAGAAGACACGGTGAGTTAAACCATTTCCTCATATCCAATCAGTTTTTAGTTAGACTGAGTATTTAAAGAATTTCCCTTCGGGCATAAATAAAAGAAGTAGGAGTAATCTGATCTGGTCCAGCTCTCGAATTATACTTTGCATATTTGTTCATTTAACCCTGAAAGACACCAGAAAACCCCACAGAGGTTAATCTCAAAAGTGACTCTAACAGCTACAAACTTCCTCCTTTTACTTCTTCTTCCACACTCATCTTTAAATGTATTTTAAACAATCCCCTCTGGGTCCTGTGGTGGTCCGACTGCCTTACTGGCACCTTGTTTCACTCAGTCATTCTGGACATTAATCATCTAAACAGTAACAATTCTGCATAAAAACGTTGCTCTGAACTCCCGATGCAGCTGAGCTCGGGGGTTTGCTTCAAGTCTGTGAGCACTCGACCGGAGAGAAAACTTCTCTTCCTCATTTCTCAAACTCTTTCAGTTTCAACTTGTTGGTTCCTCTTTTTGTGCATTGCTCAGTGCTTCTTAAGTTACCTCCGACAAAGAGCAGTTTGTTCACAATAAAACAAAACTCAGCTGCGCTTGCTTCCCTTTCGTCGTGTCTAACAAGATATTCCAAAGAAAATAAAAAGACCGTGAATTATTTCTGGCAAACCGAAAAGGTGAATTCAGTGCTGACAGCAAAAACGTCTCACTGCTGTTGGGATGTTTTGATGACGTTTCAAATAAGACACGAGTGACTGCGCAGAGCAAACATCAAGTTCAGGGAGTTTAAAGGGGGTTTTAAGGGTTTGCAAACTTTCAGGACCAAACTGAAGAGGCTGCTCAAAGGCCTGACAAAGCACAGCATTTAGATATTAATAATTAATAAGTACTAATTGTTCCAAACAGGACTTCTGGCAGTCCATGAAAAGTTTTAAAACCCACGTTTAGAGTCGTGCTCTCACTTCATGGCTGAATCAAATCCAAACTCTTGTCAGTCCAATAAATCTGTGCGACGCCCGCGGGTGTTGGTTACCTTCTTCACTTTGGCCGTTTGTTTTTTTCCGCCTTCCTCGTCTTTTCTCCTTCTCCCTCCTCTGCGGCCTCTCCTGCGTGTGCATGCGCTGGTGCCTCCGCAGGTTGCCGAGGGAGCTGCAGGCGTAGCTGCACTGGTGGCAGCGATACGGCTTCTCCCCGGTGTGGGTGCGGGCGTGGCGCTGCAGGTTGACGAGCTGGGCCGAGGCGTAGGGGCAGACGGGGCAGCGGTACGGCTTCTGGCCGTCATGCGTTCTCATGTGGCGCTTCAGGTGGTTGGAGTAGCGCGAGGTGAAGGCGCACAGCGAGCAGGAGTACAGCTTGGGAGGGAGGTCGCTGGCTCCGCCCGCCTTACTGGTGCTTCTCCTCTTCCTGTCCGAGTCGCCGCTGATGGATCGGTCAGCCAGGTTGGGCCCCTGCATCTGAGAGGAGTCGATCGAGGCTTCGTGCCGCAGGCCTTCCTCACAGGTCAGACAGTAAAGCTCCGCCCCCAGGTCCAAGCCCACACCTGCAACAAAGCCACATCACGTTTTATCTGAGAACACTGAGGGGGAATCCTGCCGGTCAGCGACTTCAGTCCACTTGTTGTTGGTGTAGCGTTCAAAGCCAAACTATGAACAACATTTCCATATTTGCAAACACGCAGCAATAAAAACACACACTTCATATTTCATGACTTCAACATCAAACAGCAGTTGGTGTAAAAGGTGTTAACTTTGAGAACTGAGTGCACTACAGGATGGAAAAGGTAACAAAGGGTCCGGCGGTTACCGAGATCTAAACCTGCACCCAGAGGCGTGTCTCCCAGGAGCTGACCACATCCTTTACAGGAGAGGAAAGCTGGGAAGGTGGAGTCTGTCGGTGCTGACGGGTCGTCCTCGACGCTCAGGGAGAAGACAGTCATACCTGAGGAGGAAAACAGGTCACGGAAACATTCATACATGGACATGAAAGGCTGATTTAATTCTGTCTACGATGTCGTTGAAGAACATGACAAACTGATTTGTCCCCGACATGCGATGAGACCAACAATACAAGATGATCCTCACTGCTGGAGCCTTTTCTGATCAAAAAGTGAAACGACAACAATACTTCATGGCGACTGAGTTCATGTGACCTGAAGGTTGAATTGGAAAGACAAACATGGCTGCTGTGGACACATACAGAGCAGGTCTGACAGAGACACATCCTGTTTGCCCCTCTGTTTGTTTCTTCACGAGACTGTCAACTCACCTGACAAACGAGGCAGTTGAGACCTTCTAATAATTAACTAACAAGTCAGTGTGTGTGTGTGTGTGTGTGTGTGTGTGTGACTGACCAGCCTCTCTATCCAGCCCCATGATCTCAGAGTCTCCAAACTCCAGCTCTCCGCTCAGCAGGAAGTCGCTCTCCAGAACCAGGCAGCCCGGCTCACAGGCGGCCCCGTCCTCCGACTCCACTAAACACAAACGTTCCTCATGATGACGTAAGCAAAATAAACTTACAAATACTTCAACTAAAAACATCAACCACACACTGCAATTTCCTTGGATGAATGTCTGCAAAAGAAAAACCCAAAAAATGTTTTCACTGAGGCAAAAATGTACATTTTCACAAATATTTTTGGTCTACTTTTGAAACCAAGTAAAAACAAACCTGTGCTTTAAGTTCAGGAAAAGGATTCTGAAAAGTCATGTTTTAGCATACAAAAGTGTGTAGGACTTTTGTCTGAATAAGTTTGAGACTGTAAAAACGTTAAAGAAGGAGGAGAGACGGCAGAGCGATGAACCAAGATTTATGCTCAGAAGAAGCAACAGAAGATGGACAAGAGTAAAGGAGGTGGAGAGGAAGTGCAGAAAAGACAAGCAGAGGAAATCAGTGGGGATGAGATAAGTTCAGTCGGACGCTGAGGAATGAGGCCGAGTCAGGAAAAGGAAGAGGACTGAAAGACGGGATGAGAAACAGAAGAGAGAGCACAGAGCACGTTGACATTTCCTTCATTCTTCATTTTCTTTGAAAACTGTTCTTTTCTTTTGCTTTAAGAAAATACAGCAGCCAATCTTCACTCTCCTCTGGCACTTCAGAGAAGAACAGAAGAGCAAAGACAGTTTTAGGAGACGTGGACGACTGACGACTCGTCATCGTGAGAGCTTCCCGTCTCATCAAGGAGGAGAAATTTGGACGACTACGACAATTCAACACAGTTCAGTTTCAATCCATTTCTTTTTTCTCTGCTAAGACTCTGAATGTTGCTGACGTTTCCGAATGGTCAGGTGTAAAATGATGAGGTTCCTTAAGCCCTTTGAGACAAACTGCTTGTAAAAATGGGCTATACAAATAAAGTTGACTTGACTTGACTTGACTCTCATCCCACACCCCGATGGCTGACACCGGGATTCTCCCATGCATAACATTTAAGAGAACTTCTCAGTGCTGAAAGCAGACTGACACCTGGTTCGGCACAGGTGGTTTATGGGAGGGCCGGCGATCTGAGCGCAGACAAAATTAACAAAGAAAACACTTAACGGCACTTTAAAATAAAGGAGTTAAAATGCGAGTAGACACATTTAAAGAGGAAAGGAATGAGGGAAATGTCAAACAGGAAGAAATGACAGAAAGAGAAAAAAAAAAGACGGGAAGAAGAGGTGGGAGCGCAGGGAGGTCAGGTCTGCGAAGAGGAAGTGCAGACAGGAAGCAGAGAGGAGGAAGAGAGGAAGTCGAGAGTCCAACTGGGCCAGAACATTCAGGAAGAGATAACACACACAAACATATCTACTTAAAGGACAACATGTCTCCAACAGTCTTCCTCTCCGACAGAGCAATGAGGAAGGGACCAAGCCTACAGTGTCAATAAGTTGGACCAGTCAGGCAACGTTTCATTTCGGTGTTTCCTGGGCCAAACTTTACGCCTAAACTTCAACAAACGTACAATAAAGTGTGTTTTCCCTGGACAAAGAACAACAACGAGCTACTTGTTCAAACCGGACAGTGATTTCAGGTTTGGACGGAGCAGAGCAGCACATTAGACATCACATGCACACTCACAAACAGCTGGAAGAGATCAGGCGAACTCACATTTCACCGGCTGGGGGTTGGATTGTTTTCTCCGAGGCATCTTCGCCTCTCGTCGTGCCCGATCCTGCTCTGCTTGTTGGCCGACACCACACACACAGTGGGCTCAAGTCCGTCCGTCCGTCAGCCAGGCAGCCAGTTAACTGCATGTCATCATCATCACCTCCTTCCTCTTCCTCTTCCTCCAACGGACAGTAACAGCGGCGGTGTCATCACTGGCGTCTACCGTCTGAAACGGAGGGTTTACACCGACGCGGATTAAATACAGATACTCCCTTTCTGAAAACCGACACGTCTTAAATGTCACCTTTTCCAGCCGCTAAATAAAGTCAAACACACACCCGCTGTTTTAAAGTTATCACTGTGAGCGATTCTTTGTTATTGTTTCGCAGTAAATAGACGAAGCCATCTTGTTAGCCACCTAGCTAGCTCGTCAACTTCAGCGTAACAATATAAGCCGTTACAGCAATAAACTTGGAATCAAATCTACAGTCTACAGGTGAGACTTCGCTGACAAACTCACCTGTCATAAAGTCTCCAAATATACTGTCGCCGACTAAATGTCGCTCACTGTTTCAAAAAGAGTCTTTTGTTGCCAAACGCACACCGCCGCTGACAGAGGTACGCCGGCTCCGGACTCAGAGTGACGTCAGTGACAGGCGCAGGGGATTGTGGGACATGCAGTCCTTATGTTGGGTCTCATTCGCTTTTCAATAACAAAACATCTTCTGTACAAGAGTTTTTCTTGTCTTGTCTTTTTAATTCATATTGTTCTTTGTATTTTTCATGTCTTTATTTATTTAAGAAATAAACATGCTGTAGTATCACAACTACAAGTATTTACTATTTACAAGCATGTTAATATATACCAGTGGCAGCTAGTACATATTATTTAGTTTTTCCCATTTATTGGATTTGTTTCATTGACTCATTTTTTGTTTTTATGTGATTACTGATCATATTTTATGAAATTAATTAAAAATTGCTCTCCTTTGGCTCTGCCACAGCAAAGGCGGCAGTTGCAGCATAAAGCTGAACAAAATGGAAATACACTCGCATTATATTACTGATCTCCTCATGTGGGCAGTACACCTCAAAGTCTCAAAGAATTAGAGCACAGAAAGAAAAATGCACAGAAAATAGAAGTAAAAACTCCATTTAAGTGTCAAAATACCTTGTCTACAGCACACTTCAGACATTTGCTTGCATCAGTCCACAAAAACAACAACAACATTACTGTTCACAGTATCACTCTGTTTATTTTCTCGGACAGATAAGTTATTTAAATGCTAATGTTCTTTTGTTTTAATCAATTCTCTGTGTTATGATCTCTCTGTGCACAGACTGCTAACATCTACACGCCATCCTGCGGTTCAGGGCGCCTCTCAATGGAAATGCCACCAGTGTATAAAATGTGACTGATGACGTGCTGATCACGAGTTCATCATGGACTCAAACTCGTCAATCCTCTGCCTGGTGTTTCCTCTTCGGATCTTCCTGTAGGACACGCTTTTATACTTGGACGGCTGCTGGCTGCCCTTCCTGCTGCTGTCTGCTGCGTCCGCCTCGCCGTTCATCTTGTGAGAGTTTTCATCTCCTTCCTTCTTGTCTCCTCCTTTCTCGTCCTTCACTTCCTTCACCGGGTTTTCCGTGCTGGCTGAGTTTTGGGTCGGACTGGGTTCTGCGCTTCCTGCTCCGGCCCTCAAAGACGACTGGGCAGCTTCGTCCATCGGCGCCACTTTGTCCTCCAACCTGCAGCCCGAAGCCTGCAGATCTGGAAGTGGAAATATTTTCTGTCACTTAATTGAAATACTTTTCAAAGGTCAAAGCGTGTGATTTCATTGGCCCTGTGGAGGTTTTTTCATTCTCCTCTGCTTTTGGCAGTCGACTGAGTGTCATCTTTGTGGAGATTTGATTCGATTTGAATGAATGAATTAACTCCCTGGCCCGAATCCGCACTGTGAGTAATTGTGTCATCGCTGCAGTTATGTAAGATTTAAAAAGTGAACTTTTTCTACACATCTTTTCCCACTGACTCGATGCAACTGTCACTTTCACAACTTTCATCAACTTGAACAAATGAAACATAACTGGAAATAAATCTTAACTTGCATTTCTTGAAAAAATGATGCAACAAACCGTGGGCTGAACTTAACTGTGTCTAACTTCTTCACTTCACTAACAGAATAATGAACTGGCAGCTACCTGTCTGTAGGTCAGGTGTCATGTGAGGGATCTCGTCGGGTTCTTCTGCCGTTTCCCCTTGATGTGCTGGAGCAGGAAATAACGTTTCACATCTCAGATCCATACGGTGTACTTCCACCTGTGCAGGCCCCCCTTCGACCAAAGGCAGATCCGCGTCTGTCGGAGAAGCACTTTGGGTCGACGCTCCGTCCGTGTCTTTGTCGCTGCTCGGTGATGGGGGATAAGCGTCCCCGTCGTGGTTTTCGGCAGGGCCCGAGCCTTCCTCTCCGCCTGCGAGGACTCCGGGATCTTCATCATGACTCGGCGCTGTGGCGGGTTCAGACTCCCGTGGAGCTGAGGAGGGCGATGATTCCTGGCAGCCTGAATGAGCGAGCTGATTTGCTGGCTCTTCGTTTGGTTCCCACTGCTTTTCTTCTCTCTCTAACGGGGCCTCCATCTCTCCCTCTTTTCCATCAGCCTGCTGTTGTTCTTCTTCTATTGCTACCCCCTTTTCTTCTCTTCCCTTCATCTGTTCTTCTTTTTCTTCCAACTCTTCTTGTTGTCCATCAATTTGTTGTCGCTGTTCTTCTTCTTCTTTCCCATCAACCTGTTGATGTTCTTGTTGGTTTTTCTCCTCTTCCATTACTTTTATTTCATTCATCTCTTCTTTTCCATCAGCCTTTTGTTCTTCTTGGTTTTCTTCCTCTTCTTCCTCTTCTTCCTCAACATGGCGGTCTTCGTGTTGATTTATCTCTGTCTCCCCATCTTGCTCTTTTCTTTCCTTTTCTATCTTTCCGTCCTCTGCTGAACCATGTTCTCTTCCCTCCTCCACGCCCTCCTTTTCTTCTCCTTCTCCCAGAGTTTGAAACTCTTTCTCTCCATCTTCTGCTTGCTGCATATCTTCCTCTCTCACTATCTGCTTTTCCTCTTCCTCCTCCTTTACCGCCTTCTGTTCTTTTCTTTCTTCGATCTCTTCATCTTGGCTCTTCTCTTTTTCTGCTTGTTCATCAGCTCTTCCATCCTTCATTATCTCAGTTTCTTCTCCTTCCTTCTGAGCTTCCAACTCTGTCTTTCCATCTTTTTCACACTCCTCCACTACCTGCTTTTCTTCTACCTCTGCCTTCCTGTCTTCTTTCCTTTTTTCACCCACTTTCTCCTCCTCTTCTTTCTCTGCTCCTTCACCCTCACTTTCTTCATTTATAAGCTCCTTTTCTTCTTTTTCCTTGCGAGTTACCTTGTTTGTTTCATCTTTATTCTCTTCTTCATCCTGTCTTCCTGTCACCTTCCCCTCCTCCCCCTCTCCCTCTATCATCCATCCAAGTTTGTCCACGGCCTCCTTATCATCGCCTACATCTTCATCTGCCTCCTCCTCTTCTTCATCAGTCCTGTCCTCCTCTCTTCTTTCTTTCTCTCCCTCTCTTCGAGTGTTTTCCTCCACCTTTTCTTCTACAGTCTTTGTTTCCTTTTGCTCTTCTTTTACCTCCCTGTCCACTACAGTCTCTTCCTCTCTTCCTTCTCTCTCATCCTCTTGCCTCCCGATCTTTTTCTCCCCCTCGTCGTCCCCTACATCCTTTACTTTCTTTCTCATTTGTGCTTTTTCGTCTTCCTTTTCTTCTACCCCATTTATTCCTCTCTCCTCTTCCTCTTTTTCTACTTGACATACGTCTTCCTCGTTCTGTTTTTCAACCATTGTTTCTTTCTGTGTGCAGTCCTCCTCCACGTTTGTCTTTTCTTTCTCTATTTCAACATCATCTCTGCCTTCTTTCTCCATTTCCTCCTCCTTTTCTCCTTGTTGTAGCTCCTCGTCCTCTTCTTCTTTTCCTGTGTTTTCCATCATCACTCTGTCCTCTGATACTTCTTCTTCTTCTTCTACACTTTTCTCCTCACCCGGTGCAGCCACGTCCTCGCTTTTGACTTCAGACAAAATCGGCTCCATTGTGTCCTCTAATGACAGAATATCTCCAAACAGCCCAACTGCCTGGATAACTCGAGACACGATTGAATTTTCCCCCAGGTCCAGACTGTCCAGCACGTCCCCGGGCGTCCACCAGCTCGCCATGATATCGGAAACAAGACAAAACTTGCCCTTTGTCTTTTCCTTCACCAAAGTTCAGACCACTCGTCTGCATTGTGAAAGCATTCACACTCACTCAGAAAGGACTTGCTTAATGCTGATTGGCAGAAACGCAGCACATGTCATTTCTCGGTCCACAGTCCGGTGACCCGAAGCCTCGAGTTTGTAAAACCTTAATCTTTCAGGTATGATCTCAACCTTTCCCCTTGACTCGCTTAAAATAGCCGCCATGGGTACGTTTTTAATTGCAGTGGAAGAAGCGTTCAGATCGTCACTGTAAGTCAAAGAAGCAGGAGCACAGAAGATGTAAAAACACTCTGCTGGAAGTGAAAGTCCTGTGTTTAAGTCTATATTAAAGCATAGAAAAATGCCTTAATATAGTGTTGAAGTCCTGAAAGACAAGATTAAAAACATGCACTTTCAAAACACAAAATTAAGTTCTTCAAGACATAAATACGCAGACATAAATATACTGAAGATATGAGTTAAGAGGAGTTTTGCTGTGTTTGTTCTTCACATATATTTTCATATTTTCACTCTCCTTTCAGCTCAAAGATCAACATTCCCATCGTGGTTGATCCATCTGTGGTATGTAAAGCTTCACAGTAAGCTGCAGCGAGCGCTAAAGCCTCACGTGTACTGACATTTCGCCACCGCTTCCCATCCTTTCCGCAGCATTTTCATCGAAATCATACTGATTCAATGAGAGAGGCTTGGAAAATACTTTTAACTTTGACAGAAGCTGTTCTGTTCATCTGAATGAGTTTCTACTGTTGCAGACAATAATTACGAGAAAATCACAAACCACACTGTGGTGTTTTATTTCTGAAAATGTCCCTCACATTCTCAAACCTCAGGATCTCAAAGCACTACCGTTAAAGTCCATTAGGTGGTGTATTAACTTTTCATGATAGCCACTTAGATTTGATATCAGTGGCATCCAGACTGTCTCGCAGCGTGCATCATCAAACCGCCTGTTTCTAAAAACAAAACAGAAAGACGCTTCTAGTCATCTGCCCAATATCAGCAGAATAACGAGCTTGTTGTTACACAAACTGCTCCTCCTGGGATTTTTTTATACAAGAAAAATAAATTACAACTTAAAATTCGCCAAAATGAAAAAGCAGTTACAGTTTCTTAAATTAAAATCTACTTCCACATACTTTGATGTTGAATTCACATACTTGTAAACAGTAATTGTTTGGGACCTATCTGCACTGTTTTTTATTGGTTCTTCTTGCTAATGGGGAACCTAACATACTTTTTGAAAAAACGATTCTTCATTTACAGCAGAACATTTATTTCAACAATAAAACAACAGTACAAACGGGGTTCGATCCATTGTTGAGGAGTTCCACATCGTCTTTTATGAAAATATGCACTTAATGTTTTACCGTCAGTGTTATATTCAATGATGGTGCGGTCAAAACCTGAACCCTTCTTCAATTTCAGGTCATTACAAATAATACAGGCTCTGAACATTCACCCTTCTAAAATTCTGATGCATGATGATTTGGAAAAGTGCTCTGTTTCCTTACTGATTTTCACGTAAACTGGCTTTTTATTTTTCTTCAAGATATCCACAATTATTAAAGTGAATAAAGTGATACCTGCACACAACTGGCACTAAACTTTACCTAAAACCTCGCTGCATCAGTCATTTCTCCGAAGAAGCACTTCTGCTCTGTGATTTTGCTTCCTGCTGTGCCCTCCAAGCCGCCAGCACTTCGTCGTCTTCGGCCTCAGCGACCGCCCGAGCTCTGATCCTCTGCCTGGTTTGGGCGATGAAGGTAGCAATGTCATCCTCCTCCTCTGTTTCCTCCCTCCTACTCCTCCTCCCCTCCGTGTCGCTGATTCCATATCGCGAATGATGAGCGAAATTTCTCTTCGTGGAGAAGTCGGCGTAGCTTTCTGTGCACTCGTCGCTCTCGCCGTACGACCTCCCTGCTCGGCCGTAGTCGTGGGATTGCGAGAAGCCGTTGCAGGAATATTCTGTGTCTCCACTTGATATGTCCTCACCTAACCTTGACCTGTACCTGGAGGTGACGCCATAAGTTTCTTCGTCTTCTTCCTCGACAGAATACGAGGCCCTGCGACTTGAGAAGTCGAATTCAGAAGCGGAGGCATCAAGGTCGTCATACGGATCCTGTGATGGACCGACTTCAGGTCCAGAGGCTGTTTTCCCCTGTGGAGGCCTGACACTTCTCAGCCAGTCGTCGATGCTGGTGTTCTTATCTTTCTCCAGGGCAGGGTTGAGATTCAGGCACCCAGAGAGGCCATAAGTCCTTGTAGGTTTCTCCTTCTTCTTTGTTTCCTCAAGAAAATCTTCCTCTTTCTTCTTTCTTTCCTCCTCCTCGTCTTCATCCTCCTTCGGTTTCTTTTTCTTGTACAGGGTGCTGCGCTTGTTGTCCTCCAGGATCTTCTTCTTTTCGTAGGTAGCCATCTTGTCCCTCATGTCAGACTTGATCTCCTTGTCCATGGCGTCCAGTTTGTCCATGTTGACCTGGTCTTGGAAGAGGCTGAAAAGAGGTACGCTGGTGGTGGTGATTTTGTTCTTCTTGGAGCCCAGAGTGGAGCCAAGATTGGATCCCAGAGCAGAGGCTCTTCCAGTGAGGCCAGAGACGCTGCTTGATCCGCCACCTGAGAGGACTGACGCCGCTCTGCCACGCCCCTGAGACAGTGCACTGGAATAGGAAGCACCACTCAACGAGGACGCCTTGTCATCATCCACGCCACGGCCTGAAATCACACTCGCTGCACCGCCAAAGCTGAGCTCGGATCCAGCACGTGACGGAGGAGGCAGGCTCATCTCGCTTTGCTTCTGCTTGATCGTTTCAGAGACAACATTAGCAATCCAGTTTTGGATGCTGGCCAGGTTTACCATTGGTTCACCTCCGGGACCTTGGACAGCAGGAACTGGGACGATGGGAGGAACTGGCATCACTGGATTAACTGGGACTGCAGATAGTGCTGATCTTGTACTGCGCGCCTGTGAAACTGAAGATATGACGGATGACCTGCCACTGAGCATCGACATGTTGTCATCATTGGTGACGCTTGGCGGACCCGTGACACCAGCTCCAGCCCAAAAGGCAGAGAGAGGTATCGTACCTCCACTGATGCAGCTCTCAGTCTCCCAGCCACACATGGACTGACTCTCTTCTAAAGTTTTCTTTGAGCGCTCCAGGATCTCCTCACGCCTTTGTCTCCGTTTCACGGTTGCAGAGTCCTCGCCCCGACTCAACTCCAAAATCTCATCCGTGTTCTCCTCCCCGAAACGTTTCTGCTGCCTCAGCTTCCACGACTGATATGCTGTCAGGTTGACATCTTGGAAGGATGGGGTCTTGGCTTGTCCCTCACCAGCACCATCCTCTCCATCTCCTATGGAACTTTTCTCTCCATCTTCTCGATCTTTCTTGTTCCAGCCGAACTGGATCCTCTTGATGCGCCAACGCTCCAAAGGCGTCATCTTCTCCTTATTCTTCTGGCAAAAGTTGTACATGGAGCTGCTGTCAGAGAGGATGCTGTCTACATCATCATCAATCTTCTTCTTTCTTCCTTCTCCACCCTCTGTGGCGGTGCTCTCGCTGCATTCGTCTTCCTCTTTCTTACGGTAGCGCGCAGCAGCTTGTTCCTCAATTTCTCTCAGCCGCTGTTTCCAAAGATCAGAGTAACTTGTGCAGCTGGAGGTGGACATCGCATCTGAAGGCGGACGTCTATTGCGACGCTTCACCCGCTCTTTCACAGCTCGTACATCCTCGCTGGTGACACTGTCCACATCAACGTCTGCACCGCCCCTCGTCTTCTTTGGTCGACCATCGGCGATAGATTCCTCATCTTCGCCGTCGCTGTTCAGCTGCGCCTCCCACCAGTCATCATCCTGATACTTCTCGTTCCTCCGCTGCCACTCGCGGATCATACCGTCAAGACCATCATCATCCTCGCCATCCTCCTCCTTTTCGAGTAGAACAAGGTCTTCTTGAGCCGATTCCTTGTGCTCCAGTCCGTCCTGCACTCCAATCAGTCCACTCCTGAGTGCTGCAGCAGCCGCCGAAGAGGCGACGCTGCTCATCACGCTTTCTCCATCCTCCTCCTCTTCCATCATGATGGAGTGCGCTTTCACCTCAATCATACTCTGTTCTTCTTCTTTGTCAGTATCGTCATCATCGTCATCCCCGCCATCACCAAAGATGCGAGCACGTGTGCGGGCATCAATAACAGAGCACTGGCTGAGCGTTTCGTCATCATCGTCGCGTTCCTCCATCAGGTTCTCGTTAAGCTCTCGCAGCTGCTTCAGGAAGCCTTCGTTGGGGTGGATGGCGCGCTTTTTTCTCATGGAAGTCAGGGCCTCCATGATGGTCATGTGCTGGAAGATCATCAGGTAGGACGCCACCAGGACTGCAGAGCGACTGACGCCCATCATGGAAACCACAAGAACCTTTCCTGCAAAAAAACAAAACAAAAAAATATATATAACTGTGATTATAACCTGACATGCTGGATTTTGGAGGCCAATAACAATATTTAGATTACGTTTTTACACAAATACATAAACAGATATTTGGTATGAAAAGTCTGGATCATACAGCAGTTATGAGAGCTTTTAATAAAATTGAAATAAAAAATAAAAATGACAGCATTTCTTTACACAAGGCAATGAGAATGACAGTTGTGGCTGCTGATGCCCTCAGGCAACACTTTACAAATCAGCTGCATTAATGATGAATGAGGGACATTCAGCACTGTGACTGTTACATGATCCTCTTCCATGAACACAGACCTCCTCTGTGTGGCCCGTAAAACACTTCTCAGAAACTGAGATGTTGTGTAAGTGTTTTCGGATTGCTGTTTGGGATCTTTTATTGGATCACCCTTGACCCCTGTCTGCTGGAGAATAAATTCTCATGCCTTTACAGCATAACTTCACAAAGTATCATTTCTTCCTGAACTAATGAACGCTAAAACCTCAGTTTCTCTGATACTCTGTTTCCTGGTATCTCAGGGACAGGTCATCTCAAGGCCGGTTTCTCGGAGTTGCATCAACAGTTCACTGTTATCTGTTTACTGCCTGCAGATGTCCTTTGGGAGGTATGAAGAGGTACTGGTTCACCACCGTTTGGATAATATCTCACTGAGGAACCAACTGTCTTAGTGCGTAGTCTATTTGGCCAATGTGACGCAGCAGTGCGTGACACTGATATCTGTGCTGCACACAGAGGTATGCAATGTTGACATATGACTAATGTCTGAATTTTAGTATATCTGCATCGCAACAGGAAGAGCAGACTTCATGACTGGCTTGGCACTGCACTGAGTTACATCAGTTCTATGTTAACGCTGTTTCTCCTCGGTCGAGTGTCATCAAATACTTCATCATAAGACATCAGCGTCTCTTGAGTTTCCTTCCATCCTCTGAGTTCAAGGTTTTCCACAACAGGGAGATAAGGATAAAAATGAAGTGAACATGCTGTGTACTGTCCACGCCAAGCAATGCCAGACAATAAAATAAAACCCCCGCAGAGGAGGAGCACCACAGCAATGACGACACAAACTTTCAACTCCATCACAAAGACGGAATAAGAAAGTGGAGATGAAGACGCTCAGGAGGACACACAAAACAAATTGTTTCTCACCTCTGTGTGTCAAAAGAGCCTCGTCCAAGAATTCGGCGGTGGGACGAAAGTGCAGCGAGATGTCGGCGTCGGGGAAGTCATCCACCTCGATGCCCATGTACTGGATGTTCATGCCGGCATAGAAAGACTCGCCTGTGTAGACCCCTGTGCCGTGGGCGGTGTTCAGGATGTGGGTGATGCCCATTCGCTTCAGGCGAGCTTTGTTGACTGCAACCGATCTGAAAAAGAAACACAAACGGAAACTGATGAGCAAGCAAAGGTTGAGATTTTTAATTTGCTTGTTTGGGAGAAAGACTTGTTGGCAACATGTTTAGTTGGATCTCCTGGATGGATTCCTAAAACACTTGGCAGGCAAAGGAGAAAACATGCAAAATCCTCCTTAGCCAAGGCTTCGGCAAGTTAAGATGAAACTGTCCTATTCCATCTAAATAAAATGAATTATCTAAAAAACTGTTTTCATTAAACACTGATGTGGTGACTCACTTCTCAGCTATGAAGATGTTGGGCCACACCTCATCCACAGGGTTGATGGGAGCCTCCAAGCGGTCCTGCACCATGGCCCTCTGGATGTCCAGCACACAGGGGGTGTTGTAGGGGCTGCGGTCGTCGATCATGTCCCTGACGCGGTTGTAGAGGTCCTCCACCATCAGCTGCTCGGCGGTTTCCAGCATGGACTCCGGGATGGACTCGGCTCGCACGCTGCGAGGCGGCAGCTCTGCGGAGGAAGGAGGATTTATTTGTTGCTCTATGAGCTCTGGTGCTGAGGTGTAACTTAAGAATTCAAAGGTACAATGTGAAGCAGGCAGCCAACTGACTTCTGTGTGAGCGGCGGCTCAATGCTGGCAAGATGAAGTGCACAAGATGTCTTTTAACGGACAAACTACATCAAGCATCTGAATGGTGTGAAGCTGCTCACAGCACACAGCGTCAGAACAAACACCCGATCAGTGCAGCCGTGCTCGTCAGGAACCATCGTCCTCCATGTATATGAAACATACATCGTGCATTAACATAATGTCAGGGGAGAAATCTGACACAGGAGCTGCTCTGTGATGTGCCAGAGGAGCTAATTTCCTCAATCAGCGAGACTCTGCTCCTCCGCCGTCTGAGGAAATGAGACGTGGATTCACTGTAATTGAAGAGTGTTCAACCAAATTAGAGATGCTGAATGAGAACATTATTGCACACATGCATTTGAATGAGGAGTGAGGAGCGCCGCCGAGAACAGCGTGGACGGTGACCTGGTCTGCTCTCTGTTCGGTCCTCCTCAGTCCCGTACGAAAAGAAGCATCACTTCTGTCAATTTCAGACTGAACAAGAACTTCATGTGATATTTGACAATTCAGTGGTGTTAAATCGATTCATCAGTGGAGGGAAAGAAATGATTAAAGCTTGTGAAATGAGAGATTCCTTTCATTTCTTTGCTTCATATTAGTGTAAATTAAACTGAAGCTTCTGCAGGCTGGAGACCAACGACTAATCTGAAAACTCACCAACTCATTGTTCAGCATCTAAGGACACAAACAGATCTCAAAGAGGTTCAAGTCTTCTCTCACCGTGTTGTTTGACTAAATCGCCACCTGGCGACTCAGAGTTACCACACAAAGGCAAATGAGTTGCAAACACAAGCAACACGAGCTGCTGCATTTCGTCATCAGCCGTCTCACCCTCGTTGATGATCTTCTTGGCAGCGATGGCTGAAGAGAGGTGGATGGGCTCCATGAAGATGCTGGCGGCGTCAGAGCCGGAGATCATGGAGAACCTGGACTCCGATGCCATGGAGAAACTGAGGGGAGGAAGTCACCGTGTGAGCAGTTTGGCTCAGAGAAACTCTCAAATCAAAATAAAAGCACTTCCTCCTTGAAAACACATTATGACAGGAGTGCTGCTTCCTACCTGGGGGAAGGACAGCGCAGGTAATGAGACTGGATTCCCTGGACGCCACTCTGCTCCTCCTCCTCCTTCACCTCCTCCCCACCAGGAACCGTCTGATCGCCACGCTGCCCGCTCTCACCCGTCGACGCCATGGCAACCTTCGTCCTGCCATCAAAAAGCAAATCACTTTGAGTCATGTGAACTGCGAACTTTCGTCATTACACCTCAGAGTCTCTAAAGTTAACTCAGGAGTCGAGGACACAACCTGAGACACTGAGGACACAGCTAACTGCTAATAAACACATAACAACAGAGGTATTGGTTTCAATAAGGCAACAAAAAACTGTCTCCAGTCTTTATGCTAAGCTAAGCTAAGCTAAGCTAACCGGCTGCTGGTTGTGGCTTCATGTTGACCGTACAGACCTGAGATCAATATTTGAACTGTATTTACCAAAATGTTTGAATATTCCTTTAAAGCATATACAGTAAGATCCTGTTTAATGTGGAACAGGCCTCAAGGAGGACCACATGACAGCCACAAAACATACAAGGCTTCCAGACTGATGTTTCTGTAAATCTGTGCGTGTATGGAGTGTGTGTGTGTGTGTGTGTGTGTGTGATATGAGGCCTTCCAGCTCATCTATTTTTAACCGGAGCGACAGCTGCCTCCAAGCCTGACAGGCCTGAGATCAGCGGCTCAGTGAAGGGCCACACAGCCTCGAGCTTTGAAAACACAAAAACATCAGCGCTCATCAGACGTGAGAAAACTCACTGAAATAGAAGATAAATAAAAAACACCACGTCTGTGTGTGTGTGTGTGTGTGTGTGTGTGTGTGTGTGTTCCTACCTCAGTCAGTCACAGTCTCGGTCTGAAGGAGGTCGTCTGAAGCTGATGGCTGCCAGACCAACACTAAAGTTGGAGAGAGTCCCCCACCCCTCAGCCCTCCATGTCCTCACCCGCCTCACCCGCCTCCCCCCACCAGGCCTGTGAAGACATCCGACACCAGCCCTGCCGGTGACTGAGTACCTCTCCTCCATTTCTGCCTCCTTTCTCCTGTTCCTGACACTTTGTGCCTTTTGAGTCCACAGACGACTAAACGTCTTATTTTTTGTTCAAGATAAAACATTTTAGGATGGCCTGTTATTGTGACACGTCCACCTGTGCAACACCACCTGTCAGGTGGGCGGATGATCTGGGCGACGATCGAGCGCTCACCTTAACACAGATTATAAATTAAATGAAAGTATTCAGTTGAACGTAGTCGTATTAAAAGTGAGACGACGTCTGCATGTGATCCCTCATGTAGCATAAAATGACGGTTTGGTTTTCCCTGCTGGACTTCAAGCCACCAAAACATTCAAAAGTACTGAGGCTGTACTGCACGTCTGCACGTCTGCAGATAAAAAGACATGCAGGAGTAATAAATTCATACATATAATAAGTACCTCATCATGTATGGAGTACACATGGAGTAAATGAGGCATTACTTTAAGGATATGAATATCAGTCATGTCTGTATGCGTACTGCCTACGTTCCTGTGATATTTATATGCACCCTGTATGTTGTGAAGGACAACAAAAAGTGAGTCACTGCACATTAATTCACTCCTTCTCACAAAGCTGATGTCCTCAGTCCGTCACAGGAAGAACTTTTCTCTCCTGAGCTTCAGTGCTGCTTGTGTGTTTATCTGAAGTCAGCTGACAATCCACTCTGCTATTAATAACCTCAGAATGTGGCTAATTTAAGTCACACGGCCGCCGACGTCAGGTCAGTCTGTGTATTGTTTCTGACTCGCTGAGCTTTGACTGATGAGCTTCAGATACCTTCAGGTGCCGTCTGAACATCTGCACTCATTTCAGATGTGGTCATTTAAACTCCAAGAAAATACAAATATTGATTGATTCCAGCAGATGGAAAAAGCTTCTGAAATGCATTTTAACCACAACGAGCCACTCACAGCCAATATATTCATTAAGTGAGCAAGTAACGTCTTCCCTGAGATATATTTTTACTTCTGAGGGGGAACTTTCTACTCCACAGAGAAGCAGATTACAAATTCAACACTCACACTCGCACAAATGACCAATCCTGGACACGTTTGGCTGCCTTTTCTCTCTTTATTGCATTGGAAAGTAATCCAAAGTGCTTCTGACCAACCAGAATAAAGTTCCATGTTGAAAAGTTGAAAAGGTGAGAATAGTGAACAGACGCCGTGCTGGTATTGGACTTTTAAACTGTTTTAACTCGACCTCGCGTGAAAGCATTTCCAGGCGGGAGCTGCTCGAGCCGTCCGCTGGGATTTCAACACAACAGCAACAGAATAGCACATACTGCTCTGTAAAAAAAGGCACATACAGGCACAAAACACCACATCTAACTGCTACTTCAATGAGGAGGAGAATACAGCGACGGCACAACACGACTGCTGTCTGAGCTCTGAGCTCTGAGCTCTGAGCTCTGAGCTCTGAGGTCCGAGGGAGGCAGGAGGGAGTCTGGGTGTTGGTCAGTGGTCCGCTTTGACAAACAGGTCACATGGCACAGCTAACAGACCACGATCACACTGCACAGTGACACTGAGACCTCCTGCAGGGAGTGGAGACACTGAAGGGACATCAACACTGTGGTCTCAGCTTTCCTCAGGAGCCCAACGCCGTCGTGCAAACTGCTGAGTTTCAAACGTCCACGTGTTCTGGGCTCCTCTCCGAACGCGTGAAGCTGGACTTTGTCAGGTTCACCGCCAGCTAAACCTTTCCTTTGTGTTGCATCTTTCTGTCATCGAGGAGGAGGAGGTGCAGCAGGTGGACGGATGTCCAGGCTACCTCGTGCAGCCAGCGGGACCTGAAATCCCACAGAAAACGGATGGACGGACGAACGTGATGAGCACACATACATGGATGATCATCACCTGCTGACAAAGACCAGCCAATACCAGGCGGGATGTGAGGCATCGCATGAGCGTTTAAAAATCCTTCACCTCCTCTTCATCCACACACAGGAAGAGGAGGAGGAGGAGGAGGAGCTTCTCATATCTTTTAAATGTACCTCCTCAGAACTGTTATGTTTCACAAAGGCTGACTTTGTTGGTCAAATGGTTTGTAATTCAAAATACATTACTTCCAAAAAAAAAACCCAAAACATACAAAATACATTTTGTAATAGCGTTATGTGTGTTAAATAGGACTAAAAGGATCCATTAAAAAACATAAAATATACTTTTTAAATAACTGTCAGAAAAGCTCAAAACCTTTTCTGGGAAATAAAGAGGAGTCCAGTTCAGAGAAGTTGGTGAAGCCTCCTGAGCACAGCAGACTGAAATCCACAGACACTCTGAACCGAGGAGCTCCAGCTCACAGCTTACGTCTTCCTGACGGCTTGAGAGCCGCTTTTCTGTCATAAATCTGTTGAAGACTGTTGTGTGAATACGTCTAAGACTGCTGCAACTGGTCAAAAACACTGAAGGGTGAGACAGCCCACAGACTGGGAGTGAGACACAACACCTTTACGTGCAGATCAGTTTTCCATTCATGGTCAGGATAATCTGAGAATAAAACCTTCCTTAAAGGGTCGGCACATGTTGTAATAATAGAACAAACTCTAGTGTTTATCGTGCGTCTTGTGCAAGTATCAAAAGCCCAGCGAGGTGAAGCTAACGTGTGGAATATGAATGCATGTAAACGAGAAAAAGAAAAGAGGGTAAACCAGACCCGAAACGGCACGTCGACATCCAAAGGCATTGCACGTTTTCTTGTACCTGAGAAAAACTTCCTGAATGTGAAGCTCTGAGGAGACGACGCTTTGGGAGAAGCAGCGTGTGGTGTTCACGGTACCGCAGTTCAGTTTTGAATCTCGCTCTTAAAGGGGCAGCTCGTAAAATATGGACAGAATTCAAAAGTAGCTCCGAAACCAAAGGGGGCAGCACATCGCTTGTTTCACTGCTGTTTCTTTGTTTTCTGTTCACAAAGTCCATTTTTTGGATGTTTTAAATTAAAACTCTGGTCATATCTTACTGATTGCCCCCTTTGGAGTTTGATTCACATTAGCTCGAGCATTTGGGGGTTCACCTTGCAGCTTTAACAACACACACTTTGGTCCCCTACAGAACAACACTTTCTACCAAAACCAGAAAGAAGCTGAGGTCCAGAGGAACATGTACAAAGACAAACGTGTCGGTCACCTGAACGCAACGCTGTTTGTCACTTTATCAGTTTTCTTTTCATGTCTGTTGACTTGTTTTCAGCGTGCTGATGTCCTGCCGGTTCACTTCCTGTTTTTCAGGAAACCGGATTCAAGGCAGCAGTCTCCGTGTTTCAGCGCATTCAGCAGTTTTCACAGTATTTGTGTGTTTTTGTGGACGTCTGTTCAGCCCTGGTTGTCAACAGCAACAGGCAGCAGAGGGTCAGCTGCCTCCTCGCTCCTCTCAGCCTCGCCGCCATTTTTCGACCGCTTCGTCATGTCCATCCTGGCCTGGTAGTCGGCCAGCTTTTTCTTCTTCTCCTCCTTCTCCCCAGCGTCCACATCATCCCTCGGGAGAGGCGGGAACTCCCGACAGTACGTCGGCGGCAGGCACGGCACCAGATGCACCTCGCCGCTTTCATTCATGAGCTGGACGCAGGTGTAGAAATCCGGGCGGGCGGCGGCGTTAGGAGCAGGGAGACTGCTGGGAAGGCCGGGATGTCGCATCACGCTGTACTCCGCCCCCTGCAGGGACATAATTTCTGGCCTCGGCGGCGAGGCGAAGGCTTCAGAGGGCAAGGAGCAGTAGGGCGACAGGCTCTGAATGTATGAGGTCGGGTTTTGTGTTGTGAACTGATGAAGGCCGGCCACAGGCGTCACGTCACACGGAACCATTAAGGCGTCCTTCTCCCACTGTGTCGGGTTGGCGGGGACGCTGCGGTTTTTCGCCGTGGTGAGATAGACGTCGTCAGCGTTGACCTGGTCCCACACCTCCTCGGCGTAGCTCGGAGGTCTGTAGCTGTGGAAGTTACTCAAGTGGTGGTTGATTTCGTCCAAGTTCCCTTTCTAAAAGTGGACACGAGAGGTGGACGCCATGGAAAAGAGGGAGGAGAAGAAGAAGAAAATAAAGAGATCATAAGGACGAGGGAAGAGTGAGAATAAACAAAACAGAAATGAAAAAGGAGAAAAAAAGGAGGACAGCATTGAAAACGAGAAGGAAGGAAAGACAGAAAAGGACAAAATTAACAAAGAGGAGGAAGGGGAAGTTTCAAAATGGGGGGGGGGGATTGGCGTGTTGCAACCAACCTGAAAGGTGCATATCGCCACCTACTGTACTGGAGTGTGTAACTCAGAAAGGAAAGTCAACAGGGATTGATGGAAAAAATGAAAATACAAATTGCAGCAAAAAGGGAGAGAAAAGAGGGAGGACGCAGTGAAGGGAGGAATGTGAGGAGGAGGAAGACGAACAGCAGCAGCCAAAAAACAAGATGGAGATTTAGAGGAATCAAAGCAAACAGGAAAGACGCACACAAAGGAAAGTGAGTACGAGAGCTGACAAAGACCAATCGAAGGAGAGAAGGAAAGAAGGAAACAGCTGATCACATGACCATATGTTACCTTCAGGAGCAGCGGGTCAATGCCGATGATCCGCGGCTTTGGAATGGGCGGCAGGAAGTAGTCTTTTATTCTGAAAGTAAAAACATAATATTCAAACCATGTGCTGTCCTTTTCTTCCCTGCCCTGGTAAATATGACGTGTGTGTGTGTGCGTGTGTGTGTGTGTGTTCTCTCACCTCTTGCTCTGTGGAATAACACCAAAGGCGATGAGCAGCAGAGCAACAACGGTGACTCCTGACACCAAGATCCGCACCAGCAGTTTACCTGCACAGGTGAGACCCGAACAGACAAATACTTTCAATACGAAAATATCGAAAGGTTTGTTAAACTTTCACCTTCCATTACTGTTGTCATGACAACGTACCCGTGGGCGGCCTGGCAGGGACGCTCATCATCAGCGTGGAGCTCCATTGGCTCCACAGGCCGGAGTTGTGCGACCGGCAGCGAACTCGCGCCACGTAGTCGCCTACGGGGAGGCCGAGCAGCTCGACGTGAGGCTCACGCAGAGGGTGTTTCACCTGCACACAACCAGCAAACACCTGACAAACTGGACTCATTAAACCGGTCTGCAACCAGTCCAGGAGTGGGAAGGCCGTTTGATTTTGACTTTAGCAAAGACAAAAACGGACAAATCAATTATTTGTTTTGCAGATTCAGATTTGACGTTGAATAAGAATCTAAAAAGGCTCGATGACATTTTCTTCGGGTTCTTGACTACATTTTACTGCTTACAGTGGTGGAACAAGTACTTAGATATTTCATTTAAGTAAACGTAGCAGCACCAAAGTGTAGAAACACTGACAAGACTCCTGCACGCATTAGTATGAAAACACACCCCTGTTGTTAATCATGAGCTGATTCTGCAGCTTCCTGCGGGAAACAAAGTGACGTCCGTCTGTACCTTCCAGTTGTCGGGCTCAGTCACACGTCTGTACTGCAGCTCGTACACCAGCGTGATCCAGCCGTACTGCAGGTCGGAGGGCACCGGGTACGTCCATGACAGCAGCGCGTCGTGGCCCATCTCATCGCCGCCGGCGTCCGTCAGCGCGTAGCTCAGGTTAACCGGAGCTTCAGTCTGGACTGCGTGTGGCGAAACATCAACACGGCGTCAGGAGACGAGAAGGAGGAGGGTTAACTCCACGAAGACATGACATGACTTGTTTCAATGAATTCATACATGTGGTTAATTAAGATCCTTCTAACAGAGCAGGACTCTGAGCTAACATCCTGTATTATTCATGCAGCAGGGAAAACTCAATTATTGAACTTCATTTATTATTAATGTTATACATGTTCTTTTCTCTTTAAATCCATATCCACTTTTTAAATTTTAAAATGATTCTCCACAGAGCTGATGCCCCGCCGTCGCCGTGACCCTGGGGAGGTAAACCAAATCGGAGCGGCCGATCAGGGAGAAACTCACGGTGAGACGCCGCACTGAGCGTCGCCATCATCTGTTTGTCGCTCTGCGTGCAGACTGCAGGAGGTTACAACTGTGTTTCACTGTGCAGTACTTTGTTGGACAAAGTACACAAAATCATACTTGAGCGAAAAGTCACTCATACGAGTCGTACTCGAGTAAAAGTCTCAGAGGCTGTGATTTCATTTTACAGACTTAAGACGGCCTCATACGGACACGTGAGACGCGTTCGTCATGCAGTCGCATCAGGCCGCCACATCACATCAAAGCGTTGGCATCAGAGGCCGCCGACCCTTTGATGTGATGCGGTGACCCGCACTCTGATGTCTGATGTCTGATGTCTCAAACGGCAAAAGATCAGAGGGACGGACATGTTAGCTTTGACAAATCACACACACACACACGCACCTGTGCTTCTCACACAGCAAAATCATCAGTCAAATAAGAGCAGGTTTTGTCGCCAGTCACGTCTTGAATGGCCGTAATGAACGTTTACTGACGACAAACCGACAAAAACAAACAAAAAAACCCACCAAACTAATTCTGCAGCAAGTTTCAGTGAAAAACAACGGGCCGCTTTGAGACGTGCTGCCGATTCACAACAGTTAAACCACGAGTCTGAACCGCACAGCCCGAGGGCCTGGCTGCACACCCTCACCGATCTCTGCCACGTCCAGGCAGTGCTCCTGGGAGGTGTAGTTCCTGCGGGCGGTGACGGCCACCACGTTCATGCAGTAGATCTTCCATACGGACGTGTGGCTCCTGTCGAAGTGGCAGCTGTTGGGCCCGGAGGTCACGTAGTCTGGACACTCGTGTTTGGGCCCCTTACTGTGAACACCAAAGACAAGAGTCCAGTTTCATTCATGCTGTCAGGTTGGCTCACGTCCTGTTCAATTCCCTTCTGATGTCTAAAATGCACCCTGTTGAACGTAAACACACAAATTCACTTTGTTCATTTAATCCCGCTCTTGTTAACACACACTCGTGGCTGCAAACAAACTGCTGCGGGAGGACAAGAGAACAGTCGATGGAGCTGCGAGCGAAGCCACGTCGGGTCAAAGCCACAATCCAATTTGTCCTGATTACTGTGAGCAGCTGTGTGCGCCATGTGGGGGCGGGCTGGCATGGCTCTGACGCCACGTGAGACGCCGTTCAGGATCACCGAGCTGCTGAAAGATCGACGTGCTGAAAGTGGAGCGCCACAAATCAAACTGGATTTAAACGGCAGAACTCACACGACCCAGAAACTTTTAGTGGGCTTTTTAATCTGTTTTTCCCACTTTGAGCTCCTGAAATCAAATCAGGACAAATTTCAGACAACTTTGTGATATTTTAAACCCAAACTATTAATCAGCTAATCGACGAAATAATCCGCAGATTAAACTGAGGCAAAAGGTAACTAAAAACTTTGAGAAAGCACTTCAGGAAAAACTACGAGCTGAGGCCATCGGTTGTGTTTCTTGCTGAGTGGATGAAGTACAATGATCCTTCATCCTGCAATAAAAGTACCAGTACAGATGTGTGCAAAAATAACTGCTTTTAAAATGTTGCTGTATTTACAATTTAAAATTGTTATTCTTAATGGTTTAGCTGGAATACTACGACAAAGTGCACGAGTACTACTGCAGTAGCTTCAGGTATTTCTGGTACGTCCAGCACTGCATCACACTGACGTCATCATTGTCTCGTCATGTGACCGTACACGAGTACTCACTCTTTGGAGTATCTGAGGACGTACGCGACCTGCTCTCCGTCCGTCAGGTTGTCGAGCGGATGCCACCAGCAGGTGAAGTCCTCCATGTTGGGCGAGCGGCAGTAATAGATGTGAGGCCTCGTCGTCACGGCAACCTCCCCTGTGGACAACAGGACAACAAAAAAGAAGACAAAGTGACTTTCATGACAAACGCTTTTCCTCCTGACGCCTCCCAGGCTCCGCCGCTGAATGACAGACTGGATCAGCACTAACTGATCCACAAAGGACTCTGGTCACTCATCACAACCAGATCTCGGCTGCAGTCGCTCGCGGGGAAGTCAGCTTTCAAGACTTCCTGTCAGAGAGACGTTCAAATAAACAAAAACATCAAGGAGAGGACAACAACATGGCCTTTCAGTCGGCGCTGATTATCTAATCCATCTCTTTCTGACCCGCGGTGGAAAACTGATCTGTAAACCGCAGGAAGTCAGAACACAAAGACGCAGGAAGACGTCATCAGAGGGGAAGAGGTGGAGGTGAGTGGACCTTTCGACTCCCCCTTCTGGCAGTGGCAGTAATTACCCAAACGCTGTCATCGTGCTTATGACCACCACTTCAGTTGAGACTCAGGTATCTCAGCTAAATGGATCCCGCTGACCGACCGCATTTGACATCTCGGCCTCAGCTCCGTCATGAACCGTGGCGGTTCAAACCCGCCCCCCCTTTGGTCCTCGTCCACGACAGGTGAGCATGCGATCGTCTCCCTGTTAGAAAACATCCTCATCTCCACTTCAAACAGCTCTGAGCGAGTCGCTGAGACATCATGCGGCCTCACAGATCACAGCAGGGGGAGGCGAGCGGTAATCCATCAGAGAATGCGTGGAGCTGCAGTCGGGGGGCAGCGGGGAAACAAAGGCCTGTTGTGTTACGCTGTAAGGAGCTCAGGGAGCCACACTGCAGGAATTTTCTAATCAACAGCCTCCAATTCTCAGAAGTAAAGAAAGGACGCACGCTGGGCATGAATTTCATACCTGCAGCAAATCAGATTCTCCCGAGTGCAGCAGGTTTACTGCAGCTGCTGGACATTAAAGTCTGGCTTTGAGGTTTAATTTAACATTAATCCAGTCATAATTCCTACATGAATCTAAATCATTTCAGATTAATATGACGTTCTGTTTGGTTGTCTTGATGCAAAACGATATCAGTCTCATTTCCATTGATGGAAACATTTAAACACGTCACAGTGTCATGCTGATTGGCTGATTGGCTGATTGGCTGATTGGCTGAGGCTTCCTGTCAAACCGACTGTCAAAAGCAGGGATGACCTTCATGGAGATCGAGATTTGACATTAAATGTGACATATTGATAAAAGTCAGCGTGGATCTCTGCTGAAAACATCTCTACGATTTGTCTTCCAGCTGAAAACCTCCGCTGACGTCTTCATATTTACAGCAGGCGGTCGCTGCTGAAGGTTGGCGAGATGATTCCTGAGAGACTGGAGGAAACTTTACGGATCACACACCAACCTGTCAGTACATGAACCTGCCTGATGTGCTCAGCTTTTCTCCATGGATGAACAAAAACAGAAAAACATACAACATAACCTTGAAATGGACAAACAAAACTAACCCTTTTTTAAACTCTAATGTCCTTCTGCTATCACTTGGCTGCTATGGCAACAGCAGCCATCATTAATTCAGCTGAAGCTTCATCGTGTAGGAGCCGGAGTCGCCACATCATCATCATCATGATTATTATTGTCGTTAAATTAACTGCATGTTAATTGATGCCTGCAGTGCCCTCGCTGGAATAAACACGTTTAATTTTGTCCAAGCTTCTCTTCAACATGGCTGCACACAGGGCCGAGACCGAGCACGTTCGTGCAGGTCTGAACTGGTTGTGGACGAGAACAGGAAGCGAAAAGGCAGCCTGACAAAAGTCGTCAGCGACACTCTGAAACAAAAGCAGCAGCGCAGCGGGGAGGTATTGACGAGCTGCCCACACGTCCAGCTGAGCGGAAACCAAAGGCCGACACAGCTGGCTGCCGTCCGCCTGCACCCAATCAAGTCAGGCGATTTATTTTTAATCATATCTCGCTCAGCGGGGGAATGGAAACGAAGTACATTTACTCAGTACTAAATATCTGAGAGACATAACTGTACATAACGGTTTCCTTTTCCTGCCACTTTACTACCTAAATGTTGTACTGCCCTACATTTACTGCAATATCAACTTATTCCAGAGAACTCACGAAACAAGGGGACTTCCTGTTACAGACGAGGATTTTCAGGAGTCAACGACAGACACAAATGACGAAGCAAGATAAAGATATCTGACATATTTGGAGAGCGACTCAAGCAATCAGATACTTCAGCTCATGACGCACCGCGAGCATTTCCGTCCACTCGTTCCTGTGCGTCTCCTGTCTCCCGTCCCTTCGGGCTAAAACACGTCGGCTGCCTTGCAAAAGTCGTTTCAGGTAAAGAGAAGAAGCGACATTCTGGTGAGACGAGATAAAAACTAATCCATTTGGAGAAGGTCACACCGACTCAGAGATTCCACAAAGAATTCAGCTTTAAAAAGTGATCCACGTGCCTTTCTGTCAGTCCTTCAACTGTGAGAGGACAATTCAGTTTTGGGCCATGAGATTGCATTTTGATTGAAAGAGACATTCGGCAAAGCAAAACGGGGATCAGCAACATCTGGAACTGCCGATCTGGTTTTGATCAACACGTCCGATGAAAGCTTGATTGGCAGCCAGATTCACAAAGTCACTGACCCCAAACAAACTTTGCTCTGAAGATCAAGTTTAAGTAATTTAACTCATCTACTGGCTGCTTGCCTCAAGGGAAGCAGAAAATGCCACAAAGTTCTAAAACTGAACTGAAGCAGGCTGCAGATTTCCTCCTGTCAAGTTTTTCTGCTGCCTGTGTTATTTCCTGGCACAGGAAAACACAGAAATCGCTCAGAATGTGTCACATGCTTCTAACTCACCGCGGCCGTGTCTCTCTTTGGAAACGACGTCCTGGTCGACGACTCTGCTGCAGCCCACCAGGCGAAGAAGGCAGATGAGCAGCAGCTGCCACAGCATCCTGCCGCCGTCCGTCAACCTGCAGACACAAGACAAACGACGTCAACACGCGAGCCGGAGAGGGGGGAAAGCTCACGTTACACTTCAGCATCCCGCAGAGCTTCACTCGCTGTGGGAAAGTCGACTTTAAATGAGGTTAAGTCCACCGGCAGGACCATGTGACCCAAAGACAAGTGGACATTTATGTCTTAAAGGGCAGCGGGATGAGGCCCCGGCGGCTCTTTGCCTCCCAACACTGAGCGGCAGCGATGAAGCATCACTTCCTCCAGTCATGAGACGGCATCACGTCACCAGTCCTCAAAATTCCCCTCAAGGCCGCATGCATTCCTACACATTATAACATCCCTTTTCTTCAGTACACCAAGGAGATCATAAAAAGACCAATTTAGGTCTACTGGTGGGGTCTCATGTGATTCCCAGCGTCAAAGCACCAGGCAGCAGCAGTGGAAGAAAAGTCTTAAAATCTGTTTTAATTAAGACCACAAATCCTTAAATCACATTGGAGTGTCATTTTCAGTTTGTGCACACATATGTGAAAAAGATAAAACATTAAGTTCTACCTCAATAAAAGTACAATAAGAAAACATAGAAGAATGGACTGAAACTGGATTAAATTAAAGAAGGTACAAGCTGTGTCATTCTGAAATATTCTAATATTCTCCCAGATACACAAAACATTTGGCAACGAGTGGAACATGAAGATTTTTAAATCACTGTTTGACTGACCTGAGGGTCAACCATGAAGTGTGTGTAATTATGATGATATTTCGACGACTGGCCGATGCCTGAATGGATTTATTTCAGCACCTCATAACTGAAGGCATCGGAGTGATGCAGCCACTTTTCAAACATCTTACTGAAGCAACAGTTACTGATGTGTGGGCCTCTGAGGGTCTGCTGAAAGCTCTTTACTCTAATCAGCTCAGGCTCAGTCCAGCGATGCACTCGGAGCATGTGAGCTCATACGCTCAGGAAGCTCCTTTAAAACACCCTGAAAGCATCGCTCCTTATTCTCCTTATGGCTTTCAGTTCAGCTGATTCCCTCCCGCTGCTCTTTAATATGAACAATCACGGGAGGATGTCAGTCGACTGGCATCCAGAGGAAAAGGCCACCTGACAAACTTCTCTGTCACTTCCACGTCGCCCAGCCAAGAGACAAAAGCGTTCAGTCTGAAAGGACAAACGAGTCATCTGACGTGTTGGAAAAAGACTGCAGGACAGCATGAAGTGGTGGAAAACAGGCCATCAATTAATGGATGTGATTACTGCAGCATCACTGAGGTAATCACCTGCAAACATCACGACTTTCCTGCTCATGAAACAAATCTATCTGTCATCAAAGAACAAAGAGAGAAGTCTGCCTCAGGGCCACGAGACGAATCGGTTATGTCAGCTGCACCGGGCATAAAACAACATGAGAAGACAAACAAACATCATCCTTATGCAACGCAAACACGCAGCACCAAGATTCTGCGAACTGTGAGCAGTAATGAAGTCACAAGGAAGCTTAGAGGTTTTAAAGTCTGCTCTTATGAAGGGAAGGACGGCGGAACTGACATGCAAACAGCAGCGGGCGATCCTCGAACGCTAAGACAACAATCACAGTGAATAATCCCTGCCTTGATCTCGCAGGAGGGGAGGATTAAACACAAGGCCTTGTTGGGTTTTATCTGGAGGCCTCAGCTCACCCATCACAGGCCACAGGATGAAAAATGCACAACAAAAGGCACCGCCTGACTGCCTCGACACAGAGTCCAAAAACTAGAGGTTTCACAGCAGACTGGAATTTTATATCAACATCCTCGCAGCCATCGAGGGCTGAGTTTCTGTCCGGTCCACACGTTTCACCAGAATAATCAGACTCTACCCAAAATATGTTGTTTCAATGAGACAATAAAAACTGCGCACAGGCTTCCACACTCCGCCTGCAGCTTCCTCACACACTCTCGGGACTCCTCGGACCAAAGACAAGGCCTCTCTGAATGGCGGCTCTTCGTTGTTTGTCACACTGTAGGCCCCGAAGCCCCCAGAGGGACGCTACAAACCGCAGAGCGAACACTGACACTCGTTCAAGCTTCAGAAATACACGAAAAGTCACTCAGTGCTCAGCTGGTTTGTGCAGCGATGATAAAGAATAGGGTTTACACTTTTACTGCGGCAGTAAAGATTAGCTGCGTCATTAAAGCTAATTAACTTCAGCAGCTTCTCGTGCAAACGGCAGGAACGATCCAACAAACGCAGGGTTTCACACGTGTGCTAACCGACAGCTGATTTATCTCAGGTGAACGTCACCCAAGCAACTGCTTATCACAGGCATATCTGGAAGACTTTGAGCTTCTAACATAAGCAAGAAGCCAAAGAACATGTGACACAGGGCGCAACAGCACGCACCAATAACTGAAGACTAAAAGAAACACATCATCATTGTGTCGTTCTGTGCTGTGACCACCCGAAGATCTGCAGCCGAGCACCCAAAGAGGAACACACACAGGACTGATACGCTGCAGCATCAGGACTCTGAGCACCCGCAGGAAGTAACGCTGCATTACCACAACGTTGTGTCCACGTTCCCAGAAGAACGAGTTCCCGTGAGGCTCGGCTGAAGCGGGTAAAATCATGTCTGATGAAGACCTCTGCACATGCTGCTCTAACTGATGGACCGGAGGTATTTTCATCTCGAATGCTGAGAATTGTGATTTAATGAAACGTCATGCGTCACAGCTTGATCTAATTACTGTTTTATGAATTTCACAGCAATGTAGGAGGTTGGCTGAGATCAGTCAACTCTGAGACGTGTGATAAGGGGACAACAGGCCGGCCTTTGTTGTGCTAAGATGGATTTAGCATGTGATAACACCATCCTCAAATAGTTTTCAAAAACACTGTTTAGCAATTTTGGAAACTAAATTGTTAACTTCAGTATGTCAAAATATTTGAAAAATTGGTACCAACTCCATGACAAACAGAGATCTCCTGGAAAGAAAACCTTAAACTGCATCCACGTTGGGACACACTGAGCAACAACAGTCTGTGTTTTATTAAATAATTAGTGCCACATTACACAATCCTCTCCTGCAAACATTAAACCCAGCCAGCTGTCCTGACCTTCAGCGGCTGCTTCCACACCACCTGCCAGCGTATGCGACAGAAAACGAGCTGCAGCAGCTGACAGAAACGCCATCGCAGACCCAACGGCGGCTCCGACACCCGCCGGACCTCGACCATCGCACTGCTGCTGCCTCCCTCAGCGGTTCATCTGATACACGAGCGCAGCATCCCTCCTGCCTGATCCTCACGGCCAATCACAACCCACAGTTCACCTGTTGCCGTGACGACTGGCTGCATGAGGAGCAAGGCCCGTCTGGAGGGCTTTGTGACGGCCCGGAGGCCCTCACGTGAAAATGAGAGGCGAGGTTTCACTCAGGTATCACAGTGAACGATCAATCGACCACTTCACTGACCCACAGGAGAAGGGACGGCTCACCCACACCTCCATCAGTGGGTTACTTCGTCATGAACTTCAAACTTTCTGCACCGTCACTCAAAGAGCTGAACTGAAAATGCACAGAACGTGAGCTGGATGACAAACTTATCAGTCACCTCTCGCATTTATATTTGTGTGCAGAAGAAAAGGGAGGCACAGAAGGACTGAGTTTGTTTGCTGTGGGAGAGCAGACATTTGTAAAGCTATTTAAAACAGCAGATAAGGCTTATTTAACGAGTTCTGTGACCGCCGGCGAGTCTCTGACCTTTAACGACAAAGACTCTAATTAAGTCCCGACACACAAGCAGGAAGTCGAGGTGTGACAGAAATGCAGTCACTTGAAAAGGGAGAAAGACTTCATGGATCATCATGACATTCAGCTCACCGCCATCACACTGACGACGACACAAAACGTGTTTCATAAGAGCTAACAAAACACTTGAGATACCGCATCATCATACACACCACACAAAGAGCTTCTTCACGGTTAAGTTAGCAGGAAAAAGTCCAGAATCCTGCGTGCAAATTAAAATCAGATGCTTCAGTTTGCTAACTGTAGAAGTCACTGCTCCTTCACTGGGCGGAAAAAAGTTCAATTAACTATTATGAAGTTACTCAGAAGTGCTGAGGAGTTAATTCTGACTTCATGAAAATCAGACTTAATAAGGTTTCAGTTGAGACTGACTGCTGCAGCAACAACACGCTTCTGTGTGATTGGCTGCTGGACTCTGAGGCCACGACTTCAACCGTCATGTGCAGATTCAGCCGTGATAAGTCTTATCTGAAGGAACTTTGCTGCTCTGTTAGCTCCATTCCAGCACTGGTCAGAAAATCCACCCATCAGAGCTGACACGGCGCCTCAGGCAACACACACACACACACACACACACACACACACACACACACACACACACACACACACACACACACACACACACACACAGGAAGCCCAGATCTGAACAGACAGAAGAGTCACATGCACCGCTGCATGCAAACCCAATCACACACAGCGACGCCAGCCGAGGTTTGTGTTTGGTATAAACACTGCAGCATTATGCAATCCTGCATGTCCACGGAGAGATGTTACCAATTACCATCAGCAATCAGCAATGTCCAGAGCGCGCGGACACGGAGACGAGACGAGCGAGGAGCGAGGAGGACGAGGAGGGGAGGAATCGGAGGGAGGAGGTCGGGCGGATGATGGAGGACGAAGACTCCAATCCCGCCTGTGGCCACGTTTAAAAGATCTGCTCACTTTGTTAAAACATGTGACTGCAGGATTCACTGTCACAAAACACACTACTGATCACACTCAATGTTCAGGATTCATGCAACAAATTTTCCCTTTTTAACTTCACTTAATGGACAATGAAAGCCCAGGTACACAAGTCCCAGGATTACACTTCACAAAGTGCAGAGATGCTGGCTTGTCCCCACACAATGAGGAGTTTGTTACAGGCAGAAAGGCAGCAAAACAGCCAGCTTAGGTGGGCAGATGCTGTGTGATGTTTATGTGTGTTTTTGTATTTTTATATTTCCAGTGCTGCAATTTCCCCTTTGTGGAACAAATAAAGGTTTCCTTATTCTTATTCTAAACTCAAAGCAAGATAATACGGTTTGAATAAAGGAGGAGGAATGACGATTTTCAGAGTTTCAGGTAATTTGTGGTCGTTACATGTCATCAGCTGCTCCAGTGGGGCGGCCATTGATTCTCCATTCTTCTCTTGCTCTTCATCTGGCAGTTAATCGAGTGACCGCCGGCTGCTCAGAGAGCGTTTCTGAGCCTGACAAGCCGCCTGGAGTTTCCTGCTCAGATGACAAACACATGAAGCTGAAGGTCATATGACGTGTGATTAGCCGTCCGGTTCTAAATGTATGTGCCTAAATGGATTTTCTGCAGATAGGAAGCATTGTACAGTCAAACAGCACACAGAAACCCGGTCTCACTTCTGTCTCATGTTCAGAAACTGGATCCAGATGTGACACAAACCAGAGGGCCAAGCTTTAACTCTCACATAATCCCAGCTCTTCATCACAGTCTTCAGTCTTCTGCGACAGCCACACGCATCTCACAGCGTTGTAACAACCGAGGCGTTACGTTACACGGTCTGATTGATTCCTCCGTGCAGTTTCTCATCTGCAGCCTGTTGAAACAATCGCAGCTGCACTCCATTATTTTCCTTGTTAGTCAAAAACAGGGAGATCTAACTCCAGTGTGTGGACTCCTTCCCTTTTCTCCTTCATAAAGGCATCATCCCAGTGACGGGCTACAGATCTGTGCTAATTAGTAAGACTTGAACTTACTCTGAGGTCCACGTCAGCCTGAAAGCTCAGAGCTCATCTCAGCTTCCCTTCGATTTCAACTTCCAGCGAGGTGAAGTGGCTGAAGTTCAGAAGGCTGCTGATGTTCTGCACAGCCTTTCATTCATTTTAAGATCTGCTTCGGTTCAGTTCTGCAACGCTTCGAACAAGGTAGCTTCAAGGCAGAGGAGGACTGTACGCTGAGGTGATGATTTATCTGCTCGGCCTGATGGAGCTGATGGAGCGCGTTCACTCTTCTGCGAGCAGAACAACCCACGGCTCTTTATGTTTATTTCATCTCTGCAGTTCGCTGCTGTCAGGCTCATCTTAGCTGCTTCTCCGGATTCCCTCGATGCAGATGTTTGACAGACGCTCACAACAGACACGTTGAAGCAGAAACAGCTGCAGGAAACATCTCGTTTGTCTTGTTGCGTGTTTCGAGGTGTGGTCTCCTCCCGCCGTTCTTATCTGTCTGAACAGGAGCAGGCGCTGAGGACGTGGACTTACACCGAGGGGGGCTTAAAGAGGACGTCCATATGATCCAAACTGAAACTGTCACAGACAAAACACTGTCGATCTGAACGCTGAGACGTTCTACAGGATCTGTTGGATGTGTTAAAACGGACGAGAAGGTGAGAATCCACATCCACAGTAAGAAGTTTCAGCATCCCTGAGCGGCACAATGAAAGGCCGAGCTTCTTCTCTGTCTGATCACATCGCTGAGAAGCTCAACGGACGAGCAAGACGTGCTCAGAAAACTTCTCACTGGCTACCTTTGATTCAGGTGTGAGGGGTCCCAGGTGGAACACACATGTGGAACAAACCTGACAGGAGGCAGTACAAGCCTTCTTTCACTGGATTGTTGCTGAACCAAAACGTGCCAAAGCATAGAATCTGGAGCAGGTGAAAGCATCCAGGAAACGTGTGAAACGAGTAGATAAAGCCGTGTATCCCACCTGTACAGGTGACTCCGTACAAACAGGTACACAGACTTTATATGCACGCTTTTTTCAGTCATCATTTATCAGGACATTTCACGTTTCTGTGGTCCTCAATCAGGCCAAATTCAACATTGAGTTCTGTGTGATTATTCTGTGACATTTCAGAGACAAATAATTTACTGACTCATCTAAAACTCATAACCAAGTGGTTCAAACCCCCGTTCGCATTACTGTTACGTCCCCTACATGCACTGTCATATTATTTACCTGACCTTTTGCTAATTGGAGGACGTTCATCCCACCTGCGCTCAGGCGCCGTCAGCTTATGAAGCGCGAATCCGTCTTACCTCCAAAGTGAATAAACCGCTTGGGGATCCGCTTGCTGCTGCTTTAAAGCTTCCCGGAGACACAATCCTCGAACACAGACCCACACCGGGACCAGGACCGGTCAGGATCCGGTCAAAGCTGCCGCTTGTCCGGACTGAGCTCGCTGTGGCGGACACGGAGCTGCGGACTGCGCTGCCGCGTCTGCTGGTGCGTTCACTGCCGTCACTGTACAGCCTCCTCCTCCTCCTCCTCCTCCTCCTCTGTAAGGAGATTTTCCTCCACCTGGTCCCGCGTCATCAGCCAAACACCAGCTGGAGCTCCTGGCCTCGGAACTGGACCGACCTCCTCTGGAACAGGAGCGTATGGAGCTGATACAAAACTGATACACTTTGTAATAAGAGACAATAATGAGAATATGTGAGATTTAAAGTCAAAATTATGAAATTATGGCAATTAACCAAGCTGAAATAACAGTGAAAAACATTTTGATTTGGGATCTCATCTAGACTTGACTAGGCACAAAAATGTCTGATATTAAATAAATAACTACTATGAAATAAATAATCATATTATGGAGTTAAATATTTAATCGATCTGAGAGTAATCAATTATCTAAGCCAGACTTATTACTCTGAACTTTTCTTCATCCTTGTTGTCAAGGTTTTCTGTAACTCATTAGAAGCTGATAAAAGCTTGTGAGTCTTCGTTCTGCTGATCCTCCTCAGCTTTTTGGCCCTGCTGTCCTGTTGTAGTTGATGTTTGTGAGAACCTGAAGGCAAGTAATTCACTTTACTTCTTAATGAGTCGGTATGTGAAAGCTGCAGAACAGCCAAACAGACTAACTTTGGTGAGGTTGTTTTCCGAGCTGCAGTTTTCAAGGTCCAGATGGGCTCAGATAGAAACAATCGGCCGGTCACATGACCCCAAATGGCTGTCCTACATAATGTTTCAGACCTTTAAAGAGTCGAGAAACTCCTTCTGACTTCTAATGGGACAGCAGCTCAGATAAAAGTGTTTCAGGATGAATCCTGAAAGGCTGCAGTGGCTTTTAGGAAAACCTGGATCCTCCAGCAGCCAAACGCGGCGTGTGAAAGAGCAGTCACCTCAGATCAGTCTCAGCTTTGCCCCCACGGAGGCCAAAATAATCAGATTACTCTCCAGAGCAGCTTGTTTCGGTTGGAGCCGCGAGGCGTCGACTCTGCGTCACAGTTGGTTTACTGTCTCCTCGCTGATGTTTAACCAACGAGAGGAGCATGACTGCTCAGTAACCCGGAGCCAACAGGCATGACTCAAATTAGCTGGAGTGCATCCTTCCCTGAATGATTCATCAAACAGATCCGGATCCCAGGACACATGCAGGCTGATGTGAAGGAGGGAGGCGCAGCAGGGTGTGTTTAAAAAGCATTTTTCTACCAGCTGAAACAGGAACATGTTTCATGCAGCTTCATATCAAAGCACTCGTGGTTGGACTCTGCACCGAGACCACAGGCGGACGACAGACTTTGGCCTCACACAGCAAAGAAGGACAGATTAACTGAAATATGCAGGCTGGACCGAGAGAAACACCTCAGAGCAGGACTCGGCCTCCAGGCAGGAAACCTAAAGTTCCCCAAGTCAGATTGTTTCAGTTTTTCAGAGCTGCACAACACGTCATGACTGTGCGAGTGTGGGTCTGAATCACATTTTTCTTCAGAACATTATTGAAAATATGTCAGTGAGTGCAGGAGCAGATCGTAACGCAGCCAAACTGAGTGGCTCATTTCAGCTCTTTCTAAGTTTGGTATTCAAAATAAGTTTTCATGTCTCAGAACACAAAACACTGGACCATCCAAAGGGAAGGCGTGAGATGAGACTCTGTGAATCAGTCCACAGATGAAGGTCGATGTTTAAAGGGGAAACGGCGGCGCGGCGCAGCGCAGCACTTTGTGATTGTGCACTGTGAAATGGGTCGGTGGTGATGTCACAGTCACTATGCAGCAGATTTAATCTAATCCCCTTCCACACAGATTAGGAGGAGAAAATCACTCGAAGGCCTTTTGTCTAAATTACACACCATGTGAGTGTTGCTTTAACCTTCACCTCCACTGATGGACTCCATCTTTCACCAACATGCTGCAACGCCTCACTCTGACTTCCACAAAGCCCTCTGGTCATCAAGCCGTTGTTACAGCGGACGGTCTGAAGCCCCGTGGGGGGCTGCGGCAGACCGGCGTTAACGAGTTACTCCACAGGATTATTCAGTCCTGAGTCCTGACACAGACTCAAACGTGAGTCCAGCAAACCAGGAGAACTTAAAATGTGGAATTAAAACCTCACGGAGAAGCCACATCCACCAGCTGAGATCTGCAGGCTGGGATGGGCACCTTTAGTCGACAAGTCGCTCTGCGCGTGTGCATGTGTGTGTTTGTGTGTGTGTGTGTGTGTGTGTGTGTGCATGTGTGTGTTTGTGTGTGTGTGTGTGTGTGTGTGTGCGTGTGCGTGTGTGGACTCATTCTGTCATGTCTCCTGTTTGTCACTCTGCAATTAAACTTCTACCTTGTTCAGTGTGAATTATGCATTTTCCCCACGCGCTTCCACAACCATCTGTTTGACACCAGAGACTGACACACACACACACACACACACACACGTCGTTCACTTATCACATGTTATTAAACTGTTCCTGTATGAGCCGAGGCAGCCGACGATTTCCGACACAATAAACCATTTTATTCAGTCTTGGAGCTTTTGCATTTTTAACACTTTCCAGCACACTCACAGCAGAGCAGGAAGTGCTCGGACGTTTTCACCTCAGTACTAAACTACCTGCATCATGTACACTAAGAGAGCAGCAGAAGTAAAAGTACTCATTTTGCAGTTCAGAATGATAGATGTGACAGTACTGGATTACTGAACTGTTGATGATGCGTTTGTGGCTTTAATGTTTAATGTTGCTGGTGGACATCATTTGGACATGTTTTATAAATATCACTCTATTTTATGAATGTATTTGCTGACTCCATGGATGTGGAGAAAGAAGAGACACACTGTGTGTCTGTGAAGAGCTGCAGTGAAGTGCCTCCACACTGTGTGCACTTGTTGCTACACCTGCTCTGCCTGCTGGGGGGCAGCAACACACCACCAGTGCTGCTGCTGCTGCTTGAGCTCATCGTCTCTGCTTTGTGGGTTTGTACTTTTAAAGTGTTTAAACTTCATGAGTCAAACGGGCCTTCAGATGTGGCTGCGCTGAGGAGCGTTAAAACACACACACACACACGTCCTCACAGCGACAGACTGTCGGTTGTGGATCACAGACATCTAACGCACTCAGCTGTACTCAAACGCAGCCTGGCAGTCATTCTGTGGTTCGCTCATCGCAGATTTTAATGCTCTCCATTTTAACCTCAATTGTAGTGTTTGGCTGAAGTGAAGTGTAATCCCTCCGCAGCGATCTAATCGACTTTAATCCACGGAGAAAGCTGGATTGTGCTGAAAGTGTCAGTGCTGCAGAACCTTCTTCAGCCCTGATCGCACTGCCTCTGTCTCCTGTGGGAGGGCTGCGCACCTGACTGAACCTTGACTGGTCTCAGCACCCAGAGACCCGCTCTGGATTATGAGGAACCACCTAGAGATCCTCCAAAAGCTCAAGGGCCTCCTCAAGCGCTCCTGGAATCACATCTGGGATGTCTCATGATGGCCTCTTAAGGCGCCCTGAAAGCGCCCCTGCGACCACTCAAACCTTCCAGGGTCTTTTTGTTAGCAGCAGAGGTGGACTTCAGAGCGGCTCATGAGACATAAATTCATTTACAGCAGTAAATGAGACGCAGCGGCGCGTCTGCTCGAAGCTCATTTCATTCCACGGACATGAGTGGAGCTTTCAGAGCTCCACTCATGTCCGTCCCATTGTGGCGAGGACATCAGATGCTGCTCATCTAACGAGAAGAAACCACATTTAGATGTTGGTTCATGTGTTGTTCTCCATTCTGCAGCTAAGCTCAAAACAGGAAGCATGTGGCAATTATTCTTCTGTTATACTTTACGTTTAGAAATCTGCTACTTCCTCTGCCCACGACTCACCGTGTCACCATCGAGTATCAGGTTCCTCATAAACTGTCACCTGCACCTGAGTGTCGACACGTCGCCTTTGATAGCTTCTTACTGATATGTAAGTTCACCAGCAGCACAGCAACGGTTTTATCCACCTCACATGGGAGATTCTCAGGATGCATTTCTGCCCACCAATCAGAACTGAGCCACAGATACTCACATGTGAACACACTGCATGTGAAAAGGCTTCAGAGTGCAGCAGAGTGAAAGGATTTTGAACATATAATGCAGTATTCATGGGACAGGAGTACTCTGTTGCCTCATAAAAAGTAGCAGTACCACAGGGGAGAAATACTCCGTTAGTCCTACACAGTACTCTCAGTGTGTAACACTAAACAGGGTGACGAGGGTTTCTGTTGGCCGAAAATCCACAGGTGATTTCCATGAGTCCCCGACTTTGTCAAAGCTTCACCGGACGAAAGAGTAAAGTAATCAGTTACTTGTTTGTGCTTATTTTCTTTTTCAGTCTCCAGCGTGATGATCTGCTGCTTTTCTCCTTTTCTTATCACTTTGACCTGAATATCTCTGCTGTTTTGACTGTTAGCGGGACAAAACAGGACACCTGAAGACGTCCTAACTGAAAACATTCACCCAGTTACTTCTTTGACTTCTGGCCAGCTTTTTCATATCTGATGGCGTGCGTCCAAGACAAACAGCAGGAGTGGGGTTAGACTTGGACGCGATAAGGTAGCGATCAGACAGGAACGAGCGGCTGACCGGACGGCTGAACTTCCTTCTGAAAAAACGCGGGGTCACTTCCTTATTTGCTGCTCCTGTTAAAGGCTGTGGATGAGCGCGCTGCACACTTCACTCTCCTCCTTCACTGTCTGCTGCCTCTTCCTCCTCCTGCCATCACATCAACACACTCCTGCTCACACACACACCTTCGCAGCAGCACTTTCCACCATGGGGAACTTTGCCGCCAATGAGGGTCTCTCCATCTTCGTCATTGTGAGTACATCTGTGTGCGATTCCTCTCATTTCTGCCAGGTTAAATCAGCTTGTTGGAGTGCATTTAATTTTAGATCATTACAAACAGTCAAGACGAGGTTCTTGTGCAACTACACTGAAAGCTCTTCTCTTCTCTGTTCCTTTTTCTTGTGAGTTACTGGATAGTTTTAGTCATTTTAGAGGTGATTCAAAGCAAACAGCTGGCAGACGTCACAGGTCGTCAGAGTTTTGATCTAAAGAACCTTTTTCTTCACTGAAGATCTGCATGCACCTTTTAAAGACCCGCTGCGTGTCACTTCACGTTGTTAAAACTGAGCTTCAGGTCTTAGACACGTTTATTTTGTCATCAGCGCTGAAACTCAGCCTGATGTGTGAAGATCACAGTGGACTTGATTAGAACTGTTCCTGAATCAGCTGTGTGTTTCAGCTGGTGTGGCTGGGGATCAACGCGTTCCTCTTCGTCCACTTCTACATGCGCTTCCTGGTGGACAGGTGGTTTTACACCAGAGTCCTGCTCGGGGTGAGTTTCACACACTCAGTCTTACTCATTCATTTCACAAAAATACTCACAACAAATCCCAAACGTTGACTAATTTGGAGACTTCAGAGTGGAAGGAAAAGTCCCTGTAATTAACGATGAATCAAACAACTTATGAAAGTTGTAGGAAAATGTGAAATGAGTCATTTTGTGAAAACAGGACGCAGTCTTTTTTCAGTTCCTGTTAAAGACCGAGAAGTCTTCAACATGAACATCAAAGTGCTTCAATAACGCACACTGCAGCCCACCCACTCTTCTTCTTCCTCCTCCTCCTCTCCTCCTCCAGCCTGTGCACACTGAACATCTGGTGATTTTTACAGTCGTCTGAGATATCAAATGTCATCTAAATGAACTTTAGGCTGTAGGTCAGACAAATGAAGTGATATGAAGACGGAGCCGTGGGAAATTAGCTGCTATTTCTATTATTTTAGGACATTTTTGAGTCAGAAAAAGATGGTGAAATCACCCATTTCACCAGGTTCGTGGAGGTTTAGCCTGATGGTAAACACAGCAACACAGTTTCTTTAAAAACACCTGCAACAAATTACTGGACACGACCTGAGGCATAAGGAGCCCGTCTGAGGAAATGTGGATGTGGCGAGTTCAGATCCACATGGTCCGACAGCCACTGAGGACTGCTGGACCTGAGTGTCATTCACACGTCCTGTCAGCCTCCCAAAGCAAATCTTCTAAAGTTTCTCTTTAAGCTGTCTGTGTGGTGCTTTTCCACCAAAAGCACGAGGAGTTGGACTGTGCGAGCTGAGTAACTCGTCTCAGGACACAAACTCAGCGTAAATGTTGGGTTTCACGGCGCTGAACTGCTGCTGGTGCAGACTGTGCAGCCATTTTGGCTCCACTTTGTTGATGCAGGTTATTTTCACCCACAGGGAGACGTCTAACAGTCAGAAATTAACAGGATGTCCAACTTGTAATCGCCACACCCAGACTGCGGCTTTCTTTCTTTCGTTTTAATAATTTATTTTATGATATCGTTCAAAGCGCAAACAACACACTAAATCAAAACCGCAGGTTAGTAGGTCGAACAAACAAACAGCAGATAACAGGGAAGAAAAACATGTTATCAGTTGACACATATCTACTGGGAAACTGAAAATAAAAAAGCTGTGGAGTGAGTCATTTTGCCACAGCGACAAATCGCTAAACAGCAGACTCCAACACGTCCACACCTGCACTCACAACACACCCGAGTGGCGAGGGGAAGCGGGTCTGACGGGGGGGTTAAAGTTGGCTCTGTGGTCACAGCTGGCTTCATGAGCCAACGAGCTGCAGTCAAAGGCACAAGAGCAGAAGTGAAACACGGACGCCCTCGCAATCCACCGGCGCACCTTCTTATCTGCTGTCTACTATATTTAAACCATCAGCTCGAGTGTAAGAGCGATGCGCAGCAAAGTTGTTTCAAAGTCAGCCATTTTGAGTCTGACCATCTGCAAGAAGGACGCTTTCTGGTTCGGTTTTTCACCCGCACATCCATCGGATTCAGACATCATTTACATTGAAATGCAGAAGTCCAGTTTCACATCTACTTCTGTCAGAGCACAACTTCACCCACCACCTCACCCACCCTTACAGCGTGCAGCTTAACAAATTAAAGTCAATTTTAAAAGTTCAATTAAAAATTTCCCACACGCAAACGAAAAGACAAATGAAGAACAGAAACGAGCAAAGTCTTCCCTGCTTGTTTTAGTTCTTCTTTGCTGTTCGAGTGAGTTTGTGTCGAGGATGAACAGATGGTACGTGACGTTTCGCTGAACCCTTCCTGTTGACCCCCTCAGCACGCTCTGTCCTGGGCCCGAGCTCCCGCCGCCTGCCTCAACTTCAACTGCATGCTCATCCTGCTGCCGGTGTGCCGAAACCTGCTGTCCTTCCTGCGTGGCTCCATCCAGGTACCTTCACCAATATTCACCAATCACCAGTGACTTTGTTTCTGCAAATATTGGAGGACTGAATTTATCTGCAGACATTTTTGTGCTTATGAGGTTTTCTTCTGCTTTCACTCCTAATTGCTCCTTAACTTAACCTTTCAGTGTGTGTGTTTCTTGTTTTCCTTCAGTGCTGCAGCCGCACAGCAGCTCGTCAGCTCGACCGAAACCTCACTTTCCACAAGCTGGTGGCCTACATGATCGCCTTCCACACAGGTTTGAGCTTGGCGACGTTTTTCTTTCCTTTGGTCGTCCATTTGGAAAGTGAAAGACACTCTGACACAAATGTCTCTGCTCTGTCACCTTCTCGCAGCCGTGCACATCATTGCACACTTGTTCAACTTTGAGTTTTTCATGGACGCCCAGCTTAACCGCAACAGCAGCTACCTGCCCTTCGTCCTGTCTGAAATCGGCACCGGGGACAACGCCTCCTTCCTGAACCCCATCAGGACAAACGAGACGGTCAGTCGCCGCTGGTTTTTCTTTCAGTCGTGTTGCTAAAATCCGAGAATTTCCCTCTTCTCAATTGCAAAATGTGGTTTTGATGAGAAAAAAATCGACATTACTTCATCTGACAAACTTCCTCTTTGGAGGTATTTGTCCTCACTTGTTTGAGAAACTTCCTCTTACAGTTGCAGATTCAGTTTTCTTCAAAAGCCGCAACATAACACCACAAACATAAATACAGAGGATCTCCAGGTCACTTACTCATACGAAGTCCAATATGAAACAAGAGAACATCCTTGTGTTTCACATCCTTGTGAGGTTCAGTCCATCCTTCTGCATCCCTTCAGTGAAGGCCCATCATTTCTTTCCGTTTCAGCTCATGTGAGTTTAGTTCAGTCAGTCTTTAACTTCAACTGACACTTAAGTCTTCTTCCACTTTAGAAAGTTACAAACCATAAAATTGCATTTCGACTGCCGCTTCGGCTCCTTTCAGTTCAATCATTCAAAAGCCGGATTTCAGCAGGAAGCACATAATTTTTCTTCAAACCAAACTTTGTTGAATAAAAGAGCTCCGAAAGCTGGAAAGCCTCGCTGACATTCACTTCAGCCAGTCTGCTTTCCGGCATCCAAACAAACCTCAGCTTCAAGCTGCTTTTTCCTGCTTTCACCTCACATCACAAGCAGCCCTGACTGCGTGTCTCAAGAGGAACTACGGCAAAACAGAGGGAAGTCGATAGATTTGACCTACTGCAATGACTCAAGTGGGACCAAGTGAGGAACTGCTGGAGGTGTCGACCCTGTGACCACGACCCACGCCGTGACGAATCAGCGAATCAGTCAGTGAGTGTAACTCTGTGAGTGTGTTTCCATGCAGAACCCCACCATCGTCATGTTCACCACCATCGCCGGGCTGACGGGCGTGGTCATCACGCTGGCCCTCATCCTCATCATCACCTCATCCATGGAGGTCATCCGCAGGTCCTACTTCGAGGTGTTCTGGTACATCCACCATCTCTTCATCATCTTCTTCATCGGGCTCGTGTTCCACGGCTACGGGTGAGGAGGCACGAAAGGCACACCGCTCGTTCCGCCATACAAACTGATAAACACGTTTCTTCTGCACATTCTTCTTTCATGAAGTTTGCATCTAAGCACAACATACTGAAGTAGTTCCACAGCAGGAGCCGGTACTGATGTGTGAGTGTTACTGTAACATGCTCTTCATTAAATACTGCTGTGTGGTTTGCTGGCGGCAGGCGGATTGTGCGAGGACAGACGAATCACAGTCTGGAGACAAACGATCCTCACGTTTGTGCCGACCAGTTTGAAGACTGGGGAAAAAACGGCTCCAACTGTGCTGTGCCGGAGTTCGCTGGAAACCCACCGGGGGTGAGCTGTTGAGAACCTTCCATTTATTGCAGCACATTCACCTCACCTGATGTTCTTATGTCGTAATACGCGTCGCATCTCTTTCCTTTTCTTCAGACATGGAAGTGGGTGCTGGGCCCCATGATCCTCTACGTGTGCGAGAGGCTCATCCGCATCTATCGATCCCACCAGAAGGTGGTCATCACCAAGGTGAGCATGTGCCGAGACGGAAGAGCTTTAAACAGTTGTCACCTGAAACCAAAATCTGTGTCGGGTTTTCCAGCACAGCCTCGCAGCTCTGTCGCTATTTCTTATTATCCGCTCGAGCAACTTCGAGTGCAAAACCGAGGACGGGGCGACAGCGCACGGTTTATTTAAAAGGTCTTTAAGTCAGCGGTTATGAGACATCCTGACACACAGCGTTACCTGTAATGACCCCGTTCGTGTCCCTCAGGTGGTGATGCACCCCTCCAAAACTCTGGAGCTGCAGATGAAGAGGAAAGGCTTCCACATGGAGGTGGGTCAGTACGTCTTCATCCAGTGTCCGTCCATTTCCAGGCTGGAGTGGCACCCCTTCACGCTGACCTCCGCCCCCGAGGAGGACTTCTTCACCGCCCACATCCGCATCGTTGGGGACTGGACCCAGGCGCTGTACGAGGCCTGCGGAGGAGACAAAGCTGAGCCTCAGGAGGCCTGGAAACTGCCCAAGTATGATAGCAGGGGAAGAGGCTGATGAAAGAGGAAAATTGCTTGTGATTATGTTTGATTGCAGGGTCTCCATTAAAACACCTGGCAGCGGGGGTCACATTTACCCCTGAATCATTTATTGTATGTGCAATTTTAGCCCTTTCAGGAGCAGATGGACAGCCAGACAAACGGGTGAAATTACACAACGTTATTCATGTTCCACAGGGGTCCTGCTGAGCAATCGGGAAAGTTTTTCTCTTCTGTTCAGATCTGACAATGAAAAGAGCAAAGCCTCTTTGTCAGAGCTGCTGCCTCTGAAGAAATCACCTCCGGGGTTGCACTTTCACAGGAATTACTGAACATGTGATTGGAAAATAACACACATCAAGGGCTGTGGGAGATCACAGGAAGTAGACTTAGAAAAGATGTGTCACACACTTCACATGCATTTCCTTACATCATGATGACATTTCAGGCAGACATAATCATCATCTGCCACCACAAGGGTGGAAACAAACAGCCAATCAAACCTGGAGCCAATCAAAACAAATCAGTTTCATAACTCCTGTAAAGATTTTTGATTTAAGCATCGTCCAAAATGTTAAAAATGCTTTCATTCTGAACCGAGTGAACGCGAACAGGACTTTACCCCTCTCTGTCCGTCTCTGTCACCAGGCTGGCCATCGACGGCCCGTTTGGGACAGCCAGCGAGGACGTGTTTCGTTACGAGGTGGTGATGCTGGTGGGCGCCGGAATCGGTGTGACTCCTTTTGCCTCCATCCTCAAGTCAGTGTGGTACAAACGCATCCAGAACAACCAGGAGGTCTTCACCAAGAAGGTGAGGGAGGAAGCTCTTCTCCATCTGCTGAGGAAGAACCAGACACAAGACCTCATTCCTGAGCCTGCTTGAAAAAACTAGTTTCACAAACAAGTGTTCAGTCAACATCTACTTGGTGCTTGTTTTGCTGTCATCATCTTTTTACTTCAAAAACTAAAAGAGTGTTTTGCTGTCAGATCTACTTCTACTGGCTGTGCCCGGAGACGCAGGCCTTTGAGTGGTTTGCAGACCTGCTGCAGTCTCTGGAGGGTCAGATGACGGAGAAGAACATGTCCGACTTCCTCAGCTACAACATCTACCTCACCCGCTGGAAGGAGAACGAGGTGAGACGGGACAGACTGAGCACACCTTCACTCCAGCACGGGACTTAAGTCTCGTGCTGGAGTGAAGGTGCTCGTGCCATTTTGACAACAGTTAACTCTGCAGCTTATGAAATCGGAGGAATTCAAAAACGCACGGCCTTTTCCTTTTTCAGGCAGCTCACTTCCGTGTCCACCACGAGGCGGAGAATGACCCCATCACAGGACTCAAACAGAAGACACTTTATGGGAAACCCAACTGGGACAACGAGTTCACTAACATTGCGTCAAAGCACCCGGGGTGAGGCCCCCCCCCCCACACACACACACACTTGACGTGCGAATGAAAGCCATGTGATGTGGCAGTCGGGTCACTGAGTGTTGCTGCTCTGAAAGCCGTTTCTCTTGTCTCTCGTCATCTTCACACATCATTTTGTGATTCAAACTAAAAGTTCCTTTGCGACATCTTTCTTGGACTGACTTTGGACCTTTTCAGCCTCCTTTTGTGTTTTTGTGTCCTGCAGAACTAAAGTGGGGGTTTTCCTGTGCGGTCCGCCTCAGCTGGGCGAGTCTCTGCAGAAACAGTGTCTGTCCCACTCAGAGGCCGACGTCAAGTTCATCTTCAACAAAGAGAACTTCTGAACAGTAGAAACACGAGGGAAGAAACGTCCCGAGGAGCAGCGAGGCCAAGAGACGAGCATCGGTTTCCCAGAACCGTCGGTCACGTGGACATTTCACACCACAGAAGTGTTTTTGAATGTAGTGGAAACAGTAACCGCTGGCAGCTCATCGCTGACCTTCTTCTCCTCTTTGCTTTTCACCACAGACTCTTTTTGCAATGATGCCCTTGTTGCTCAAAAAAGCGAGGAAATAACCCTGCTGTGTTTTCCACATTAGCTTGTTCTGCTTTTCTGTCACATCTCTAAGTGATTTCAAAAGTTTACTTCCTATTATTTTTAATTTCATTTTGTTTTCTACTTTTTTAATGTGGTTACAATATCTGAAAAGCATATCAAATTTTTAGGAAGCCAAAAAATGGGGAAATAAACTGCCAAAGAGCCCTCGGGAGAGGCGTTAAAGGCCTTAGTGTGCTGCAGTGCTGCAGTGCTGCAGTGCAGCTGTGGTCGGCGTTTGTGCGTCCACAGAAGGCCTCTGCACTCAGACATCCTGTCAAGGGATCCTGGATGAGGCTTTCAGGTGCATTTCCTGACTTTTCTCAGTTCAACTTTATTGTTCTTGTTCTTAGCTGCTCTGTCTGTTCTCCATTAAGCAGACTGGGAGCAACTGAAAAAATAAATTCTTTGTATTTGTACGCACGGAAATAATGAGATATGTTGTTTGTTTGTTGATAATGTTTGTTTGTCATTGGGTTTGGTTGGAAAAAATGAGGGAAACAGCACATTTATTACACACTCATTTTATTAACTGATTATGATGATTTGAATTCAGATCATCATAATCAATTGGTTAGTTGTTCTAGTTTGCAGGCCTGAGTGTCATCATTTCCTGAAAATGTAATAAAATGTGATAATGTGACCAATAATGTGAGACGTTTTGTGTTGACGTTTTGTGTTGACTTCAGCTGTAAAATAAATGCACAATTCGTCCATCCCAAATGCAGTGGAGTACAAGCAGACAGCAGCACAGAATCAAGCACAAGCAGCTCAAAACTGAACATCATCACTGATGAATGCATTTAAACTTATTGAACACAATAAGCAGAAGTGCAGCTGATCAATGATCAGTGGAATAAAAGAGCAGCTGTGGTTTTTGTTCCTGAAGATTAATCACCAAAATCTGACTTCTGTTCATAAAGCTCTTCATGTTTTATTTTCCTGCAGCTATCGACGCTGAATACAAAAATCTTCTTTTTGCTGCTGACATGATGCACAAAGTAAACATCACAAAACACCGAAGAGTGTGTTGTTTGCAGCTGCTGCACGCTATCAGGCGTCAGTGAGTGATAAATAAACGTGAATGTGGAACCATTAAAGCACTGCAGTGATATGAGAAAAATAAATACATGAAGAAGATGATGTTTACATGCACCTGAAGGTTGGAAACTAAAGAGAATACAGCTGTTTTCCACACAGCTGTGGATTCTGTGGCACTTGGTGGCCCCCTGCTGGTCACAGGAACACACTGCACTCCCCCTCTGATGATGATGGTGGTCAGTTGTGTGTGCGTCCTATACGACAGCCACAGCAAACACACTGACCACGCAGTACATGGTGCGGTTTTCCCACCTCACGGTGCAGCTTCCTGTGTTTGGAGAGACAGCGAACACATGAGTGAGAACAGAAAGAGATGAACAAACAGGAGGAAAAAATTCTTCTCTTGGCCTTTCAACACTGATATTTGAGATAATTTTCATTTCAAAGCGAGCTGCTCTCGTTAGAGGAAACTCCGCTTACCGTCCATGGCAGTGTCCCAGTAGCAGGAGTTTGCCGTGTGGAGGCCTGCTCCTGTTTTCTGCATCACGGCACACGTCACTGCACAGACAGGCAGGCACAATATGCACTTTATTCTTATATTTTAGAAAACGGAGATGATGACAACTTGTAATTCTGCGGTGCTGAAAAGGTACAATTCACAGGGGGTAACATACCGATGTATTTGTACGGTTTCCCCTGCTTGACGAGCTGCGTGAGGCAGCGCTCCACGATGCTGGCGGTCCACTTGTTCACCTGACTCTGGCTGTAGTCGTCACCAGCCACGACGCTCTCGATACACTGAGACAAACGCAGACAACAACTCAGTGTTCACAGTCATGTGGAAGCCAGCGGGCGCTGATCCACCCCGAGGAGACTGAAATAAAGATCACGCACTGAGCTGCACTACGTCAGCACAGAACAAACTGATTTTTATTCAGCTGCTTTCATAACACAAGATCTTGAATGTTTTGCAAAGACCTGAAAAGAACTATCAGAATCAGAATTCCTTTATTTATCCCTGAAGGGAAATCCTTGTAAAAAAACAGTGTAGTCCAGAGTAAAAGAAAGTAAAAAGAGTCACGAAAATATAATAAAAACTATCCACTATTTGTAGAAAACGAAATGTGCCTTTTCAAGGAGAACACTGACGAAATGACGTATTCAGAAACAGCTTTAGATCATTCAAAACTCTAAACAGATTGTTACACAAACTGCAGCACAACTCTGAGCCAGTAAAATAAAGACTATAAATTATAATTAACTATAATTATGTTTTTCAGTCACTGTCTGACTGGACGGAACAGGTTGATTGGGTCTGATAATGATTCTAACAAACCTAAAGGTGCTTAAAAGGGGGAATCAAAAGGACTTGGTGTTGAGGTGCTCATGTTACCTCTTTAACGATGCTGTCAGCTTCTTCAGAGTTGAAGGAGCCCTTGTAAACAACAGTAAAAGGAGTCAGTGCAAGTTATGCATGCAGTTTAAATACATTCTCATGCAGAAATACTCAGACGAACTGCAGTGAAGCCGCATGGCCATGAAATACACAGTAAAAGATTAAAACACATCCAATGTAACTCGTTTTACAGCATTAAGTTCCTACAGGGTCAGTATAACATCAGTCAGTGTCCCTCCTGACATCCTGACAACCACCACAAACAGCCCGTCTCGTTTCTCTGGGTCTAAATTACAGCTTCATGACCTCACAGGGAAGGATAACGTTAGGAGTGGCCGGCTACAGTGGCTAGCTGGCTAATTTCCAGCTTGACATTAAAAAATACGTCGACTCAAGGACACACCTCGTTTCCGTTGTGATATTCCTCCATTCCTGTCATCTACTGCTGGTCCAAAGTGGTCAGAGTCTTAATTTTGTTCAGTTTAAACGAAAAGAAAAGGCTCTCCAAGAGAAACAAGGAGCTGCGACGGACTTCCTGCGAGCTGTCAATAGTCAACGACGACTGAAGAAAGAGCGACCGCAAAGACGATTAACTGACTGCCGCCACCTGCTGGTGGCGACGCAGAACCGACTTTAAACGGTGCACGTTCGTAACGTTAATACAGCCAGAAAACGCGACAAGGACACAAATAAACAAATGACAGAAAGTATTTTGTGATGCTATGTCACAATGAAATGTCTAGACTCACCTCAGAGACAAGAACTGTGGCCATGTGTTCAAGTTTTACTTCTTGTACAGTGTGGAAAATATTTTTTTATTTGTACCTTTGCTTGCAGTTTTGTAACACATGAAACGATAAATGTAAGTCATAAAAATCAAACTTTAAAGGGTTTTCGACAGCTGGGAAAATTCAGCTTTAAATTTCTGAAGTGCAACCTCGAAACTGTACAAAAACAACGACTCACGATGAGCTTTTTATCAAAACACTTTACTGATATCACAAAAATCCAAATGGTACAAAAATGAACATGAGAGTCTGTGAAATGAGATTATCATGTCAGAATATAAAACTGATGCATCTCATTGAAATGCATACAAATCACATCAAAAGTGCAAATGTGCTCAAGGACCATGTCACAATAAATAAGATTATTTATGTCCTCACAGCTTAAAACACACACACACACACACACACACACATATCTCAAGGCTGCTGGAAATATGTGCCACACAACAAAAACTGCCCAGCAACATGATGATGGGGTGGTGCTGGTGGAGCTGAAGGTGGGACAGTGGCTCAAAGTCTAGTGGTTGATTTAAAACGTCTGAACATGTGCACAAGTTTGTGTTTGAGCTTCAGGTTGAATCTCTGCTGGGAGGACAAATGAAGACGCTGCCAACTGAAAAGGCAGAAAGGCTGTCTGCCTGTCTGTCTGTCTGTCTGTCTGTCCCTCCCTCTGCTGCCGCCTCACTGGTCGCTTCAGACCCACATGATGAGTGTATTTACACAAAAAGCCGGTCCAGCTGAGAGAAGCTGGACGCCGGAGAGCACAGTAAAAGGTTCCCTGTGGAGCTTTAGACCTGCAACGTGCCAGCAAAGGCAGAGAAGAAGAAGAAGAAGCTATTTTGGACTTAGAGACACGCGTTGGTGGCAGGCGTGAACGGGCTCGTGAACTGCTGAAAACTCCACAGGGCCCTCCGGCTGCTAATGAGCCTTTTCACGCTTTGGTCTGACTTGTCAAGAGACCCGAGGCCACCTGAGAGTTTTGTTCCTGGGATCACAGCACGGTGCAGGCTCCAGAGCGGGGCCCCCGGGCTCCAGAGGACAGACCTCTGTTTGTCCGTGGCTCGCCGATCCCGTCTCTCTGGACCGCCGCGTCCCCACTGACGACAGCCTCCCTGTCGCTGGTCTGTCTCGACTTGGACGAGGACAGCCGTCTGAAGAGAGAGAGCTGAGAGGAGGACGAGAAGTGAGCTGAAAGACCTTCATTTAATTAGCTTCCTGTTGGTTACATGTAAGGTCAGTTTGCTGCAGTTCTGGAAAAGTGATGTTCAAACTAAAACAAGTGATTTAAACTTTCTGAAAAACACCCGAACCCAAAGCCTGCATGAATGCTGTGCAGTGTTCAACCACTGTGTTGTCTCCGTCTCTTGTACCTTCTTGTTGGGTCCTGATTGGCTTGTGGAGCCGCCGCCTGCCGTGCCATTGGACGGATTGGCTCCGTCACCTGTCCTCTCTTCACCTGTCGTGTCGGGCAGCTCTGTGACTTCAGCTGTGGATTCTTCTTTCAGCTCTTCGGGCTTCTGGAAACATCAGATGTGAACATGTTGGTGTCGACAGCAACAGCAGGGACTGACAACATGAATGACTAAGTGGACTGACGGGACTCTGAGCGTCCTCTGTCGGCTTCTCCGCCGAGTCGTCCGCACTCGAGGACGGACTCTCGGCCTCTGCTGACGCGTCAATGTCCTCCTCCTCCTCTTCACGGGGATCGTCCTCCTCTCCTCTGCTCTGCGTCTGAGCAGGACCTTTTGTCAAATCCTGACAAAAAGATGAGAAACAGCAGCAGTTTTACCGAAACAAGCAGAGGACACGATGAGGTCCAGGCTTAATTTGAGACATTTTGAGACCACACGGGATTAAGTGACTTGAAATAACCTGGTGAGCTCGGTTTTCACACTGGTCACACTGATCGAATCAGCAGGCCGATTTTCAGAGAATTTTCATTTTGTGAAAGGGGATTTAAGATAAAGAGGACAGACAGAAGCTGAGACAGGAAAGGACAGACAAATGCTAAAATCCTCTTGTTGTTGTTGTTGTTGTTGTTGTGTTTCTTACCTTTGGGCAGAAAATGAAACTCTCTGTAGTCTCACGTCATCTTTGGTGTTGAAAAGGAAAGTAAAGTGACAAACAAGACCACAGCAGGACATGACGGGACAGGATGTCAAACGCAAAGACAGGAAGAGCGAAACAAACCCCAGCTGACCCACAAACCGGCCAGTCAGACACTCAACCAGCAGAGGAAACGCATCACATACCAGACTTCATGGACGTGTGCTGCAAAGACTGGATGCAGCGACAACTTTTTAAATTATTTAGCTCGTTGAGGAAGCCAAAATCTGCTGCTTATTTCTAATTTATAATCACTTTAGACCAGAAGTTGGCATCAAGTCTGATCATTCAAGGTGCAGTTTCAAGAAATCTGCAGATTTTTTTCAAAAAAACCTTCAAGCACTTCAGGCATTTAGTGGGTCAAAGTCCAAACAGTGACATCACACTTGGACAATTCAATTCAATTCAGTTTATTTATATAGCGCCAATTCACAACAAAAGTTATCTCATGACACTTTCCAATTAGAGCAGGTCTAGACCAAACTCTTTAATTAAATTGTAAAATAGAGAGAGCCCAACATTCCCCCTTGAGCAAGCACTTGGCGACAGTGGCGAGGAAAAACTGCCTTTTAGAAGGCAGAAACCTCGGAGCAGACCCCGGCTCAAGATGGGCGGCCATCTGCCTTGACCGGTTGGGTTGAGAGAGAGAGAGAGAGAGAGAGAGAGAGAGAGAGAGAGCAGGAGAGCGACAGAGAGAGCAAGGGAGAGAGGCAGAGGGGGTGGGGCGTGAGAGAAGGAGCACACAAGCAGAGATGCATAGCAGCAGTAATAATACCAGAAGTATCGAAATGTAGATAATGATAATGACAATGAAGTATACAGAAGGTATTATGGTGATTTTGATAACAATGGTAGTGACAATAATGGTAGTAGCTGTACTGAGTCTTAACAGATTTAAATCAGATTATGACTAAACAGTAGTAATTGCAGTAGGTTTTGAGCAGGACGACAGCAGGACCGCAGCAGGAGGTCCAGTCATGATCGCTAGGAATCTGCGGGACAAGAAAGCACAGGGACTCCAGGGAAGAAGTTGAGTTAGTAATATGCATTAATGGGACATGAATGTGTGCAGAAGGAGAGGGAGAGGAAGAAAGAGCTCAGTGCGTCATGGGAGGGCCCCCGGCAGTCTAAGCCTATAGCAGCATAACTAGGGGCCGGCCTAGGCCAGCCCTAACTATAAGCTTTATCAAAGAGGAAAGTTTTTAGTCTACTCTTAAATATAGAGAGGGTGTCCGCCTCCCGGACCGAAACCGGAAGATGGTTCCATAGCAGAGGAGCTTGATAACTAAAGGCTCTGGTTCCCAGTCTACTTTTGAGGACTCTAGGAACCACAAGTAGCCCTGCATTTTGGGAACGCAAAGTTCTGGTGGGATAATAGGGTACTATTAACTCTTTAAGATAGGATGGTGCCTGACCGTTCAGGGCTTTATAAGTGAGGAGGAGAATTTTAAAATCTATCCTGAATTTTACAGGTAGCCAATGTAGAGAAGCCAGAACAGGAGAAATATGGTCTCTCATGCTGGTTCTTGTCAGTAGTCGTGCTGCAGCGTTCTGGATTAGCTGGAGAGTTTTTATGGATTTACTGGGGCAGCCTGATAGAAGGGAGTTACAGTAATCCAGTCTAGATGTAATGAATGCATGGACTAATTTTTCTGCATCTTTCTGACTCAGGATGTGCCTAATCTTTGCGATATTTCGGAGGTGAAAGAATGCAGTCTTTGAAATATTTGCAATGTGCGAGTTAAAGGACATGTCCTGGTCAAAGATAACTCCTAGATTTCTTACAGTGGAGCTTGAGGCCACGGCTAAGCCATCTATCAATGCAATATCACTGCATAAGTTATTTCTAAGGTGTTCGGGGCCCAGAACAATAACTTCGGTTTTGTCTGAATTGAGAAGTAGGAAGTTGCTGGTCATCCAGGTTTTTATGTCTTTAAGACATGCCTGAAGCTTGACTAGCTGATTTGTTTCATCTGGTTTCATTGATAAGTACAATTGCGTGTCATCCGCATAACAATGAAAATGTATGGAGTGTTTCCTAATAATATCACCAATGGGGAGCATATACAGGCTGAATAATATTGGCCCAAGGACAGAACCTTGGGGAACTCCATGACTAACTTTTGAGAGTGTGGACGATGTATCATGAACATGAACAAATTGAAATCGCTCTGATAAATAAGACTGAAACCAGCTTAATGCAGTTCCTTTGATGCCAATTAGGTGTTCCAATCTGTGCAGTAATATAGAGTGGTCAATGGTGTCAAATGCAGCACTAAGGTCTAACAGTACAAGGACAGAGATAAATCCCTTGTCTGATGCCAGGAGGAGGTCATTTGTGACTTTGACCAATGCTGTTTCTGTGCTATGATGAGCTCTAAAGCCAGATTGAAAAGTTTCAAATAAGTTATTATTTTGAAGAAAGTCATATAACTGATTGGCGACTGTTCTTTCAAGGATCTTGGAAAGAAATGGAAGGTTAGATATTGGTCTATAGTTGCTTAAAACCTCTGGATCAAGTGTGTGTTTTTTAAGGAGAGGTTTGACTACAGCTATTTTAAAGGACTGGGGTACATGGCCTGTTATCAGGGACAGATTGATCATGTCTAATAGACAGGTGCTAAGTAAGGGTAAAGCTTCTTTGAGAAGTTTGGTAGGGATGGGGTCTAAGAGGCATGTTGTTGGCTTGGATGAATATATGAGTGAGTATAGCTGATGGGGATCGATAGGTGAAAAGCAGTCAAGATGAATATCTGTTTCTACTGTTGGTTCTAAGACACTAATGTTTGATGTTACATCAGGATCAGCTGAGGTCAGTAGGTGCTGAATTTTGTCTCTAATGTTTAAGATCTTGTCGTTAAAAAAGGTTATGAAGTCATCGCTGCTAAGGGTCACAGGGATACAAGGCTCGATAGCACTGTGGCTCTCTGTCAGCCTGGCTACAGTGCTGAAGAGAAACCTGGGATTATGCTTGTTATCCTCAATTAATTTGGAGTAATAGGCTGCTCTGGCAGTTCGTAGGGCCTTCCTATATGATCTAAGACTGTCTTGCCAGATTGAGCGAGATTCAATAAGTTTGGAGGAACGCCATTTCCTCTCAAGTTTTTGCACATTTTGTTTTAATTTGCGAACCTCTGTATTATACCAGGGTGCAAGTTTCTTTTGCTTTATGAGTTTCTTTTTTAGCGGAGCAACAGAGTCTAGAGTTGTCCTTAGTAAACTTGCAGCACTGTTCACGAAATGGTCGATTTCAGAGGGATTATTATATTGTTCACTCATATGGGGACATGATACTGAAGTTAATGACAATAGAACTGTTTCTTTAAATTTAGCCACAGCACTATCAGACAGGTATCTAGTGTAGGAGTTTTTTCTTGGTGGTATGAAGTCAAATAGTATAAATTCAAAAGTTATTAAACAATGGTCAGACAGAAGAGGATTTTGTTCAGAGACAGTTAAATGTTCTACATCTATACCATATGTCAAAACAAGGTCAAGAGTGTGATTGAAGCAATGAGTGGGTTCATGTACACACTGACAGAAGCCAATTGAATCTAAGAGAGAGATAAATGCTGCGCGAAGGCTATCATTACTATCGTCCACGTGGATGTTGAAATCACCCATAATAATAACTTTATTAGTTTTAAGGACCAGACTCGATAGGAACTCTGGAAATTCCAGTAAAAATTCAGAGTATGGGCCAGGAGCGCGGTACACTACAACAATAAAAATTGGTTGTATTGTTTTCCAGGTAGGGTGTGAGAGAGTAAGAATAAGGCTTTCAAATGAATGGTAGTTGACTTTGGGCTTTGGACTAAATGATAGATTTGGGTCAAAAATGGCGGCAACTCCACCTCCTCGGCCGGTGTCTCGAGGAATGTGAGTATTAATATGACTTTGGGGAGTGGATTCATTTAAACTGGCATATTCTTCTGGCCGAAGCCAGGTTTCGGTTAAGCAAAATAAATCTATATTATTGTCCAATATTAACTCATTCACTAGTACAGCTTTAGATGAGAGAGATCTAATATTTAACAGTCCACATTTAATTCTCCTATCAGTTGTAGCTGTGGAGGTGTTGGTGTTGATCTTTATTAGATTTTTATGTATAACTCCTCTTTTTGAATTTGGTTCAATTAATTTAAGTGGTCGGGGGACAGACACAGTCTCTATGGGATATTGGGTGGGTAACTGTAATGGAAGCGCAGAGAGGCGTGTAGGACTGCAACTCTGCCTCCTGGTCTCAACTCTGGGTTGTCAGGGTTTTGGTTTAATAAGAAACTCAGTCAGATTTCTAGATAAGAGAGCTGCTCCATCCAAAGTGGGATGAATGCCGTCTCTCCTAATGAGACCAGGTCTTCCCCAAAATGTCTGCCAATTATCTACAAAGCCCACATTGTTTGCTGGACACCACCTCGACAGCCAGCGATTGAATGATGACATGCGGCTAAACATATCACATACAACATATAAACATACACAAGCTGCAGTCACTTCATGTGAAAAAGTTCAGTTACTTTCAGACTAAAGTCGTCGTGCCGTACGTCAGGTCTATCAGGAGAGGAAAGTGATGACGGTGAGACTGCAGGATGTTGCTCAAACGCTTCTGAGCGGCGGACACTTTGGAGTCAGACAAAGATTAAAGTTCGAAAAGCTTTATTTTCAAAATGTCAGATTTATTCTGTGTACTCATGGGAAGCACAGTTTATTGATAAAGTTATCAGCCTGTAAAAACAACACACAACAACAGAAGTGAAATCAAACATCATGATTTGTCATAAACACACACAGACGGAAGAAGAAAAGCTGCCACCAAAAGCAAAACTTGAGTCTCCTGAAGCTGCTCACACCTGCACGAAGCTGCTCACACCTGCACACACCCACACACACCTGCTCACACCTGCACACACCTGATCACACCTGCTCACACCTGCACACACCCACACACACACCTGCTCACACCTGCTCACACCTGCTCTGAAGCTGCCATGAGAAGACGCAGCCGTTGGTTGGATGGAAAAGCAAAAGCGCGAGAGAAGAAGCTCAGCAAGCGGCTTCGAAATGCGTCCAGGATGAAACAGAAATGAGCGGAGCAGGAAGGCACCGAGTGATGAGCTCTGGGATGAGGTTCTTGACTTCAGGGTCATCTGGACCCACTGACATCCTGGTATTGTGGGGTTTGTGCACCTGATGAACTTCAGTGACTCAGCACAGACAGGAAGCTGCTTGTGTGTGTGAACATTTTCTACTTCTGAGGAAACTGAAAATGTTCACCTCGAGCTCCTGGAGGCTCCGGAGGGGGAGGAAGAGGCTGGTCAGGCTGGCTGGTCACGACAGGTGAGCCTTACTTCAGGTTGAGGTACTGAGGTAACACGTCGTCCCAGAACTCCTCTGATTCGCCTGCTGCCTGACCTTTGACCCCTGACCTCAGGTCACCTCGAGCTTTATCACGTTTTCTTTTGACATCAGCAGACTTTTTCTTTTCAATGACCTCCTCCTCTTCCTCTTCCTCTTCTTCTTGGTCATCAGCCTCTTCCTCTTCCTCCTCCTCCCCCTCCTCCTCCTCCTCCTCCTCTTCTTCCTCACTGTTTTGATCCTCCTCTTCTGCTGCCTCTTCCTCAGCACTTTCTCCTTCTGCTTCTTCCTCTTCCTCCTCCTCCTGCTCGTCTTCACTCTCCTCCTCCTCCTCCTCCTCCTCCTCTTCAACCTCTTCTTCACTTTCCTCTTCATTCTCACTCTCTTCTGCCTCACTACTCTCCTCCTCCTCTTCATTACTCCGTTCTTTCTCCTCCTCCTCCTCCTCCTCTCCCTCCATCTGACTTTCTACATCACTCTCTTCTCTCCCCTCCTCCTCTTCCTCATCCTCGCTTTCCAAATCCCCCTCTTCTTCCTCACCTTCTTCCTCAATTTCAGACTCTCCTCCTTTGCTTTCTGTCTCATGATTTGATCCTTCCTCACTTTCCGCCTCCTCTTCCTCCTCTTCCTCTTCTACATCACTTCCCTTGCTCTCTTTCTCTTCAGTCTCTCCCTCTATCTCACTTCCTGCCATCCCGCTTGATTCCTCTTCCTCCTCCTCTTCCTCTACATTGCTCTCATCTTCCTCCTCTTCCCTGCTTTCCTCTTCATCTGCATCAGTTTCTGACTCACCTTCTGGTTGAAGAGTGTTGCTGTCTGTGTCTTCTTCTTCTTCTTCTTCTGTAACTTTCTCGATACTGTGACTAACATCCTCCTCTTCTTCTTCCTCACTTACTTCTGCACTTGTTCTCTGCCCTTCCTCATCCTCCTCCTCCTCTTGTTTGACTGAAACAGAGGCAGTCTGCTTCTCACTCTCCTCCTCACTGTCAGCCTGACTCATTTCCTTCTCATCCTGACTCGTTTCCTTCTCATCCTGACTCATTCCCTTCTCGTCCTCACTCGTTTCCTTCTCGTCCTGACTCGTTTCCTTCTCATCCTGACTCTCAGGTGCAGGTATGATGTTGATGCTCACTGCGGATTTGTTGCTAAGATCAGCAGCGTAGGATTCAGACTCCTCGCTCCGTGATTTGGTCGCGCTGTCCCTCAGGACACCGTGGTTACTCTTGGTCGGGGATGGCGCCGCTGAGCTAAAGCGGCTTCTGGACACCACCTCGTGCATTAACATGGAACCCGCTGCGAGGGAAGCAGCTCCAGCGAGCACGTCGAGATCTGACGCCTCATCCTGTGTTTCATTTAAAACTTTGGACTCTTTTTTGTTTTTCTCATTCTTAGATTTTTTGGAAAAATGTGAGTTTTCTGTAGATCTGGAGGTTTGTTTCACCTCAGAGAGCAGCTGAGGGCTGCTGAAGCTCTCTTGATTCGCACCAGACAGGTGAATGCCAGGTGAGCCTGCGTGGCGGTGCACACCTGGCGAGCTGACTCCTGCACGCTGACTTTGCACGACTATTGGCTTGCTGTTAACACTGACGGGTTTAGGCTGCACTTGTTTCACTCTGCCGACTGCAGATTCAGAGCCGACACCTGAAACTGTCTTTCTGGTTTCCAGACTCTCTGGGAGCTTCCTGCCAACTTCCATCAGCTGGCTTTTCCCTCCCGCTGGCCTGAGCCGCTGCTTGGACGCTGCCTTCCTAATGTCCTCCACGCCCTGAGGTTTGTTTTTGCCCGCTTTGCCCTGCAGCTCCTCCACGGCCATGAGCACATTCTCTTTGTTCTGATTGGCCGTTTTCTGTCTCTGCAGGCTCTGAGAGGGCAGAGCGCGAGCGCTGTGGCCCTTCAGGCGCTCGGTGGGTAACGGCCGGCGAGGCGAGACGGTTTCGCTCTTACCAGATGGGGAAGTCGAAGAGAAACTTGACTGTTTCAAAAGCTTTCTGTCCTTTTTTTGGATCTCTTTTTGCTCTTTACTGGTCTTACCATGCAGAACCTTCCTCTATTCCCGGTGTGAGAGCGCAAAAAGAGGATGAAAAAGAGGCATGCATTAGAGAGGAAATGAGACATGCAGAGAAATCAAAAGAGGAAATCAGAAATGTGTGACAGAATAATGGAAAATTATTGTTTCACAATGTTTCCCCTAAACTTTCACTCTCACTTTCATCAAGGTGGCACATGAGGCACTTAAAGACAGAGAGCAGACAACCAAATCTCTGTTTGTCATTGTTCACGTGTCAGAATGAAAAGACTTCCTGACTGGGAGGATTCAGATCTCAAACTGGCTGAGGATTAAGTCTTGGCAAAAATGAGAAAAAAAAGTGAAACTTGTTTGTATTTTCAGAATGTGAAAGAACGAGAGGAGGAAGCAAGAAATCAAGAAAACGGTTGAAAAAGAGTGTGAATCACCTTCTGAACTGGAGCCAGAGTGAGCGTGTTGTCACTGGGGTCCATCTTCATCACGTGTGTCTGCCAGGAGGAATTCAAAAACAGAAATGAGCAGCAAAGTTCAGCTCATCAGATGTCATCCAGGAGGGATTCACTGATGTCTCACCATGTTGAGGAAGTCCGTGGTTTCTCCCAGGTCTTTAACGCTGTCGGCGTCTGTCAGGCTCTCCACGACGCTGTCTGTCTCGCCGCCTGTCTGCTCTGACCAGGTGGGAAGCAGGACAGCAAGTTAGTCCAGACTTCTACTGCACTTCAGGCTCTTTCACAAAGCAAAGAGACATCGCAAAACGTTCTGGTCCTTCAGATAAAGGCTCTTTTTGTGTCGTTATATAAAGTTTGATTTGAAGTAATCCAAAAGTGTTGAGAGGAGATTATATTTTTGTTTGTAATCCGAAGGATTATGTTACTAGTCACAAAAATTGTCACACCGTCTATATGCAGCTCATCCTGCTCATCCTGGTGGGCAAAGCCTCAGTGTAAGATGAGACTGCAATGTCACTTCCTGAAGTCATACATGAATATTTGCAGGTAGGAAACATTTTGAGACGGAAGCAGAGAAAAACTGAGCTATGACTTCTGGAAAGACAGAGAAAGACAGGAGGAGGTGAGGAGGAGGAGAGGAGGAGGAGGGGAGGAGGAAGTGAGGAGGAGGAAGTGAGGAGGAGGAGGTGATTTAGGTACCCTGGTGGTTTGACCCTGCGCTCCTGTGTTGGTGAGTGCCGTTCAGCACCTTTCTGTGGCTCAGCTCAGGTGGAGGCAGCCTGGGCGGGATGGTCTGGCTGGAGACGGGCAGCGGCGGGTGGAGGTAGCCGGACATCGTGGAGGGCAACGTGCGGAACGTGGAGCCGAACTGGTCCGGTGATCTGTCCTGTTGAGGAAGGTTGGTCAGGAGTCACATGGTGGCAGGGAATGAGATCACAACTGCTCAGCATTTGCTTTACAGATGCAAACCAACTCAGTCCAGATGTGAAGAATCACGCAGCTTCAGTAGAACTTTCACAGAGAACAGGACTTAAAGCCGTGTAGGTCAGAACTACATGTTCAAACACAGACCACACTGCAAAGGGTCTGAACAAGCAGGCACAGAACAGTTTAGAGAGGAAGTGCAGCGTTCAAGAGGCTCACGCAGTGGCTCACCGTCTGACCTCATAAAGCATGTGAATCACACCCACCCTCTCCCTCCTGCGCACCCGAGCAGAGAGGCTCCTCTGCAGGGTGGACGAGTCGGCCGAGTCGCCCAGCAGCTCCACGTACGGCTTCTCCAGGAAATCCTCCGTCACGTCGTCTTCCTCCAGGGTCACATGACCGCAGCTCCGATCCCTCGGCCGAGCCAGCACCACCATGTGACAGCCGCCGCACGCCGCCTGGACAAACACACCGTCCACGGTTTAACCCAACGTCCGGACAGCCGGTATGAAAGATCACTCACAACATCAGCAGCGAAAGCAAAAATATTATCCACCAGCATAAAACAAACATGAACTTTTTTAAACATGGAATAAGAAACACAGCAGTAAATAATGTATGAAACAATGTTCAAAATTCAAAAAGAGACAAATGAAGTAAACAGCAAAAAATTATATAAAAAATACAAATAAATCATAGAAATTATCTGAAAAAACAAAAATAATACGTGTCTAAATTATTAAATTATAAAAACAAAAGATTACATTTTTAGACTTGTAACTGAAACATGAGAAACACCCACCGCCTGAACGTTATACTTGAGGAAACGCGGACACAGAGTCGGTTTGAACTGGTTGGTGAAGTTCTCTTCTCCCAGGCCCAGTTTGCCGTGTCGGCCGTCTCCGAACGTGTACAGCAAACCGCCGTCTGAAAACAAGCGCCGCGGCTGCATTTTAATGAGGAAATGAATGACATCAGAGGCTGTGGGGGAGCGAAAGCAGGACTGACCTGTGACGACTGCAGTGTGGTTTTCCCCACAGGTCACCTGACAGACTCGACCCTTCTTGAAGTGGTCGACGGGCCGCGGCAGCCGCGACTCGAAGATGAAGGTGCCGTGACCGAGCTGCCCGAACTGACCGAGACCAAACGTGAACACGTCGTCCTCTGGAGGGCGAGAACCACATGAAGAAAAGCCTCAGTCATTAAAAGCAAAGGTGTGGAAGGATTCAGCATGTCTCGGCTGACAGCACAAAGAAAAGACTTTTTGTAAAGTTTAAATCTCCGTTAATATCGCTTTAAGTCGGGCAGATATAAAGGGAGCTGAGTCATGTGATCTCATGTAAAACTTGGCGTTCAGGTTCACGACCTGTCAGAGCCACCGTGTGTCCGCCGCCACAGGCCACCTGGATCACCGGCTCCTTGATGCTCTTCACCAGCTGAGGGACTCGGTGTCGGGGCAGCTGGTCGGTGCCCAGGCCCAGTTTGCCGCTGTCGCACTCACCAAACGTGAAGAGAGCGCCGTCAACTGGGACGCGGAGGAAAACGCTTTCACTCAACCAACAAAAGCAGAAAAGTTCCAACCAGTTCCAAAGCCTTAACATTTACACCCATCTGCACTTCCACTACAGCCTTTACCCACAATCCTTTGCAGGCTCACCTGTCACCAAGGCAGAGTGGTAGTATCCACAGGACACCCAGCTGATTGGTCGTCCCACGCTGACTTCCTGTGGCGACGAGGCGTGGCTCTCCTTCCCCAAACCGATCTGACCCTCCGTGTTGTCGCCCCACATGAACAGTTTACCGCTTCCTGTGACCGCGGCAAATAAACACATCATTTCCGTCGCCATTTTATAAAACATACATCCATCCATCCATTTTCTATACAGCTTATCCGTCATATAAAACATACACACTTTCATAAAATTTTACAGTTAAAAATCAAATCCTAAAACGGTCATCAAAGCCCACAAGCTGCCGAGACGCTCAGCCGAAAAGAGGAAGAAAAACAGCTGACACAAGGTGAACGTCACCTGTGAGAGCGGCGGAGGTGTTTGAGCCGGCAGCGAGCATTTTGATTGGTCCGTGCCCATCAAGGCCGTGGATCCTCTGGAAGGCCGTCCTCTCTTCGCAGTCGCCGAGCCCCAGCTGACCCTCGCTGTTCCCACCTGAGGCGAACACTTTCCCCTCAGCTGCACAGGAAACAAAGAAGGAAGCAAGACTTTTCACATTCCAGCACGGCAGAAATTCATCCTAAATGTCGTCCAGAGCCATCAGACCCACACACTCACCTGTGCAGATCAGAGTGTGGTTTCTTCCACAGGCCACAAGATGAACTTTCTCAGATTTAAGAGCTGAAATTACACAACAGACACTTTACAACACGTCACAAAACCATCACTGACTTTTCACCATCCCCTTTCTCCACATAGGACAATAATAATTTATCCTGCACTACAGCTAACACTTTAAGATTGTATCCGCACCTTATCCGTTCCATTCTGCACCTTATCTGCCGTTATCTAACTATACCTCATGTATATACTCTGTTATTTTTACTGTTATTTTTATATTTTGTGTGAAAAATTATATTTATAAATTATAATTATACATATTTCTTTGTATTGCAAATCTGGCACAACAATTTCCTGCAGGATCAATAAATTTCTTATCTTATCTTATCTTATTAACAGTAGTGCACAGAAATCTAACAGGCAACCAGCCGCCTCTCAGTCTGTCTGCGTCCCTCTAGATTAGACCAGATTATGGACCCTCCAGATTGGGATTATAAAGGTAACAAATCTCTGGGTTTCCTCTGCTGCAGGGCTCCACTTCTGTGGATGTCATATGTGACAAAGACTGAAATCAGTCCCCATCTGTTACCTCACGCGCTCACCTTTCTTTTCTTTAATTCTGGGAACCAGTTTGGATCGAAATAAACGCTAAAAGATCAGCCGGCGGCTGTGCCCGTTTCCTGTCCGTCCGCTGAGGGACTCCCTCTGCGCTTCTGTTTGAGGAGGCTGAAGGCAGCTGTGTGTGGCAGCACTGACACACAACACTCTCCCTTTTGGGACTCATTCATGGAAAACAGAGCTATTTAAAGACCAACCTTTGACACAAGTAGGCTTGTTCACAGTCACTTTGGACCCCAGGCCGAGCTGACCCCAGTTGTTGCTGCCAAACATAAAAAGTTTCCCATTTTCTGTGGAGACAAAAACAAAAGCTCCTTTAAGGCTCTGGTTCATTTCTGTTGAGCGTGAGCTGAGATGCATCAGAAATCCACGTGAAGAAAGACCAACCACCCTCAGCCAGCATTACTTCTTTGCTCATTTAACAGAATCAGTAAAACTCAAATATCGTTAAAGCTTAAAAATGTCTCTTACCTGTTATTAAGGCAGTATGCTCGTCCCCACAGGCTATTTTTAAGGGGATGTCATTTTTAAGCCAGAATTTACTGGGAATGTTGTCAGCAAATTTACTCTTTCCAAAAGTGAAAACTGCTCCTGATTCTGACAGAAACAAAAATGAATCAAGTGAACCAATTTCAGCTTTCAAATATTTTCACGACGTCTGGAGAGGCACAGCAAATGTTTAACCCTTTTAACTGAGTAAAACTAACAACACAACAAGTTAAAAGTATAAGTAGCTCGAGTATGGGTTAAGCAGAAGTATGGACTGCAAAAATAAAGCAAAGAAGTTTTACGACGTGACTGGATTATCATCATCAGTGCATCAAATCATTTTAACTCGTCAACTGGAGTCAAAATACAAGAGTTCCCAGTTTAAGCATAAAGTGGCATCAAATAACACTCAGATGTACAAGTTCCAAGACATTATAGTCATGTAACAGAGTGTGTGTTATGTGAGCATAAAAGAAAACTAAACTCACCACAGCCACACAACAATAAGAGGACGTATTAATATGTGATTACCGAACACACGTTTCAAAACGAACTTTTTAACTACTTCATAGACAAGGAAAATAAAAAAATAAGGTAAAATATTAAGTCTGTCATGTCACGAGTTAAACAGACACAATACATAATAACTGTCACGTTAACGCGGAGAAAGTGACTTTAAAACGGGATTATTTACCGTTAGCCAGCGAGCTAATCTGCCCCGCTGATTAGCAGGATAATGCGGGAAGCTAACATTTTAGATTGAAAATGATCCGTGACAAAAGCACAGGACATTTAAACAAACAATGACAATGTTGTCGTTATTTACCTGGGATCTCGTCCTCAGCCTCCCCTGCCATCTCAGCGGGACTTTAATCCGCTTTGCTCAGCGTCGTGGGCGTATTGCTGCCCCTTTTGTTTTCGACTCTGACAACCCGGAAGTAAACAAAACTTCTCCTTGGCTACGACACTAATCACGTGACCGCTGAAGGGACGGGACGTTTGTTTTGAATAAATATGTGGATATTGTAAATATTTTTGCTCTTTGGGATCAACAGAAATAAGCTGCCCCTCATGTTTTTTCATTGTAAAGTAATAAGAAAATCTTTATTCAGCCAGTCTTTACACAGTCTTTTTATGACAAGTACTTTTATAACAACAAAGTTGAACCAAGATCAAAAGTGTCATCATTCAAAACAACTTTTGTCCAACAAATCGCTTTAAATGTTATCAGATGTGAGCATTTCCACCCGCGGATTTAAGTGATTCTTTTCCTCAGAAACGGTAAAAATAAGATTTAACCATAATTAATCCAAGTGAATAATGCATCCGTGTGTGTGTCACACATGTTTATGTTATGGTCTGTGTGAACACTAAATTCTGATGGGCTGCAGGTGGATGGTAAATTACTGATAATGGACACCGATTGAGTAGTTCACCGCCCGTTAAATGCAACCTGCACATTAGAAACAAACGACAGGAGAAACACGGAGTGTGGTCATGCAGTGCCTGACTATGACCACACGATGGCGACTGTAACACAGCCTCTTCTCTTGCTTTCATTGTTTAATGTTTGTGCCTGTGAAACATTCTTAAACTATGTGTGTAAGGAAATGAGAGGGCAGGAAAGTTTAGTTCATAGCAGAAGACAGGATTTATCTTCAATTGGTCCCAGAAGTCTGGTCTGATCCTCTCAAGCAGTCATGGAAGCAGCAGATAAATCCCAGAGCCAACTTCGTGCTTTTTGTCTCTTTTAAATTTGTGTGAATGTCAACTCCTGGCCAGAAATGTGACACTCAGCTCTCTCCCACAGACTTCGACCGATAGGACCTGCTATTGTTCCAGGATTTGGTCTGGTCCAGAATGAGATTAAGACTTTATCAGCCAACCCCAAATACATAATGAAGGTTTAATCTGCTTCCAGACCAGTGAGGGAGCTCATCTGGGCTTTCGTCATCTCATCAGTTGATGTTTCACTGTGCTGGAGTTTTACCAACTGCAGAGCCAAAGTCAAATTTAAAATCAGTCAGGTTGCAGCCACTCGAATCAAGACCTTTAAACTAAATATGAAGCAGCCTGAGCTCTGAGACAAACGTTACACCTGGACAACACACCACAAACACACAGAAGTCACGAAAGATTTGCCGTCTTCAATTTCTATGAGCAATATCTGAGAAACCAAATGACTCAAGTATTTAACAAGAAAATCAATCAATACAACAAATGTAAACGTTCCCCTGATGGAAACACAGCCAGCATCACTTCATTAAGACCGCATGCTGTTATCCCATTTATCTGTTGATGGAGGGGAAGTAATCAGAATATCACGGCACAGAGTAAACCTGGTAGTATGAATACAAAATAAAACAGCAAGATACTTCACTGATGTCTGCAACATCTTCAGACTGCATACTATCACATTATCTCTTAACCTCTAAAAGGAAACACAAGACAAGGAGCAGCTTTATGATCTTTTATTCATTTGCACCATTAAAAACAAAACAAACTCATGTAGCTCGCTGGAATGTGCAGAACTGAAGGAATGAGTTCACTATTGCTTAACAAACCACATGTTGGAGTTTGGCTTTTCTTTCTGGGCAGGTGGACTGTCATGAAGCCACAGCAAGTTAGAGATGTTTCAGGGATCTAGTATTCTTCACCTTCATCCTCCTCCCCGACACTGTCGGTTCCCACCTCTTCATAGTCCTTCTCCAGGGCAGCCATGTCCTCTCTGGCCTCTGAGAACTCTCCCTCCTCCATTCCTTCTCCCACGTACCAGTGGACGAAGGCCCTCTTGGCGTACATCAGGTCGAACTTGTGGTCCAGTCTTGCCCAGGCCTCGGCGATGGCGGTGGTGTTGCTCAGCATGCACACGGCCCTCTGCACCTTGGCCAGGTCTCCTCCAGGAACCACAGTGGGAGGCTGGTAGTTGATGCCCACCTTGAAGCCTGTGGGACACCAGTCCACAAACTGGATGGTGCGCTTGGTTTTGATGGTGGCGATAGCAGAGTTGACATCTTTGGGCACCACATCACCACGATACAAAAGACAGCAGGCCATGTACTTGCCGTGACGGGGGTCACACTTCACCATCTGATTGGCTGGCTCAAAGCAGGCGTTGGTGATATCAGCCACTGAGAGCTGCTCGTGATAGGCCTTCTCTGCTGAGATAACCGGGGCGTAGGTGGCCAGAGGGAAGTGGATACGAGGGTAGGGCACCAGGTTGGTCTGGAACTCCGTCAGGTCCACATTCAGGGCTCCATCAAAGCGCAGGGAGGCGGTGATGGAGGAGACGATCTGCCCAATCAGCCTGTTCAGGTTGGTGTATGACGGACGCTCGATGTCCAGGTTCCTGCGGCAGATGTCATAGATGGCCTCGTTGTCCACCATGAAGGCGCAGTCTGAGTGCTCCAGGGTGGTGTGGGTGGTCAGGATGGAGTTGTAGGGCTCCACCACAGCTGTGGACACCTGGGGGGCTGGATAAACTGCAAACTCCAGCTTGGACTTTTTGCCGTAGTCAACAGAGAGACGCTCCATGAGCAGAGAGGTGAAGCCAGAGCCGGTTCCTCCTCCAAAGGAGTGGAAGATCAGGAAGCCTTGGAGACCCGTGCACTGGTCAGCCTGAAAAGTGTTCAAGACATTTAAACCACATTGATCAAAACAATATCAAAATCAACAATACACACAGATGCAACTCGTTCAGAAAAGTCTAACTCACCAGTTTACGAGTCCTGTCGAGAACAAGGTCAATGAGCTCCTTGCCAACTGTGTAGTGACCACGAGCGTAGTTGTTGGCTGCATCCTCCTTTCCTGTGATCAGCTGCTCGGGGTGGAACAGCTGACGGTAGGTTCCTGTGCGGACCTCATCTGAGGAGCAACAAAAACACTGGCTTAGACTGATGCTCCATTTCACTCAGAGCTGGAATAATCTACAAGTTGACTGTGTAACAACTTTGTTGTAAGTTCAGACACAGCCTGAATAAATACAAATCAGCAAAAAGGAAGTAGTATAATATTGTTTTTACCTATGACAGTTGGCTCCAAGTCCACAAAGACGGCCCGGGGAACATGTTTACCAGCTCCAGTCTCACTGAAGAAGGTGTTGAAGGAGTCGTCTCCTCCTCCGATGGTCTTGTCGCTGGGCATCTGACCGTCCGGCTGGATGCCGTGCTCCAGGCAGTAGAGCTCCCAGCATGCATTGCCCATCTGGGCTCCGGCCTGGCCGACATGCATAGAAATACACTCACGCTGTGGAGGGAATAAAAAAGAAAAAGACGAGTGTTATTTTCTCACAAAAGTGGCAGTGTGTTAATATCCATTAGTGTAAAATTGTGTCCCTTTCCATCAGTTTTCATATGATTACACATGCAACGTGAGCTCATTTAGAACTGGTACAGGAGGACTGATGGGACTGCATGTTTCAGTACAGCTCCTTCTCTGCAGAGCACTGACTGACCCAGATCACACATCAACTGGTCCCCAGAGCCTCGGTGCTGGTCTGTCCTGATGTGGTCTGATTTGAGTTTTATTTAAAGACGCATCACTGCAGCACTTTAACTGTCCAAATGTCTGCGTCACCAGTATCTTTATTAGCCGCTTTTGTAAATGAGCAGTTACCTTCTTTCCGTCTGAATGTGGCACCCAGACAACCTTTCTGTAATATCTTTCACTCACTAAGTATTTGGTGCCTGCTTATTTTCATCATATTCCAGCGTCGGTTATCTGCTTTTATAACGCATTTCAGGCGTTGATCTTTTCCAGTCCTTAGCCCCAGGTTACACTTTCGGCAGGCTTCATGAAACCTGCCTGCTGAGTCACATGGCGGCTTGCGGAAGGCCTGAAGCGAGTCTAATCTGCCTTCCTGCCCCTCCCAACCAGACAGCACTAACAGGTCAGTGAATAAAAGCAAAAGACCTGACGGGGAGGGGAGTTAAAAAAATTCCATGCAGGCAGGAAGTTCTCTTCGACAGCCCCGCATACTACCGCAAAGTCGGGCCTTTGTGAGGCGTTCACGGACAGGGCGTTATCTGATGGCGCCTTCCAGTTCAGACTGAGAAAATGCCCTTTTGCAGTTTCAGTCTGCATACGTGGCCACACGGTCTTACACAAACTAGGGATTTATGTCGAGGGTAAGACGTGAGTTACAATATTTAAAACGTATAAGTTTAGCGATGTAAAGCTAATGTTCTCACCCATTTTGTTTGAAACTGCGCCAGCAGTTTGGCCTGGATCCACGTCACCCGAGTTAACATTACGTCCGTACATGTTATTATAACCGAGAATCAAATTTAAGCTAATTTAGCAGAACTAAACGGACTATATCGCTATATATTTACTAACAAAATTAGTAAGGCTAGATTTAACAGCACAAAAGCATTTCGTCTCTAAATTGTGCTCTTCTTCTTCTGACAGCAGCAACGCTCAGCCTTTAACTTATATTTTAAAAACACTAGTAGTATTCTAAATGTATTTTGTATCGACACTCACCATTTTTATGACTGTGTTACTCCTTCTCGCCGACGTCGAAGAATCGGTTGCTGGAGGTAATACTGGAGCCGGGGAGGGGAGCCGGTCTTATTTATACTTTTTCAAGGAGGCGGGGCTAAAGCGGCAGTTCAAATTTCCCCTCGGCGGGAGAAAACGTTAGCGCTGCTGCATTCAGGTGCGGCCCGAAAAATTACAGTTCAGCGGCTTTCAACGCTGAAAACAACGTAAGGTGAAGTAAGACCCAGCAGCTATCACTTGAAGTTACCAACAGTTGTATAAGGTTCTCTCAACATTAGGGAGTGGCACCTGAAGGCAGCATAACTTTCCAGTGAATCCAGTGGCTCCATTTCTCATACACATTGATCAGGCTGACCCAGTTCATTTTTTATTCACAGTTAAGTTAACTGAACCTCAATAAAGGTATATCACTGACAAGTTTGTGCTAAATCATGAATAAAAAAGAGTAACTTAAAACTTTCTTGAGAAGACAGAGGGTTATTCAATTCAGTCTTCAAGAACACACATAGTTATAGCAGTAGTAACTGATTATCTAAAATTCCTGAGTTTTTTTCTGCCTGCTATGAGGAAGAATGGAGTTAAATATTTGTTCCTTTTCCATGAGTTAATGAAGCATGACATGGCTGAGGGCTTTGTTGTGTTATATTGTGATATACAACAAAGCAAACCAATGTAATGTCTCATGTCGTTTATTGTTTCATGTGTTAATGTTTATTGTTTGCACACAAAGATACAGAGAAAACATGATATTTTGACACTGTATTTCTCTTCATTTCTCCATGGTTTCTGTCAGATGTAAAATATCACTGAAAATTTGAAATAAAACAGACTGTTCCTGTACAGCGCAGCCTTACATTGGTAATGGTAATACAGAGGGAGCTGTTCTGCAGCATAGCACTGAAGGGAGATAAATATTCGGTGGAATTTTAGCACCTGTCGACATAAAGCACAAGTTTGCATTTCAACAGAAGCTAAATGTCACCATGACTGCCAACAAGACCAGTTAATTTTTGCACAAGGAAAAAATGACCATCAAAAGTTCATGAGATGCACCGTTTCACAAACCGTATGTTTTTACATGAGTGGCTACAAGAGGCTTCAGTACGCTTCAAACTCATGTTCTAGTGTCCATTAATGTTTGGAACTTTCTGAAACAACATATTCTTCAGTTATGACCACTACAGACAGCAACTGACATCATTTTTTGTGGAAACATAAGAAACAGAGATCAACAACATAACAGAGACCTGACATTGTGGATCGTAGTTTGCTTGAAGCACACTGACACCGTCAAGGAATTCAGTCAGTGTTGGTTTTGTTTTTTGGTTCAAACCTAATATTCTTCACCTTCTTCTTCTCCTTCGTCCCCGATGGTGTCAGTTCCCACCTCTTCATAGTCCTTCTCCAGGGCAGCCATGTCCTCTCTGGCCTCTGAGAACTCTCCCTCCTCCATTCCCTCTCCCACGTACCAGTGGACGAAGGCCCTCTTGGCGTACATCAGGTCGAACTTGTGGTCCAGTCTTGCCCAGGCCTCGGCGATGGCGGTGGTGTTGCTCAACATGCACACGGCCCTCTGCACCTTGGCCAGGTCTCCTCCAGGAACCACAGTGGGAGGCTGGTAGTTGATGCCCACCTTGAAGCCTGTGGGACACCAGTCCACAAACTGGATGGTGCGCTTGGTTTTGATGGTGGCGATAGCAGAGTTGACATCTTTGGGCACCACATCACCACGGAATAACAGACAGCAGGCCATGTACTTGCCGTGACGGGGGTCACACTTCACCATCTGATTGGCTGGCTCAAAGCAGGCGTTGGTGATCTCTGCCACTGAGAGCTGCTCGTGATAGGCCTTCTCTGCTGAGATAACCGGGGCGTAGGTGGCCAGAGGGAAGTGGATACGAGGGTAGGGCACCAGGTTGGTCTGGAACTCCGTCAGGTCCACATTCAAGGCTCCATCAAAGCGCAGGGAGGCGGTGATGGAGGAGACGATCTGTCCAATCAGCCTGTTCAGGTTGGTGTAGGTGGGACGCTCGATGTCCAGGTTCCTGCGGCAGATGTCATAGATGGCCTCGTTGTCCACCATGAATGCGCAGTCTGAGTGCTCCAGGGTGGTGTGGGTGGTCAGGATGGAGTTGTAAGGCTCCACCACAGCTGTGGACACCTGGGGGGCTGGATAGATGGCAAACTCCAGCTTGGACTTTTTACCGTAGTCAACAGAGAGACGCTCCATGAGCAGAGAGGTGAAGCCAGAGCCGGTTCCTCCTCCAAAGGAGTGGAAGATCAGGAAGCCTTGGAGACCCGTGCACTGGTCAGCCTGCAGTAAAAACAGTCCATGTTTAGTGACTGATGATCCGTGAAGTGAAATTTGAAATAATTGCAGGAAAACTGACCAATTTACGAATCCTGTCGAGAACAAGGTCAATGATCTCCTTGCCAATGGTGTAGTGGCCACGAGCGTAGTTGTTGGCTGCATCTTCCTTTCCAGTGATCAGCTGCTCAGGGTGGAACAGCTGACGGTAGGTTCCTGTGCGGACCTCATCTGTTATCAGAAAAAACTGACAATGAAATTACATGTTCACATGTTCAACTCGCTGTTGAGAGATCCATTCCAATAATTTTGCATTCTAAATGTATCTGGAGCCAAGAAAATGATTTTATGACCTCACCTATGACAGTTGGCTCCAAGTCCACAAAGACGGCCCGGGGAACATGTTTACCAGCTCCAGTCTCACTGAAGAAGGTGTTGAAGGAGTCGTCTCCTCCTCCGATGGTCTTGTCGCTGGGCATCTGACCGTCCGGCTGGATGCCGTGCTCCAGGCAGTAGAGCTCCCAGCATGCATTGCCAATCTGAGCTCCAGCTTGACCAACATGGACAGAAATACATTCACGCTGCAAGAACAAATGGTTCAGGTGTCAAGAACGTCTGGTGCACATATTTTAAAAATTCCACAATACACTTCGATAAAAAAAAATAATCATTAACGTAATCAGCAGGACCACTGGGTATTCCCCGAATTAAAAACAGTTTCTTTGTCAGTGGCATTTTAATATTCAGTGTTTCTGACATCAGTTAAAGTTAGCTCATTGGTTAAGATCATGCAGTAAGTCCAGTGCTACGGTGTATTTCCCTGACAGAGTCACTGCTAAGCCCCATTGACACCTAACAGAGCCAAGCCCATCATTCAGCACACAGTAATCTCAAAACGTGGTTGCAGGAACATTTTAAAAAGGCACCAAAGAGTGTGTCTCACTTCAGGTAAGTAGGAGAAACATTAAAAAGTCCATCAAAAGCCAATCCAGACGTGTAACTGGACTACAGAATGATATAATTGCAGCTCTAAAATCTAATCGGTCTCCACCTGGCAGAAAGAAAGATTTATGCTTTCAGGTGGATAAGTTTCATTTTCTCCGTCAGACACAAGCTGCCTCTTCAGCTGTTACGGTCAAACTCAGACCAAAAAGCAGCACACAATATGTGGATAGAAAACTGGGGTCTCTTTTTGAGGTGTTTTTTTGTTTTTGCCTAACTTATGTAAGATTGCTCATATGTGCAACTTCAAAACAGAAAAAATAGGTCCTCACCATGTTTGCGTTCCGTTGAAGCAGTCCCTCGTTCACCTGAGATGAGTGGCTGGGGATGTTATGTTGAGTGTACGCACACAGCAAGCTGTTTTATAGAGCAGCAGCGCCAGGCAACAGCCTGGCGTGTTGTGGTAACCGGAGGACCCGGAGAAGCAAACACCACATCCTTTGATGAAAGACGAGGAGGAGGAGCACAAAGAAGAAAATCACCTGGTATGCACCCCTGCTCAGATCCAAGGAACCACGTCTGTTGTTCCACAAATGAGTAACCACCAACAACGACCGGAGTGGCTGTGATATTTGACCCATAACTGCTGTCACTCTCCTCCAGTTTCACATTTTAGACTGAAGGCATGTTTGCAGTTGTGAGTGCACATTGAACAGGCAGGGCTTCTAACTTGCACAAGGACACTTCAGCAGGCTGTTGTTTGCCTGCTGTTTGGATGAAACTCATGATCTTTCTGTTAGCAGATAAAAACAGGTTTGTGTACGTGACAAATGACTCTCCTAATGGAGCAGTGCTCAAATTAAAACTTGGTCCTGTTAGCATGGCACATGTGTAGCCTGTTTTCTTATCTTGCAGAGGACAGAAAGCAGATACCCCCACAGAGTGACCTGAATCGGCTTTTGTTACAGATAGCGGCTGCACCGCCACTTTGGTCGACATTCATTTGCAATGCAAAGGTGCCTGACTGCCGGGGGATAACATTAGAGCAAACTTCTCTCAAAGGCAGGTGACATTTGAGATCAGCGTTTCTTCTTCCAGCGTGTTACAGAGCACTGATGTATGTTATAAATTTCCACTGAGTTTTATTCCCCCACAGAAAGATACAGAGTCTTTAACTTCCTCACGAGAGACAAAGCTGTGAAGAAATCCTAATGAGTGACTATTGTGTTCACGTCAATGTATTCTATTGTTTGAGCTCCAGAGTTTCTGATGCTTCAGCTCTGCGTCTGAAGGTAACTATAGAGATGTAATGACAAACTGCTTTCTTCTGCCAGAACACACTCAGATTTCGTTTCCTTAGTTACTCTTGTTTGGTCTCAGATGTCAGCTCAGAGAGTTGTGTGTGCGTTGCGCTAAACAGCAAACACTCACACTGCTGGATCACTCACAGAGCGAATTAGAGAAACAGACCGTCAGCACACAATGAGGATGTGGTCGCTGCAACATTCCTGTGAGGCCCCTCATTGTCACAAGACAGAACTTATCAGCTTTTCCAACAGATTTGAGCACAAATAAAATAGAGAAATGCTTTGCAGTTTGGGTTTATTTTCCATGTTGTGTAAAATGTGTAAAATCAATGAGTAAAATCGCTGCAGTTCTGTGAGAACTTAAATACAATTGCGGTTGAGTTGAGTTTATACATTTAATAACTTTTGTTCAGCTCTTAGTACTGCTCCCCTTCCTCTTCCTCTTCTTCGTCCCCAATGGTGTCAGTTCCCACCTCTTCATAGTCCTTCTCCAGGGCAGCCATGTCCTCTCTGGCCTCTGAGAACTCTCCCTCCTCCATTCCCTCTCCCACGTACCAGTGGACGAAGGCCCTCTTGGCGTACATCAGGTCGAACTTGTGGTCCAGTCTTGCCCAGGCCTCGGCGATGGCGGTGGTGTTGCTCAGCATGCACACGGCCCTCTGCACCTTGGCCAGGTCTCCTCCAGGAACCACAGTGGGAGGCTGGTAGTTGATGCCCACCTTGAAGCCTGTGGGACACCAGTCCACAAACTGGATGGTGCGCTTGGTTTTGATGGTGGCAATAGCAGAGTTCACCTCTTTGGGCACCACATCACCACGGAATAACAGACAGCAGGCCATGTACTTGCCGTGACGGGGGTCACACTTCACCATCTGATTGGCTGGCTCAAAGCAGGCGTTGGTGATCTCTGCCACTGAGAGCTGCTCGTGATAGGCCTTCTCTGCTGAGATAACCGGGGCGTAGGTGGCCAGAGGGAAGTGGATACGAGGGTAGGGCACCAGGTTGGTCTGGAACTCCGTCAGGTCCACATTCAAGGCTCCATCAAAGCGCAGGGAGGCGGTGATGGAGGAGACGATCTGCCCAATCAGCCTGTTCAGGTTGGTGTACGACGGGCGCTCGATGTCCAGATTCCTGCGGCAGATGTCATAGATGGCCTCGTTGTCCACCATGAAGGCGCAGTCTGAGTGCTCCAGGGTGGTGTGGGTGGTCAGGATGGAGTTGTAGGGCTCCACCACAGCTGTGGACACCTGGGGGGCTGGATAGATGGCAAACTCCAGCTTGGACTTTTTACCGTAGTCAACAGAGAGACGCTCCATGAGCAGAGAGGTGAAGCCAGAGCCGGTTCCTCCTCCAAAGGAGTGGAAGATCAGGAAGCCTTGGAGACCCGTGCACTGGTCAGCCTGCAGGAAAACAGTCCATATTTAGTGACTGATGATCCGTGAAGTGAAATTTGAAATAATTGCAGGAAAACTGACCAATTTACGAATCCTGTCGAGAACAAGGTCAATGATCTCCTTGCCAATGGTGTAGTGGCCACGAGCGTAGTTGTTGGCTGCATCCTCCTTTCCAGTGATCAGCTGCTCAGGGTGGAACAGCTGACGGTAGGTTCCTGTGCGGACCTCATCTGTTATCAGAAAAAACTGACAATGAAATTACATGTTCACAAATTCAGCTTGCTGTTGAGAGATCCATTCCAATAATTTTGCATTCTAAATGTATCGGGAGCCAAGAAAATGATTTTATGACCTCACCTATGACAGTTGGCTCCAAGTCCACAAAGACGGCCCGGGGAACATGTTTACCAGCTCCAGTCTCACTGAAGAAGGTGTTGAAGGAGTCGTCTCCTCCTCCGATGGTCTTGTCGCTGGGCATCTGACCGTCCGGCTGGATGCCGTGCTCCAGGCAGTAGAGCTCCCAGCATGCATTGCCCATTTGGACACCAGCCTGACCGACATGAACAGAGAGGCACTCACGCTGAACAAAATAAAGGTCTAGTTAGTAAGGTCTTGAATTTGCACATTGGGATCAAATCTGCTCCAAGAAAACAAGAAGTGTGTGCTTGAAAGGTGTGAAGCTGCAGAATCTTACCATGTTTCCAAATTCCTGCTGCTGACTTTGTGTCTGTCAAGACTTCTCCAGTCCTTATATCCTTCTAACACTATGGTAACAAGCTTTGTTGTCAATAGATGAGGGGTTAACTGGGTTCAGCAGAGGGGAAAAGCCAATAATTCAGCTGTGGAAAACATTATGCAAACGTACTCCGTCACACATCAATAACCCTTCTTCCTGCACCAAGATAATGTATAACTCTGACCCCCACATATGTCAGGCACGCAGAACTCATTCGAGTCTCAGGCAACAGTGTAAACAGTGTGTTGTTTGAGTATTTGTGGAGTACACTGAGACTAATGACCTCGATGCTCTGTGGGGGGCTGAGGTTTCCATGGAGACCCGCTACAGGCAGTGAGGGAGAATCAGTGAAACCCCAAACTATTTGTGTTTAGAGTTCTGCATACGTTGAACAAATCCTTCTCATAGAGTACAAACAGATTAGTCACTTTTTCTTTCTGGCCTTTTGGGGTGCGTAGGCTCAGGACAGCTGGGAGTACGGTTGTGCAGCAGTGGGCTAAGATATGAGCAGGTGACAAACTGCCTGGCCTGCTCCCTCACCGCTGCTTGCTTTGGAGCAGAGGAGACCTGCCTCCCCTCCCCTCCCCTCCCCTCCCCTCCTGCAGCCTCCCTCCCCTCCCCATGAAGGCCTGGCCGGGCTGCTCTGTTGTGTTTTCCACATGACCGAGTGTCCTGTTGTTACAGACACGTCAGAGCTCACGCTGCTGTTATTGCATGAGGCTCAAAATGTCTGCAGCGATGTAGACTCACAGAACAACAACATGACGGACATGGCCTGGTTTGGCAACTGGTGCTAAACTCATTCATACACAAACCACGCTCAGTTTGTTAACATTTGATCATAATAAGTGAGCATCACTTGCATTTTGAACCAGTAAAGCTGAGGAGACAACACGTCACTGGTGTTCTGCTGAAGAGGACCTCTCTATGATGGACTGACATCACTTCAAACCACCACCTGCTGCTGTCCAGAGGAAACACAGCAGGATGTGAGTGCTTACATCTTCATTAATACTAATTAATACTTAAAGTACAAATGGTGGACATAATGACTTCACACGAGGAAGTTACTGATGGACCCAGTGTTCATCCAGGCTCGTGTGATTTCTGTCCATCCAAATGCTCTGTGATGCATATTTTAGTATCCTAAGAAATAAGAATTAATAATTATTCTCTTTTATCCTTGATTAAAAAGACCCCCAAAAAAGACTGTAAGTGATATCCAGTCATAAAGAAAATGTCCCAGGATGAAGTAAAGAGTACAACATACAACACATCCACACAACACATGATGCCTCATTCATTTTTAATGGAACCGGTTTGATCCAACAGATGATGCTTTTGTCACCACTTGGACTGACTCCTGACTCACATGAATTGCACACAGTGTAAAAATGCCTTTCGTGTGGGTTTAACGTCTTGAACTGGAAAACATTTGAAATATCTGAGCCTCAGATTGTCATTTAGCTTCTTGTATCACAGTTGTGGGTTGCGATTTCTACCGGAATAAAACCCTGAAGACAGCGAACCAGAGTCACTTCAGTCCACGAGACGGAGAATCAAAGCCAAGTGAAAAATGCTTATAAGAGTTCAATAACATAAATCTCCTCACTAAAGTCAGCGATGGGAAAACAATCAGCGGCTGAATTTGATGACGAGGTTTCGCATCTTATCCATCAATGAAAATATGAGTCAAAAATCGAAATAAAATCTTATGTGCATTAGAAAATTTAAGCCACACGTCAGGTCATGTACTCAAAATGGCCAATAAAATAAAAGAAAAACTACTGTTCCCTTCCTCCATTCCTACAAGCCCAAGAAACCGTAACGCATTCTGACAATGCAAGGCAAAGCCCTGCTTGGTTTTCTGCCGGGCTTAACTCCAGGACACCTGCGCTCTTCAGCCAATCACAGCCACATTTCACACAGCGAGCCCACCTGGTGTCCCACGGTTGATTATGTTCCAAAGTAAATGACAATACAAATGCAAATGCTTCATGCAAGGAAACATACATTTTTCAAAAGCCGCTGACAACACACAACATAAAATATTTTGACGTTCACACAATACATCCATGATTTATTTCTTAAATACTGCCAACACGTTGTTTTGTGTTTTGCTCGAGTTCAGCAAGAATATAAATAATTAAGGACAAGAAATAAAAATAAATGAATTTTAACTCAATTGAACTGAAGCGCTTCACACTCTTCAGATTGTAACTACATGATTTGATTTTTTGACTGTTTGAGAGACGCTAACTGGCACTGTTTTCAGCTCCTTTTGTATCACAGCCACCGAGATGTCATCGTGTTTCAGAACACATTTGTGACACGTTTTGTTGTCTAAATACACATTTAGTGACGGTTCGACCACGTCTTGACCAGATAAAGACATCGGAGGAGTTCAGGGCACAGGAGGAGGAGCAGGAGCCTCAAACCTTCTGAGTAAAGTTCTCAGGGAAAACTCCTTTGGCTGAAACATCTTTGTTCTGCACCCAGTGAGACTCTTTCACGCCCATGAGCCAGCCATCGTCCTGCGCAAGGACAGAAGACAAATTCAGCTTCACTGCAAACACTTTTCACATTTCTTAAAGCTCCAAGTGTGTGGGATTCAGTGGCATCTAGTGGTGAGACTGCAAACACCCAAACACCTGCTCATCAGGGTTGTCAAAGGCCAAAGTCAGCACAACATCTCCGGTCTTCAGCTCCAGCTCGTCGCCGTCAGTGGCAGCGTAGTCATGTATCGCCTTCACCTGGAGCAAAAAATACGGCCAGAAGCAAAGTTCTGACTCAACATGAAGGCAGTAAAGCAGAATCTCACTGAGAAGTCAAACAACCCAATCGTCTCACCTTGTAGAGGAATCCTGGAGGGAGTTCAGTGTCTGAGCCATTGGTCACTGCACCCTGTGGCAGAACACATGCAGAGAAGCTCCCAGTTAAGGAAGTCAAAGAAATGGCTGAGAAATTCTGATGCACTAAAATGAAAAATGAATTTACAGCAGAAAAGGAAAAAGGAAAGAAAGAGGCTGCTTTTTTGTGGCTTGTACAGAATCTGAGGGATCCTTCATTTCCAGGTTCAAACCCGTGATGGCACCTGCCTCCCCATCCATCTGACCCTACCTGGGCCTCTCCATCATCACCCCAGCCGCCCTGTTCCACCTGAGCGCCATCATCGTCCCAGTTGGGCTCGCTGTACGACTGAGCAGCGTAGCCTCCGTCGTAGTTCCAGCTCTCCTGAGTCTGAGCTGCTTCTGCCTCATCCCAGCAGGGCTGGTCGTAGCTCTGGGTGTTGCCTTCATCATAATCCCAGTCCCCCTGGGCCTCCTCTGGGTACTCGTCATCATCAAGCTGGGGCTGCCGCTCTGCAGCCGTGTTCTCTTGCTACAAAAGGTCAGGGGTGGTGGGGCAGTGTGGCAGGTTTCAAAGCAACAGAACAGGCAGGTGGAAGGAAGGGAGGAAGAGGAGCAGTTGGTTTGAAAGTGTCGGGTCACAACACGGGGTTTGTGAGGAATCAAAAAGCAGAAGGAAGGAGGATTTGATGACAAAAGTTTGATCCAGCTGGAAGTACACTGTAGATATGGAAATACAATAAGCGTCGCTGTGGCAGTTTTCCCATGAGGGAAGCTCGTAACTGCATCTATTTTCCTGTGTTCTGCTGTGTGTGATGACAGAAAACACCAGAGGAAGGAAGTCCAGTTGTCTGCTAAGAGCGAGGAGTCTGTGCTTACCCACGAGTCCCAGGATGGCGCCTTCGGTGGGGCAGGAAGAGACAAGACAACGAGTGAGATGACAGCGCGCAAGAAGCCTTCGTCAAAGTCTTCGCTCACACATAAGAAATCAACGCAGAGGCCACTCTTTCAAAACCCGAGAATATTTTGCAGCTTTTAACTTGAAACACGATGATTTTCAGCAGTTTTGCCTGGAGGTTTCTGATCATCAATACATCTGATCGGCTAATAAGTAGCAAACATCTGCATTCAAAATGAAGCTGAAAGGGCATGCACATGCAAAGGATGTGTTCAGGTTCAGATCAGAACTATGGGCTTATGTGATATAACACTCACACAGAGATGATGTTTACATGCAGTCTACAATTCGTTCAAGTCCTAAAAGTGAAAACATCAGTCCTTCAGCTGTGACAGAACTCCACCCACCCACCTTCAGAGCTTCAAATGTGGTGGGCTGTAATACCTCTACATCCCAATCCAGCAGGTTTACCCCTGACCAGGACTCAGACTGCTTCATACACACATACACACACACACACACACGCGCACACACACACACTGGGGTTAGGAGGGTGTGCTATCTGGGAGGGATGAATGCCGTCGATGTGAAGTAACCACTTGTTGCACTGAGTGAAGCGTGTGATCCATCCCACTAAAGCCCTCTTCTTCCCTGCGACACAACAGAACAATCAGCCTGACCTGCTGCGTCGATGAGGCCGTGGCGTCTGTGTTAGCGTCAGGCTCCGAGGCCTCGCCCTCCAACAGGTCGACATGCTGCTTCCTCTGGTCCGGAGACGGCGTGAGTCGGGGCGGAGGCCGACTGGGAGGAGGACCGGGCCTCTGCCCCACCAGGAGGGTTAAACCAAAACCACACGACACACACGTGCACGCGTGCGTAAGCAGTGAGGCAGACAGAAACACACACACACATTAGTACACACAAAACGACGGATGGTAGTTTTTCATTCCAGCAACCGCAGTTTGAGACGCTCTCAGCCAATCAGAAAAGGACTTCCTGGAGGCATTCTGTCCGTCAGCCCATCATCTGCTTCCTCTTGTTCTCCTTTGATTTTATGCTGATGGTTTCCGTTGTATGAAATGTGCTGAAAGCTTCTTTTTATCCTGATGTATTCTTGTGCGGTACATTCACCTAAAACATGTGGTTTAATACAAACGGTTTACACATTCATGAGGATCAGCTGTCTCACTGTACCTTTGGTGGTGAGCTGGCTGATTCGCTGTGGTTGGCTTCCTCACTGAGAGAAAGAGGAAGAAACATGAACAAATGGAAGAAAATGGGGAAAAAAGCATGAAAACCGGGAGAAAGAAATCACAAAGATTAACTGCTCATCACACATGCAGCTCGCAGCTTCGTCCACATGAGGGCGACAAAACGCTTTAGACAAACATCGACTGTTTATCACCAGGTTAACCTGCAGTGACACACGGCAGGCGTCAAGCTTCCAGAGCAAAACGTGCACAGGACGACATATACAGACTGTTAATGACAGGTATCAGCAAGCCAGGAGGCAGACAGGAAGTGCTGCATGAGTTAGAGAAGCAGACAGGATGCAGGTTTCCATCCCAGACCTGCAGAGGAACCCAGAAAGGACTGTGTGACCTCTGCTTTATAACAGCAAAGCAAACTGTAACGTGTGCGTCATGTAACTTGTTCCAGAGTGCATTACAGGTCAGATTCATGTTAAACTCAAGGGTGGGCACTGAAATCCCCACACTCTAACAGCTAGTTAACTGTTTGGGTTTACGTGCTTTATGACTTTATGTGCATAAAATCACAACTTCTCTCTCATAAAAATATTATTTTAAAATTGTAACACAATGACTTCACTTCTTCTACAAATTACAACCTTTCTGACTTCCAACTTTAGTCCAAAAATCCCAGCTTTTTATTTTTTACTGACACTCGGTTGTAGAAAACATTTTGAACATTTCAGCTTTATATTCACTGCACTTTAAATCCCCTTGTCACAGGAAACAAGCAACAAGCTTTCAGTGAAGCAAAGTGCTGCATGCTCAGCCTGGGTGGGTCACGCGAGGATTCGAGGGCAGCACAGTTTACCTCTTGGCACCGTCTCCTGTCTTTGCTGCTGCAGCACCAGCTTTTCTGCAGTAGGGGGCGTCGTGGCAGACGTTACTCTCATGTGTTCTGCATGTCGCTAAAACTTTCAAATCTAAGAGTGTCACACTGAAAACTCTGTGCTGTTCACTTACTTGAGCTGCCGCTGCTCCTCCAGTTTGGTCATGATGTCGTTCAGGTTTTGGGTGAGCTGAGGAGACGCAGAGCAGACGCTGATCAATACATCCACCGATCGCTTCTATCAGGCCGATCAATCACATGTGAACAGCCTGACTCACCTTGCCCATTTCCCTGTGGAACTTCTCCTGATGACCTGCCAGACTCTGGAATGTGTTAACATAGACGCCAACACGACTGCACGTGCGCACACACACACACACACGCACACACACACACACACACACACTTAGACATTTGGACAGCGTCATCATTAAAGATGACATCCCAGAAGAAAGAAAAAAGTGTCTCACCTGTCCCACAGCGCTGGAAGTTCGTCTTGTAATTCCACGTTCAGCTCCTCGAAAATCTTCTGAGCTCGGCCCAGGTCCTCCTCTGCCTGCACACACACACACACAGAATAATAATAAGAGTACAGTGTGTGTGTCTGTAACACACGGCATGCAGTTGTTCATGAGCAGGAGTGCATGCAGACAAACACACACAGGGTTTAATAACTACAGAATGACCCAACTGTGACTGAGGATGCAGAGAGACTAAAGGGCCAATCCTGTCAAATGCGCCCACAACTGACATTAGCACAACACGAGTCTGGGATCAAATTGTAGTGAGGCCCCCGACACACGATCAGCGAGAGTCACGATTTAACACGACTTCCACGCTGTTTGGTATGATCGTGTGCAGAAAGCCTGAGGGGGCCCAGGCTGACGGATTGCAAGGGTGAGGACGGGTGGGGGGAGTCAGTGATGAACCAGAATGTCACCTGGTTGTAGGAGAGGTTAGTCTGAGCCACCTGGTGGGCTGATATCAAACCCTGAGCCCAGCTGGGAGCCGCCATCTCCAACAGGGCTGCTGGCTAACCACACACACCATGCAAGAGAGAGGAAGAGGGGGAGGGAAGGGGTGGGGGGGTGAGGGACGGTGAGAGAGAGGAGGAAGAGAGAGGGAGAGAGAGAGGGAGAGAGGAGGGGGAGAGGGAGGGGGAGAGAGAGAGGAGGAAGAGAGAGGGAGAGGGAGAGAGGAGGGGAAGGGAAGGAGAGAGAGAGAGAGGGAGAGAGAGAGGAAGAGAGGAGGGGGGGGAGAGGGAGAGAGGAGGAAGAGGGAGAGGGAGAGGGAGAGAGGAGGGGGAGGGAAGGAGAGAGAGAGAGGGAGAGAGAGAGAGGGAGAGAGAGAAAGAGGGAGAGAAAGAGGGAGAGGGAGAGAGGAGGAGAAAGAGAGGAGAGAGAAGGAGAGAGAGAGGAGGGAGAGAGAGAGAGAGAGGAGGTTTGTCAATTCAAGACAAACACAAACATGTTAATTAACAATCAGTTTAGCAATTAGTAATCAGTTATAATCCACATAACGAGCATCAATTAGCTGACAAATTCCAAGTAACGCAGTAGTTTTATGACTTCAGGTGGTCTGAACTGCCTGCTTGTACCACTTTAAGTCAAAAACTGTTCGGTAAACTTTAGCATCAGCAGCAGAACAAGTGCAAACACACACAGACACACACACACAAACAGTGGTTCATCAGCCTCCACACACATGCACACACACGCACACACACTCGCGGTTACCTTGGCGATCTTGGCCTCGTCCTTCTTCTTTCCTTTCTGTAAGGAGGCAAAGTGATGCCTGGCGCTGTCGAAGTCCACCATCTTCCTGTCACGCTTTGCTATGCGAGCCTGCAGCAGAGCTCAGGTTAGCCACGTCAACCACAGGAAATCTGTCGCGCTTTATTTTGAAGGAGAAAAACCTCAGGAGGAGTCAGGCGGACTCACGTCGAACTGAACAGACCCTGCACTCTCTGCTGCGAGGGGACGGAGGGGAAGGACAGCAGCGGTGGATGCATCCACCCTCAGCCCTCAGCCTCCCCCCCTTCACATCTCCTACAGGATCTTTACTGCATGAGGATGAATCACAAGTGTCCATCACGCACTCACCTTGATGTCAGGAAACTGAGTCAGGTACGTGTCCATGGGGCTCAGAGATTTTTCTGTGATGCTCTGGTGATAATCCAACCACAGAGTGTCTGTGTCCTGAAACGCACAGCACACACACTTCGCATCACAACACGGCCGAGACGAAATCCACTTTCACCCGCTGCAGTCGGGGATCTGGACTCGGCTCTGTCCCTCTACGTCACCTCTGACTCTGTCGGCTACAATTACTTTCTAATTCACTCATTTACGGACACGAAACAAATCAAAACAAACATGTCTTCTATTATCCATATACAGTGGAGGAAGAAGACAAAGTAGCAGTACTACAGCGTACAAATACTGCATTCAAACTGAAGACTTCAGTAAAAGTTAAAAAATATCAAAGTACCAAAAGTGCTCATTATGCAGAATGGCAGACAAAAGGCCCATTTCAAAATAAAATGTCTCATATTAATGGATTAGTGTATACTGCTGAGCAGTTTAAAGGGACAGTTTGTGAAATAATTGCCAGAATTCAAAGGTAGCACCAAACGTATGGCTCATCGCTGCAGTTATGGCTGCTGTGAATGATCCAAATGTGCAAAGCAACTTCAACTGCAGTCAAACGTAGTGAAGTAAAGCATCACGAAATGGAAAGAAAGTCAAAGTACCTTAAAACTGTACAATACTTCAGTACTCCTGCTGTCAAGAGACTAACTCTAACATCATCAGCTGATATTCCTGCATCACTGCAGAGCTGAGCCAGCGTTCCCCACATGGAGCCAAACTGGAACTGATTAAACATCAGAGTTTCCCTCGGGATCAATAAAGTATCTATCTATCTATCTATCTATCTATCGCTAGAATATCTCAGGCTGACAGCAACATCTTCACTGCTCCGTGTGAGGGAAACACCGACTGCTGTCTGCGTTTTACCTCCAAGTTATTGTCCATCTCCTTCTCTATCATCTCCTTCAGGACGGAAGGAGAGACGCATGCAGTTAAGAGAAAGAAAGTGTGTTAGCAGGAGGAGAAAGAAGGAAAAGACACAAGGTCTCCCTAAAGGGACGGACAGGACAGGAGGAGGACGTCGGTCAAACGGTTTCCAGCTCTCACCTCCGCCAGCGTGTCCATCTCCTCTTTGCCAAACCAGTCGGGTTCGTACATGTCGGCCAGGCAGTCCTGCAGCCGCCGCGACGCGTCATGCATCGCTGAAACACACAGAAACACACTCGGTCACATCGAAGACGGGCGGCAGGAAGTCGTTCCTGCTGCCAGCGGGGAGCATCAGCACGTTCAGCTGGAACTGTCGACTCACTTTTCACCGCCGCCAGGTAGGCTTTCAGGTCCTTGTGCAGTTTGGTGCCTTCGGCCTGAGAGAGCAAACAGAAGACGAGAATAAAGAAGTGAGCTCACACAGGAAGCAGTGGAGGACAGGGAGCTGACAATCAGAAGGTCATCTGAGCCTTCACAATCATAGAACATCACAGCATGTGGACATGTCCTCTCAGCTCTCTGTTGAATAAAGACACAAAGTCCCCCTGAAGAGACTCTGAGAAGCACTCAGGCTGCTGACCATCTGCTTGTTGAAGTTGGCCACCATCTCCTCAAACGCAGCGTCTCGGGTCTCGTCTGCTTTGCCGAGCTTCTGCAGGACCTGCAGGGGACACGACAGGAGGACACGATTAACCAGAAACCAGCCTGTGGGCCTGTCTGTCCGCCGAGTCCATCTTTTTGACATGCAACACTGTTTACTGCTTCTTTTCTTTCATTATATTTCACACGTTTAAATATCAAGCACATTTTAACACTGGGATCCTCTTATTTTCACTGCAGTGAAGGAGGGACTGGAGGAAGAGGAGGTGACGCCGTTGGCTTGGCTGTTGTTTGTTGGAGAAGGTCACCTAATCTGATCTGACTCAGACTGGACGAGCCTCCATCGCCACCACCTGCTGCTTTAATCCTGTGACGGACACACAAACCTCCACCGACACGCCGGCGGGGACTTCCCCGCTGCTGCAGCACACACACCTGCTCGGCGAGCGCTCACACACTCCCGGACAGAGTGTGTTTATAGCTCTCACAGCGAGACCTTCGCTCAACGTCCCACATGAGTATTGTTGGCTACAAAGCAGTAAAAGTACCAAAGGTGCAGTTTACCGCTGTAGCTGCTACAGTCAGCTCTTTTTGTCCACCGGTTCCCAACCTGAGGGGTCGGGCCCCTTCAGAGGGGCACCAGATAAAGCCGAGGGGTCGCCACATGATTGACAGGAGAGGAGAGAAGTTATTGTTCACGTTTCAGGGAGAAGTTCAGCTCGTTTCATCAGTCGTGTCTATTAAAACCTGGACCCATATTTGGACGCCACAGCTGGCACATCCTTCACAGCCCTCAGTGTGCGTCGGCTCATTGTGTGCCACTCAAATGCCTCACGGTGCATTCAGGTGACTGTTGTGAACTCTGGAAAGAACACGAGAACCAGCTGCAGTCACCTGTGTGGTCATGTCACTTATACTGTAAATCCAGGTGTAATGGAACATACTTGGGTCTGTAAGTGTGTGTGTGTGTGTGTGTGTGTGTGTGTGTGTGTGTCGTCCGGCACCCGTTGGTGTTTAATTTCAGCCCCCAAAATACACCCGCAGCACACACAGGCTGTCTGTGGGGTATTAACAGTGATGAGGAGGAGGGGCAGGAGGGCTAAAGATAGCGACACCACCCCTACACACACACACACACACACACACACACACAGCCCCGCCCACTGCACTGAGGCATGCTGGGAGTCCTGGGGAGGGAGGGAGGGACAGGTGTGCAGGCCAAGCAGGGCCACTTCGAGGTTTGTTAACTTTGGATTCAGATTACTCAAAGCGCCGTTGTGGAATGTAACTGAACACATTCATTTACTATACTGAAGTACTATAAGTACAAATTTGAGGTACTTGTACTTTACTGTTGGCATTTTCACACACAAAACATATTGTTAGTTAATAAAGTACGACGTTTTGTCAAAGTTTATTTGTAATCACGTTGTGAAGGTGTGCTTTGACAGTTCTGGGACAAGGTGTTCACGAAGCGGCTTCAGGGAGGAGGTCTGAGGAGGTCTGAGGAGGTGCGATGGGGGCTGAAACCTTTGACTCCCAGCACCACGCCGGGGTCTCCGGCTGCTCTCTAAAGGGCACCACCACATCCGGATTCCACCGAGGGGAATCTTCCCAGCATGCCGAGCGGCACAGCTGACCGATTCGTCAGCGGCTTACATTACATCACTATGACAACCACGGCAGCACCAGGAGAGAATCAGGATTATCCCGTCAATTATGACAAACAGAAGTGAGGAAATGAACCTTCAGGGTCAACTTGACAAAACCAAGTTTGTCCTGCTCGTCTGTGCTGCGGCGTCCACACGGCTGGACACTTTAAATGATTAAAAACTGTGCACCAACAGCGAGCGCCTCGGCAACAAGGCCGCATGTTTTCCATCTCGACCGACTCTCAGCGTTTTGAACGTCTTCCTGCTTCCTCACCGGACAGGACAGATGCTGCAGTGCAAAAACACAAAGTGAGCGAGCACAGAGGTGGAGGCGGGTGGAGGGGTGGAGGGCGGCGTGCCAGCAGACAGACAGCTGAAGCCGACGCTCCCCTCCTCCACCTCCAGCGGCCTTCACGGGGAAGATGATACTCTGACCTTCGGCTTTACTCGCAGCAGCCCTTCAGCTCAGCGTCGCCCGAGAGCCCGTCGAGGCTGCAGAGGAGTCCAGCTCACACTTTCCTACATCTTTTCTACTTGATTTCCCCAACACGACAAGACACCTCGAATTCTCAGTGTGGGACTCCACTGTGGGGTTTCATGACGGTTTAAAGGATTTCAGAAATACATTAAGTTAACTTAAAAACACTCTGGACAGTAAAGATGACGGAATTCTCTTCAGTTTTATGCATATTTATGCTTTCTTACAAAACACCAGGTGTCATAAGTGTGTGACTGCAGAATATAAACTCTGCATTTTGATCCACGGCCCCAAACGTCATTCCAGAGCTGACAGGAAGCCTTTTGGAAACATTTTTCATCACTTCTGGCCAAACGCGAGCTGATTTTGAGCTCTCGTCTCGTCGCTCACCTCACGTCTTGTTCTTGTTGGTGAATTTGATTCACGGCTTCTGACTTCCCTTCTTTAATATCAACACGTCCTCCTTTCATGACTGCTTACCGTTTCCTGCTTGCTGGCTCAAAAGCCAATCACATTTCACCATGGATCTCACATTAACCGTGCTGAACACCTGACTGTCCCATAACAGTGTGTGAAACAGGAAAATAAGGAGCTTCGCTGTGGAGTCAAGCGTAACCTGCTCCTGAGTAAACTGTCACACTGAGGCTGGAGGAACGTCGCTCAGGGATGTCATTTCATTCAGCAGGGAGCTACAGCTGCTATTTAAAGTTCATTCAAGAGCTGCTGGAACGACCGATCACGCAGCAAGAAAGTCAGCGTGGAAACTTTTCAAACTTAGCGTAAAATAAATGTCAGCTCTTTGAGGAAAGCCAGACCGTTTCCTCCCGTTTGCCGTCTATATGCCGAAACAGACCGATCACTTCCTGGTTGTGACTTTACGGGTTACTTGGTGTAAATATTTCTTGTTGACAACAGAAGGTTGGTGTTTTCCAAATATCCTCATCAATGACAACAACTCGTTCAATGACTTTCAATGCCCACATGTGTAACATTCTAATAAAAATATACTTTATTCTGGTCATTCAGGACAGAGCCAGGCTTCCCCCAGCTTCCAGTCCTTATGCTAAGCTAAGCTAAGCTAAGCTAAGCTAAGCTAACTACCTCCCGCCCTGCCCTGTCTGTCCTCACACACACACACACACACATACAGCAGACTGATATCGACCTGCTCGTCCAACTCTGAGAGGAGTCAAACACCCGCAGTTCACAGAAACGCAGCACAGTTCCTTTAACCAAACCTCACTGTGATTTGTGACGCTTTTAGAAAACACAACAACTTTTCAGAAGGAGGAGAAACCGTCACAGAAGCTTTTTGAATCTGCCGGCAGGAATGAGCAGGTCCTCATCGGGAGGGGTTAGCATCACAGCATGAGCTATGAGCTATGAGACGTTTCTGGGGTTCAAACTGGAAACACGTGCAGCACAAACTGGGACATAAAGACGGACAAAGTGAGGAGAATATGCTGTCTGAATATGAAACCTGGCTGGCTGACGGCTCTCCTGGTGAGCCACTGAGGTGATTAGAGGGTAAAACCTCAGCAGGCTTAAGCAACAAGAGTGATTAGGACAGACAATAATAACTCGGAGACAGAAAGCTGGACGCACTCTGTTGATCGGGTTTCATTCTGTCAGCTCGTCCTTCTGTCCACACAGAAACGTCTAAAAGCCAAACAACAGGAGCCGTCACTTCCTTTTGCTCTTTCTTTTCTTCATCTAAAAGCATAAAAATCACCAAAACAGCAAAGCTTCCACCATACAGCCTTTACATTAAGACACCCGAGTACATTTTAACCACATGCACTTTCTGTTTTTTTAACCTTTAAATGATTTTTGAAATGGTGCATTTTGATGGAGCTTCTTTAGCACTTCAGAACTTTTACTTTGAAATTCTTCCACTTGAAACTAACGACTCTGTCACCACCGACTTTAACTTAAAATGAGTTTCATTTTTTAATTAAAGCACAAAGTCGGTGTTGTCTTTGTTAACAGCAGACTGCAGTATATTAAGGAGTTTAATTGGCTTTTCTGTGCGGACTGAAGGAAGTTTAAGGAGTAGAAACCCCTTAAATGTAGTGCTGAAGCTGTCCCTGCTTTTCATCTTCATTAATTAAACATGGACTGATTGGACACCTTCACCTTCAAAACTCCTTTAACCACGCAGAAAACCCATTAAAAGCGCTGCGTCATTATTAAAGCAGACATTTAAGGGTAAAACTTAAGGGATTTGGTTTCATACTGACACTTAAGAGGCAGTTGAAGTCTGCCTTTATTTAGAGATTAGTCTAAAATGAGGACTTTAAGGTGTTATTAAAGGGTTCTGTGCACAGTGTACCAGGCCTGACCCCATTTTGTCTTGGAGGTTCATCTTTAGGTTATGCAGCCATGAGTTTATTACAGCTCATGTGTATGACAAGTTTACTGATCAACGTACGTAATCTACGACACACACACGCAGGGAATGTCGTTAAATGTCACAGGGTTGACTCCACGTTAGGGGTTCAGGTTCAGGTGGAAAATGGCCTGCTGATAACAATAAAACTATCCATTGATTAGCGCGTTAAACCTGCCTTCGGTTCCTGCCTAAACGCGTCGTACCTGCAGGCAGAAGCTTGAGGTTTTGGGTTTCATGGTGACTGAATGAGAACTTTACCTTCTCCTGCGCCCTGGTGAGCCTCTTCTGGACGCTGATGGCCAGTTTCCCGGCGGTGACCCCTTTCCCGGTCTCGGCCATGTCGAGGGCTCCCCGGACGAGCGACGGACAAGAGGAAGACGAGACACGGGGGGGGACAAGTGTGGCTGAAGGAGACCCTTCCCTGGAAACCCCGACTTCGGCTCGCTGCGCGTAACTCTAATCCCCGTGACAGCTTCTTAAAGGTGCCAGTGCGTAATTCAGTCCGGCTCGTGTGAGACAAAGCAGAAGAAACAGCAATGAAAAGCAGGAGGACTTTGGAAGACCGACTGCAGGGACAGGTTGAGATGTCGGCCCGGTCTCGGCTCTCACTCCTAATTGATGCAGCCTTGAGGGCGATGTGGAGGGATATTGGGTTTCCCCCTCAGTCATCCTCTTAAAGGCGCAGCAGGTTGTTATTATTAGCCGACATCTGTTGCATACATGCAACTGGTGTGCTGCTGTCTTTACCCACGGCCTTATTTAAGCGCTTTCCAGTCAGATATGAGGGCTAAATCAGTCCCGATCCCCTCCGGACACACACCTGCTGCTGCTCACGCGGGAGGCCTGGAGGTGTCGGCAAAGGTGCGTTCACGTGCCACAGGTAGAGGAATAAATGATGCAACACACAGCTCATTTCCATATAATTTAATTTCAAAAATAAATCTTTTTAATATCTCTTCACCCATAAGCACTTCATAAACATTATTGGATTTCTGTAAACAAAGAACACTTAAATACACTAATCATTTCTTCTAAAATCTCTGTATTAAAGCAGTAATGTTACATACAAAGAGCACAGCATCTCTGTGGACCTCACTATGAAACTAAATCCCTTCAAGAGTTACCTTAAAAGTCCACTAATTAACCAATCACATTAAAATAATAAAGATATTTCATGGCTTTTTGCACTGCATGCTTTAAGGACTTCAACAGTAACTTTCACACATTTTTCACAAATCAGTTAATTATCAATTTGAGGTTTGTTTGGGTGTAAATTCATGATATCTAAAGCCATTCTAACTCAGTCCTCCAGTATTTACGGGTAAATTAATTTAGGAATTCATGAATTTGATGTGACCAAAACAACATCGAAGCCATCACTTGATTTACAGCCATTCAAAATGATGCCATAATTAATGACACAAAACATGGCTTAAGGCCTTTTTAAGAAGTGAAAATGCCTTAAAGTTTACCGTGTGACACAAAAATTCTTTATTTTATACCTTATAAAAGTGCCTTCATTTGAATAGAAAATTGAAGGATGTGTGTCAGGGTGTTTTTAACCTCTTGGATCCATGAAGAAAAGCCATTAAAACACTGAAATTCCCCACACAAACACCTCAAGCTCATCAGTAATGTGCAACTGATGGGGAACGTCACTGACCCACGACAGTCAGTTACTGGTTGAGTTTTTAAGGGGTTTGGTTTTTCATGTGAATGGACAAAGTAAAGGATCTCTGGCTCCCACACCAAACATCCTCACTTCAAAGTCTGCCGTGTTTTTAAGCTAAGATTAAGGATTTTTTTAAGGGATTATTGTTTCATAGTTTGAAGGATACGAGTGTCACCAAAAGTCTGAAACACCTGCACTTTTCTGAGTCGTTTGACTCTGAGTGATTTATCTGCGTCAGTTCACAGCTTCTTCCCTCTTTGTCCCGCCAAAGGAAAATTCCCCTCAGGCCTCAGCAGGAAGTGAACACGTCTCCCATCCTGTCCACGGTCCTGTTCTGCTCTGGAGGCTTGTTTTTGGGTCATCCCAGGTAAAAAGTGAGGGATTCGGGTCTGGTTTGTTTTTGACAACGATGTCCACCCGTGTTACCTTTGTTCCTTCCTCACCTGTCGTCCTGAGCCACGCCCAGTGGGTGGAAGTGTCCAGAGTCCAGCAGCATCCTCCCCAGCCAGTGCAAAAGCTGTGAGTACCAGTGGATCCCATCACTGTGGCTCCCGGTGGATCCAGTCCAGCTGTGAATCAGGCGGAGCGGCAAGAAGGCCCAGTGAGCCAAAGAGTGCTGCTGCACCACCGCGTAGCAGGACGCCACCACCCCATCCACCACCACCGTCCCCTGCCGGGTCAGCGGTGCGAACGCTCCCCTGCTCCCCCTCACTCTGACCTGGGTGATGCGAGACAGACGCCCCTCGCTGTGTTTCTGTCCCGCTTTACCCTCCGACACCAGCACACACTGTCCCGGCTGGGCGTCGCTGGCGTACACTGTCCTGAGGGCGCCGCGGGACGGCACCGCCCCCTCTGAGCAGTTCCCCTCAGACACGAATACCAGGTGGGCAGCGGTGAGCGAAAGGCGGGCTCCAGCTTCTGTCTGCAGGGTGTAGAAGAGCTTCCAGGTCACGGGGTCACGGTCCAGGAAGGCCAGGACCTCACTGTAAACCAGTTCCCCACTGCCGTCGCCGCCTGCTGAGGCCAGGACTCGCTCACCGGACCGCAGGTCACTGATGGACTTCTGACCGCCGCTCTCCAGCGTGACCAAGGCCTCGCCGGGGAAACAACCTCCAGATTTAGCCGCCACTGAGTGGTCTGAAAGACAGAGACAGAGAGAGACAGGGAGGTCAAACAGAATGTCCAGTTATTTACCAAATGCATATAAAAGTTCAACTTTTGCCTTTAGACTCAGTAAAAATTGTGAGTTTTAATCACATTTTGACTCAAATCACAAATTCTCTCGTTTTGTCCTTCCTGCCATTTAATCTTAATTTCTGTTTTGCTGTTCTGGAAGGACTGGGCTTCCGTCCAAAAGGACTCGAGCACAAAATAAATCTTTTCAACTCCCTGTAGCTAAATATTGACTTTTTCTTTGCTACATTGAAAACAAAAGCAGAACGAGATAAAATTTCCTGTTTGCAGCCCTGAATAATGACTGTGCGTGTGTGTGTGTTCAAGACAATACGTCCGGGCACTTGAAAGTGACACTTAAAGACCGTCTCAAGTCTATCTGGGGATAAATATTTGGGGAAGGTAGGAAAGCCAAGGCCAGGTGATAAGATAAGACACCTGGAGGAGGAAGGAGCGAAGCAGGAAAACCAGCCAGCAGGTTAATCATCTGACAAACCAACACATGACTGCACTTCACACGTTTAAACCGTCTCTTCCAGGTTTAAGACGCAGACTGAATGTCAGTTATTATATTGCTGTTCTTTATTATTTTTAACATAAGTTTTTAATTGAGTCTGACGGGCGTCAGGATTCATTTTCTTTTTCCAGGTACAAAGCACAAACTGTGACCACATTGCTCTTACAAAAGATATTAATGCATTTCCAGTTAGATGGTTAAAAGTTAAGATAAATAAATAAATGGATAAAAATCTGCTTGTCAGAAAGCAACTTTTCCATGCAGGTTGTTGGTCTCCAGGGTCCTGCTGCTCTGCTGCCCCCTGCTGGTTGTTCCCTCTCGCCTTCCTGGGCTATGGGAAGGATTTTGGAGGATTCTCATGAGAACAAACATTTTCCTCTCAGCAATGACTTCTTTTTCTTGTTTTAAGGGTTTTTGAGGAAAAACAGGAGAAATAAAAAGGAGAAATCAAAAACTTGAAAAAATACCAACTTGATTGGTTGCCCTTCTGATCAAGTCAAGGACTGGGCCCTCGCAACCCGATCTGGGAGGGAAGGACAGAGGAGGAGGAGGAAAAAGGAGGGGGAAAGGGAGATAAAGGAGGAAAAAGGAGAAAGAAAGGAGGGGAAAAGAAAAGTTACCACTCAGTGTAAAATGTGTCGGGGGTGTTTCAGCTCATTTCTGCAGGACTGTGTGACTTTCAGCACATCTGCTGGATGGCACATGTGTGGTACTTTTCATGCTAGCTGCACCTTGGTGGTGATGAGGAGACACTATGTGGAGCATGTTGAACCTTAGCGTGAGTGTGTGCCGTCCTGCCAAGCAGAGTCTGCTGCCCATTTAGCACAAGAAGAAGAAAATGAGGCCATTTTCCCTGAGGGTTAACGTTGGCCTTGTGCCCGGTGACCTCCTCTGGATAAGAAGAGGCTCACGTTCATTCAGCGCCATGTGTACATGCTGAAAAGTCCCCAAACTCCACTGAAAGCACAGCTGAACACAGAAACATGATTTAACAACACCGAACATTCATGTTTGTGTGAATTATTTCAACTTCTTCTCTGAGAAATCCTGTTTTTCTGACGCTTTGGTGCTGCAGGTGGCTTCAACAACTACACTACCCATGAGCCTCAGCCTCAGCTACTTTGAGGCACCGTAGTGACCCAAACTGAGCCAGAATCTGCCCAGTGTTTCTACCAAAGACAATCTTCCAGGCTCCGTTGTCCTGATTGATGCAGGAAAGCAAAAAAGCCACAAAAGCGAAAACCCAGACGTGATGTGGAACTTGGCCTAACTGGAGGAAACTCGGAGTGAGTGGCAGATGACAGAGTTGATGCAAGCAAGGAGAAAGTCGGCGATCAGGGACAGAGGAGGGAAACAAAAGATGTTAGAAAGAGAGGAGAAGGGAGCCTGAAATAGTGAAGCACTTCTACCAATAGTCTCCTGCTGCGTGAACAACATGAACTCAGTGTTTGTCAGAGGGCCACAGAGTTGGGCTAAGTTTGCTGCTGGCCCTGACCTGCAGGGCAGAGTGCTGCCGATGTGAAACCTGAGCAGCACAAACACGCTGCAGCGAGCTGCGCGGGAAAGATGTCACTTCCTGCACCGCTAAAGGCTAAACTACATGACGCCACGCCGGGTGAGTTTGCAAGTTGCTGCTTAAAGCTGCGTTCAGATTAGTGACTCGTCAGAGCTGAGTAGGCGGGAGGAGGGCGAGAGCTTCTGTCAGAGCACGAGGCCGCCATCTTCTCCTGCTCAGTCCCACCACAAACTTTAAGTGTTGCTGCTCTGAGTTGTCTTTGTACCCACAAACAGGCTGAGAAACACCCTTTCAGACACATTCATGAGGGTTCCACACCCCTTTAAAGATGTATTTCCTGTTTCACATCAGTGATATAAAAACTAAATTCTCATTGGTTCCGTGTCCTCAGGTGTGATCTAAGCGATCTAAAGATGTGGCCTGACAACACGCCGTGTAGCGTGTCCTCCCTCACCTGACTTGACGCTGCAGTGGATGTGGGCCTTGGACTCGTAGTAGACCCAATCAAACCCAGCCTCCACCGCCAGTCGTGCCAGCATGGCGTACTTGTTCCTGTCTCGGTCCGACGTGGTGATGTCCACCGCCCGGCCCTCGTAGTGCAGCGACTCCTCCGAGTGGTGGCCGTCCTCGTCCCAGCCCTCGGTGACCCGCAGCCGGACCCCGGGCCACAGGTTCATCACCGAGATGGCCAGAGAGTTCAGCTTGTCTTTGCAGCGCTGCAGCAAAAGACACGCAGCCGTCTCACATATATACATCTATTTTTGAACATATATTTGACAAATACAGGATACCCTGTGAGTGAACACACACTGTATGTACCTGAAACGACGGGATGAACTTGAACGCAACAGCACTTTTCTCCTTGTTTATCATGTAAATAAAGCTGAGTTTAATTAAAGTGACAGTAGCTGGCAGCAGTTTGGACACAAGAGATTTTATGCTTCTTTTATCCTCCTGTATGACCTTTGAACTTCCTGAGTCCCACTGTTAAGCCCCGCCCACCCAGAGCCTGACCTTTTAAACCAATCAGATGGTAGCAGAGAAGACACTTTCTGCTTTCACCCATCCCTGTCACGCGGGTCCCCCCTCTCCCCCCCATGTCTGTGGCTGCAGCCTTCCCACAATGCACCCCTGCTGTCCCATCTCGGCCCGATGTTTGCTCTGTGTGGTGAGCGTAGGGAGCTATGTTGAGGATGGATGGGGGGGTGAAGGGGGGACCGTGAGGTGGTTGGATGGTTGGGTGATTGGGGGGGGGGCTGCTACATGAACAAGAGGTCCTCAGCGGAGGCTGTGAGAGGGCCTATTGAAGGTTCAGCTCCCTCCTGCCCTCGCACATAAATCCTCCAGTCGGCCCAGTTGATCTCATCCACACCCAGGCTGCATTGTCAGGGCGTCAAGCAGGATTTATTCAGGCTGACGTCTCAGGGGACGTCTCACATTCACCTGGTCTCATTTTCATTCCAATTCAGGGGTTAAAAATGGTGACTTTGGCCTGAAGAGGGCACCGCTTTTCTTTAAAACTCAAGCGTTTAGATTGTGGAAGGAGCTGAACAATAAAGAGCTGCTTAAACGTTTTCTGAGAGACTTCACTGCAAACGAAGGCACAGTTTGGCACCTTAAAAAGGAAGTGATGTGCCATTAAGATAAGTCTGGGTGTCCTGAAAAAGAAAGAGATGTTGAGTTTAAAGAAACAGGAATCAGCTGAGGAAATGAAACGAGTTAAACGGTGCCAGTTTCTCCTTGGGATGCTTTGGTCCATCTTGACTGGATTAGGATGGATGAGGCAGTTTGTTCAACTGATGAAAACTTGATTCAGACACCTTCTGTCTGACTCACAAATGTATTTATTTTATTTTCTTTCAACAATATCGTCTTGTTTATGTTTGAGTCACTCCAGGCAGGTCACATTCAGCCCCCCCAGTGTTGACTCCACTGCTCCACTGTCTGACTTTGAGTAGAATTCAGCTGCCAAAAGAGACGAAGCTGAAGGTGAATTTGACTGACAGCAACGCATTTTGCTTTTTTTGAGTCATATGTTGTGTGTAAAACCTTCACTTCTGGAGAAATCACATTTCCCCGGTCGATTAAAGGTCAATAAACCCTTTAAAGGCCACAAACGCCTGAACTGAGATTAAACGTGGAGGAAAGTTTTATCTGCTGCTTTTATTTCACTCGACAGTATTTGAATTACAGCCGCTGAAGGCTCGTTAAACGGAGGCTCCGTGACTGCGGGACTTGTTGTCAGCCTCTGAAAGCGTCTCTCAGTGATGCAGCGTTTCATGAATCTCAGCCTATTAAGAGTGAAAAGTGGGATTAAACGCTATAAATGTCTTTTTCCATGTTGGCTGTGATAAGAATAGCTCGCGGCTCGGTGGCCACAGATGCCTTTTCACAGCGTTCACTGTGGATTTGAACGCGTCGTGTTTTCTCTGCGCGGTCAGAGCAACGAGCTGGACTTCATAAATCAGACGATAGATTTTGTTGGTTTTCCCTTCGAGGTATACAGATCGACGGGGGTTTCTGTAGGAGCGGTTTAAGTACCAAACCGCTGGCTGCACAAACATTGCACGCGTGGGCTGACAACACGCGCCTATGCGCACCTTTGCGCTGTAAAAAAGATGAGGTCGAGAGGCGCCTGGACGTCTTGACACGAGGGGCCAAAATCTGCAAACACCAGGAGCGTCTTCTCTCCACCCCAACGAAACTGGACTGATCCGAGAGCATCCCCAAGTCCCAGACCAAGACTCGCCGTGGCGGTGGTGTGATCTTTTCTTTGGCATCGCGTCTCCGAGAAACCCCCGCGCGACTGGTTGGAAATGAGTGACAGAATCCTGAGCTTTTCCACGTCTTTTGACGACGCTCTGAAAGCCAAACGCAGCTAAGTAAACGGGCCGAGCTGAACATGAAGAACGACACTCCGCGGCGCGGCTTCGCCCCCCAACAGGCGCGTCAGCATGCAGCGCCGAGCGCGCAGAGAAAAACGAATAAAAAGTAAGGAGGTGAAAAAAATCCGTATAATTAAAGCTTCGACACAAGTGAGGCGGGCTATTTTTGCACATGTGCCCTGCGAAAACAAACACAAAGTAACACGGAATAGTAAAAGACAAACAGGAGGCTGTCTCCTGCGGCTTGGAGCCCATAAATTGTGTGCAGGTCAGCGCCGTGGCGCGCGCTGCAAAAAATGTTCACTCTGGAGACGCAGAGTCAACATTCAAGATTAGATTTCAGAAATCAAATCAAATAAAAACATCTAATAGAGTCTGGACTTGAACTAGTGAATGATTTGCAGTGAAGGCAACACGACTTGACTCATCCCTGCTTGATGATTATGCCTGTTGCGTTTAAAGACTCGCACATTTGCCCGCTAAAGGCCAGCTAAAGTGAGAGGCTCTGGCACGTATTTCTTGCAGCGCGCGCAGCGAGGTGACACCTCCACACGGGAGTGCGCGCTTTCATTCCCCACGTGGGTCTGTGGACATAAGCGCTGCCGCTCGGAGAGGAAGCCCGCGGTCACAAGAGCCAGATATAAATACTTTATTCCCGGGGAAATTGGGAGTCAAATAAATTCCACCAGGGGCCACATCAATGACGGTGTCGTAAAAATTTTTGACAGTCCAAAAGGCGACTGTTAAGTCTGGCCAGTCGGGCTAAAAACGAAAACGGTAAACATCATACATGCTTGACCTGGGCTCTAACCAAATACGACTTTTGGCTGTTTTTCCACCAAAAACATGATGTAAAACAGAGAACATAGTGTTTTAATTAAGAGCGACCGCTTTTCCATACATTTTTAGACGGGGTTGCCCTCTTTTACGCACGAGCTGCCCACAGTGAACCTCTGAAAGTTCACGTGGAGCAGAAGAGGAGAGCTGTGATTCAAACTGGTCACCTACGCGAGCCACAGACAAACTTTGTGTTGTGCAAACACATTCTGTAATCAGTTTCCCCAACAAGCAGCACAGCAGGAAAAATCCACCTCAGCACCGTTTTCATTTGAGACAAAGTGTAGTTTTTATCTGAAAGAAGCTCAGATAAGTCCAAAGCAGCTGCTGTGGCTTAAATCATGTGACATTTGGGGGTGAAGTGACTCTTGTTTCCTGGAAAGGCCACTAAAAGCGACATCTTTTGGTAGATTTTATCGAAATTCTCAAAAAAAATTGTTGTTTTTTTGCAGTGACGAGCCTTGAGTCAACAAGAAAGGCGGAAAAGATAACAGTGTCCACGCGTCTAAAGACTGGGCAAAGTGCACTCAGAAAGGCAACGAAAAGTCTCCTTAAAAGCACAATTTACAGCTGAAACTCGCAGGCTAAAAGGCACTACGGCAGCCGGGAGTGTTACCTGTGTCATCATGCGGTCTGCACCTGTGTTCTCCTCATCCTTGAAGATGATGTCGGGGTTGTAGTTCGGCGTGAGCTCCTTGAAGCGCTCAGAGTTCCGGGTTATTTTCCCTTCGTATCTCCCGCTGGCCCCCAAAGTCTTCTCGGCCACGTTGGGGCTGAACTGCTTGTAGGCGAGCGGTGCGAGTTTCCGCGGTGACCGCCTCTTGCCATAGCCTCTACCCGGCCCGCAGCCCTCGCTGACAGGCGAGAGGAGAAAGGCGCACCCGGCGAGGTACGTCACCAGCGTCGGGAGCAGCATTCCGCCCCGGGGCCGGCGGGTGGCCAAAATGTCACCACTGGATTTCTTTTGATGTGCCCCCCCCCCCCGTATGATTTTAGAGTGGAGGTAACGGAGCAGGACTCATCCCCGGGTCCCCAACAGTAGCCATTCCTGGCGCGTAAAAGTGACCAGTGCGCCGCTGGAGACGAGCCGGGAAGACCTGAACCTGTCCTCAGAGCAGCTGACACTCTCCTGTCCCGAGCGCACGCAGAGGCAGGGGCATAAATAGGCGAGGTGAGTTTGTTTTGGCAGGCAGGTTCAAAGCTGTCTCTCTGTGTCGAAGCTGTGAGAAAAGAGCTACAGACAGACGCGGAGGCGCGCGGTGCTGGCTGCGCCTGTTGGGCACGGCGGTCAAAGGGTGTCCCCGCAGCGGTTTCTGCCTCTCGGGTTTGTTCTCAATGCGTCCCTGTGGCGCAGGGCTGTTGGCAGAAATGGGAATGGAAGAGATCCTACTACAGAACAGATGAGGTGCCGCGGGAGAAGAAGGAGACCGCGCCCTGCTGGACCTGCCCTCTACTCCGTCCTCTCCTCCCATCGGGTGGCACAGGCCCCGCGGCAGCCCTCATCTGTTTATTGTCAGCTAAGAGGACACCGAGCCACGAGACTGACCGGGATGGCGCGCGCTCACCACGTCCTTTGGACCATCGTCTGCAAGCTGGGACGCATAACCGGGAGCGCAGGTGCGCGCGTTTGAAGCGTTTTCTCTCCCCGCCTCAGTGAGATCTCAGACTTGTTACGGTGACACGACAGTGTGAGCGGCAGGTCACCCATCAAAGACACCAAGATCAGTCTGTGAAGGTGAAAACACTTCAGAGATCGTTCTGGTGGAGTGTTGAAACTCACCATTTTCCCTTCCTACATCTCCCAGAACTCCCTTTGAGAACCCACACGAGAACAGACACCAACACGCTGCATTAAAATGTGGAGTATTTGTGGAACTTTCACAAAACATTAATATAAAGACAGTTTGGGCTGATGTGAGGCGTCCACGTCTCCAATCAACAGCACAGAAGTGCCTGACAAACCAGACACTGGAGTGTCTGAGGTTTAATTATTTCTTGGGTGATGACATAAACAGTATATTTACAAGTTGGAAACTGGTAATTACGGTAACTCCAATAAGACTTGAATGCAGCATGACATCAAGTGAAAATGAGTTTCGGTTAAGAGAAGTGACACGTTCTGATAGCTTTTTGCTCAGCCATTTGTCTGTTAATATCAGAACATGCAAATCCCATAATACTATGGGACGCTATACCCTCCATCACTGGAGGTCAAAGTGAGGTTTGAGGACCTCCAGGGGCCTTCAGTGGGGCCTTCACTGGGGCCTTCAGGAACCTTCACAGAAATCAGAAATATGAAGCCTGACTTATTCATCTGACTCCTCTTAGACAGAAATCGTCATCCGCTCGGTTTTTCTCGATGAATCATTTGTTTTCACATCAACAGACCCATTTTCTTTGCTCTGTCCTTTCCTGGGAATCACGAGGAACACGACCAGGAATCAGCAGGAAAACGTTGGACTTAACATGACGCCACTTTTCAGTAACGTTTGCCACACAGAAACTCTTGAAATCCTGCAGGCAAACAGTGACTTTTCAGCTCAAAACTTCAATGGCATTCCCGAGATGCTGAAACACCTTGAGTCAACATCTCACTGTGCTCTGAAAACAGGAGAGCGACTGCTCTATCGACCGCTGTCAGCTCATTATGCTCAGTCTGAGCTCTGGAAGGAAGAAGTGGCTTCAGAGTGAGTCTTTAGACACAAACACAGATGATTTTGTGGTTATAAAACAAAAGAAATATCAATAAAAAGATCTGGACGCTTGGAGACAAAGATGAAATGTCATGTTCTTGACTAAATGTGGATGAAAGTTACTGTTAAGGAAAAATAAATCATTTTTCTTCGACACAGAAAGTTTTAAACACACGCAGTTTTGTGTTTTATAGTTAAAATCTTCTTTTTCCTTTATTTAACTTAAAATCTTTGCAGTGATATTTATATTCCTTTAATCGACAGCTTATTTCATTGTTCTAAAACCCTCAGAATACAGAATTCATTTTAAAAAATGGATTAAAAACCTACTTAATTACATTTTAATCTATAAGACTTGAACACACGTCAAGCCAAATTAAAACCAAACTGTAAAAGTGTCACTTAAAATAAAGATTTAAAAATAAGAGCAGATTCTTCCATCACGTGGAAAAAAAAGCACTTTTTTCTAATGAAGTTCTGAACTGTTGTCTGTGTGTGCATCCTACTGCTCGGGTTCATCTGAACAGTCCGACGACCTTCTTCTTCTTCGGCTTGGAGGACGGCCGCTCTGCAGGCGTGGACGTGACTGGAGGACACTGCAGAGGAAGAGAAGGAGCAGATGGATGTTTGATTTTACTATCTTTGACATTCAACAATTTCCTGGGTGATCAATAAAGTTCTTATCTTTTTATCTTATTGGTTTGTGCTCTTCAGAATGTTCCTGTTATAATGTTGTTTGGTGGGACGGGACTCCGTATCCATAAAATCACAAAAATGTGAATCTGTGTGAGTCTGTTCTTAAATCCTCATGAAGCAGAGGACTCTGAGGTCACTGGTGCACCTGCTGGGTTGTGGGTCTGTTGGCCATCTTGGCTCCAGCTGCATCCACCTGCCTGCTCTGGCTCAGCTCTCTGTCCTCACCTGCCTCCCCGCTGATGGATGCACCTGCAGTGAAGCATTAGTGTGCATTGGAAAAAGTTGTGTTCTTGGCTGTTTGATGAGTAAAACAAGCAAACAGGCTGCAAAACAACAGTGTCACACTTCTAACCCCGAAACCACTCGTTACAGGTGATTATTGTCTCCCGCTGCCTCCCATTAAGTTGTAAAAGCTGTTTACTCTGTTGCCATGGAGTCATAAGAGCGCCATAAAAACTGAATAAAACTGCAAAAGAAAACAAATGTGGAAATATAAAGAGGAAAATATAAATGTTTAAGAATTATGTTTAAATATTCAGACACAATCTAAACTAATCAGTTATTGCATGTTACAGGTCTTTCATAAAAATGTACATTTTATTGATTGTTATATTTTTTTATTTTATATATTTTGTTAAGAGTAAGCAGGGAGCCTTCTCAGCTTCAAATCAAGCCAACCAAGAGACGAGGTCGGGTCAGGTTCCTCAGAGGGCGGCCGGTCCTCCTCCTCCTCCGACAGTTTGCGTTTCCGCGTGCGTGCGTTTCCGTGGGCGACGATGGCTGCGTACAGGTGCTGGAGGTCGGCGGTGAAGCTGAGGGCGTCCTGCTGTTCAGAGCAAAGAAGAGGAAGAGCCTGACGGGAACAGAAACACAGTGATGGGAAAGGTGAGCGACGAGCTTCCTGCTGATTCAGAAAATAAAAGTAGAAGTTTTTAAAAGCACATTTTACAGACTGGATAACCATTTATTTACACTTGTATAATTTTTTTTAGTGCAATCTGAGTGTTATGTTTGTAGGTTTGTCCAAGAAATACTGGCAGTTCTTTTGTTTTGTTTTGTTTTTTACAAAATCCTAACTTTTTGACAACTACAACTTTCCCATGAACCCCCTGGTCAGGAGTTACTGCTTCTTCATCCGTGAAGACTTCTTTGTCAGTAATTTAAGTCATCCTCGATGTTAGAAATGAACTCGATGAGCACCGTGTTATTATTAGGCTAAAAAAAGCCCCGGCTTGTGATACAGCAGAATGATCAAGTCGCTGTGTGTTTTATATCTGTGTGTTGTGTATTTGCTTGTTCTCACACCACAGAGACTCTGCTGTTCTGAGCTGATAGCTGCAGCCAACCTGCTCAGTCAATAAATAGAATATAAAAGAAATAATCAGGTGCATGAACTCAAAGCACGAACGTGTCCTTTCGACACAGCTCGGCGCTTTGGCTTTGTTTGTTTCATAGCCCTGCTGTGGGAGTCACATGTCCGAGGTGTGATGCTGGGTGGGTCGGAGCGACGATAAGCCTCTAATCAAAGCTGCATTATTGGCACAGCTGACCGCAGGTAGAGCAGCGAGCAGGAACAACTGAAACACACACACACGCACACACACACACACACCGTCCACCACAAGCCTGACAGATAAGGGTGCGTGTAAACTCCTGCGACATTATGCAAACGCACGGCCGACGCGTAGAAAAACACTTGCTGTTCACTAAATCCTTCTTTTTTTCCCCCAGTGGAGAGGACAAACTCTCCAAATTAGCTCCTCAAATATTGACTGGGAGAAATTGGTGGTCTCCCGCTTGCTGTCAGGGCAGAGGGGCTCCTAAACACACTTTGGTCAGGTTTCGAGGTTTTGCATTGATTTATTTTTGTTATTTGTTTGTTTAAATATCATAAAAATAAATGCAAATGCTCTGGTGAGGCTTAGTTCTGCTTTGGGCACAGAGAAACCAATGTGCTGAGGGGGAGAGAGAGCAGCAGAAAGCCCACCTTATCCTCTCTCTTTATTCACTTCTTCTCCCCCCGTCGCTCTCCCCTCTGGCTGCCAACCAGCTCACTTCAGATTATTTGATCTGAGATGTTGAACTCAATTTGCTGGATCCAGCTGAAGTGTGAAAATCAGCTGTCTTATTTGATAACTTAAAGCTCACCTTCCCGACCTCTCCAAGTTTTTATGTGGTAAAAACAAAACTCTAACAGTTAATCGTCGACGTGAGCACGCGGCAAAGGCAGACGGTTGGTTTCACAGTCAAGTGGTCCAGTGAGAACAGAAACATAAAGACAATATTACAGTTTGTCAAAGTCAATTAGGTCAATTAAGACATTTTAACCCCAAAGCATGTGATACTACATCAAAACTAGGGCTGTGTGATAATCACATATCCACTGAACGATTACCGTGGCCAAACGAACTCAGGATGAAGACATTCTCACGATGTCTGAAGTGAAATTCACCTCTCTGTGTTTTAGGAAACGTACAAAGTTGGCCGCAGAGCGTGAACACATCGGCGGGACGGACTGCTATGTGCTGCCGCTGGCCAGACGAGCAATAAAAAGGTGATTGCAGCAGGTCAATAACCTGTCGTCTGAGTAATTCTCTGGAAGGTTCCTCCCTGCTCCTGTAACAGAACAAAGTCCTCGGGGCACAGAGGAGGTGGAGGAGGAAGAGGCGGTGCACTCACCTGGCGGCCACACCTCCAAGCCCCGTCTCCTGCCCTGTGTGGGGAAGGCGATGAGAGGAAGGGGGGAGTCGCCAGCGTGTTGACGTGTCTCTATTATTAGCAGGTAAACAGCTCCGATTTTAGACGGACTGCTGCTGCTGTTGTTTTCCAGGAGGGGGTTCTGGTGCCGGAGAGTCTCATACTCGCTCTCCCTCATCTTCATCTCTGCTGCTGACCTCATGTTTACCCTCCCTCATTCCTCCCCACCTCATTTTCTCTCAGCGTGACCTCAGCTTCCCGTCCAGAATCCGAGAGTGACGCCACGCTTTCCATTTGAACCCAGAGGGCTCGAGGTCACGTCCTCGGAAAAAAAAAAAACAAAAACACTGGAGAAATAAAGCCCCTCGAGGACAGGTGAAGAAGAGGAGGATGAGGCAGCCTCCGGAGCACACAGCTATCACTGCTGTTTGACCACGTGCTCCAGACCCTCCATCCTTCCTGCGTCAGCTGCCCATCAGTTCAGGGCCGATTACCTGAGACCGACATCTCGTCCGAGTTCACACATGACAGAAGTTAATATTCTGAGATCCCTCCTCCTGTCAGCTGGGGAAAGCCTCAACTGAAGCCACTTCGGTTGGGCCTGTTGACTGCCTCCTGCCTCGCTCATTCCCATCATGCTGCTGAAACAGGAAGTGTTAAATGTCACAAATAATACACAGCGCCGCGTCTGACGCGTTCACGTGCCGCCAAGCGCTGCAGCCGTGTTTTGTGTTCCTCCTCTCATGTTGCTCGCAGTCTCATGATGTCTTTGCGGGACGCCACACTCGGGCCGGTCCAGGCTGGGAGCTCGGCCCAGCAGCCAGCAGCTGAAGAGGGGAGCAGCCAGGCCACAGAGGGCCTAATTACAGACCCAGACCGGGGACAACCCTGTGGAAACTGTGTGCAACTGACACAGGAGGAGGATGGAGGATCTGTGTGGATGGTTTGTTTTGTTACTCCTTACAAACTGTTTCAAAACAGAGGTTGAACCTGATCAGTTTCATTGCTTGCTGTTTTGTTTAGATTATAAAAACCAGGAAATGGGAAAAATGTCCAAGACAAGCTCCCCAGATGTCCTCAGATGTCAGAAGTCCAAAACCCAAACATATTCAGTTTACGATGATACAAACCAGAGAAAAACAGCAAAATGCTTTGTTCAATAAGTGACTTAAAGATTGATCAAAACTGGGCAGAAATAAAAGCTTCACAGCTCAACATCACTTTTGTTTGTGAACCCCCCACTCATATCACCCCCCTCCCACGCCGCGAGCCTCGCCTTCTTACCACGCAGGCCCTGAATTCCTCAGCTATGTGAGATAAAGAGCTGCTGTTTATGAGAGCGGCAGTCAATGATTCACTGAGGAGAAGAGGAAGAGAGGCCACCTTTCCTCCTTCTCACTCACTAATTCTCTCGTTTTCTGTCCTGTAATGCACACGACGGCTTCACATCTGGCCAGAAGGCAAAATGAACACCAACTGGCAGCTAAAATCTGTTAAACCACCGTCAGCAGGTGAGCTTTTCTCCACTGTGGAAGGTGCTTCAAACCGACCCAATCTGATCGCTGCGACATCGTTTTCACTTCGGTTGCCCTCTCAGGTGGGCTGTCACAACCATCTGATCGGTGCCACTGCTGAGGCTTGACAAAACGTCTTTGAGTTTGGTGCATTTCCATCAGGAACTGAAATAAATTACCTGACTGAGCTTCCACTTTGTCTGTGTTTTGGGGATTTTTCTTCTTCAGCAGGCATGAAACAAATTAATATCTGCAGCTTCCCTTCATTCTTACAGTCATGTTGACTGCTGAGAGTCAAAGTGTGTATTTTGGAATCCATCAGCCACTGTGGTCACTGCAAGAACTCCAGTTTCCTGCCCTGCTCTTAACTTAGAGCCACTGGTTGAAGCAAACAGATATTAGGATTTGACTCGTGCTGCTGTGCCAGCGCAGGGCTTCACTTTGAGAGCTACGTAGCATTTAGGGATCATTTCTTCACCCCTCTGAGCACATAATCATTTCAAAGTACTTTAACTTTTTACTTCTTATTGATTCTCCTTTTGTTTTAAGCAGTTTCAAGCTCACCCAACACAAAACCTGACCAGGAAAACCTTCAATTTAAGCCAAGAAAAAAGCAGGAAATTTGGAGAAAAGAAAGCCAAATTTGGAAGCCAACAACGCTAACATTTTGGCTCAGTTATGTGATTCTGTTCAGCTCAAGTGAGGTTTTTCGGTCTGAAGAAGCCACTAATTGTCAGATGTCGTTATACTGCTGTGCGGTTGCCGTGGAGCTGTGAATCCGCCATCTCATGAAGCAGGAAGCGGGTGACGTTCCCAAATGGTGACAATTCAATTCAGAGCTGTCAAATGCGACACTGCTGCTGCAGCCACGCACACGCACGCACGCGCACACACACACACACACACACACACACACTCACCCTTGTAGACATAAAGATAAAACAAACAGTGACAGACAGACACACACACACACACACACACACTCAAAAACCAAGCTCTGAAAAACCCAAAGCATGCGTCACAGCCTGCCCTGTGTGGACGAGCAGACACTCCCCTCTGTCAGGTCATGAGCTGCTGCCACACACACACACACACACACACACATGATTTAACTTTGGCACAGGCTAAAGTTGGTCATGGAGCTGAAGGATGAAAAATACGGTAGGCATCACATCGGCTTCCCTAAATCTGGAGTGTGTTTGTAAGCTTGCAAGATGTTCAACTACAAAGATGGCTGGAGGTTTTAAACTTCGACAGCTCCTCTATTTTAAAGATTGTGTGTGTGTGTATCAGTGGGAAGCACATGCTAATTCCACCCATGTAAATGTTGACCTGAGCTGGGTGGGGTGTTTGTGTGGTGACGGGCGGAGGAGGGGCGTTCATGGAAAGCTGCAGTAGAAAATAAAAGCTCCTGCTCCTGTCATCATCGTCTCTCTTTGACTGTCCCTCTGCCCTTCACTCCCCTTGGTGTGGGAAACGAAGGCCACAATGGTGCACACACACACGTATACACACTTGTGGAAACGGTGAAAGAGGGGGTGATGAGGCGGAAGACTTTTGAAGAAAGTCGCCTGCTCTCTGTTGGCACCAGGATCGTAAATAACTGTGCAAATGTCAGAGAAGTTCAAGTTCAAGGAAGAAAAACTTAAGCTGAAACTGAAGCTGCGTGGTTTCTGCAGGAGCACAACACATAAAGACTCTGTGTTGCAGCTGTGGCTTTGGTCTGTCTAATTGAGCATTTATATACTCAGTTTTAAAGGAACACGCTGGGAAATGTAGGCTTATTTACTTCCAGTTGGTACGGTTAGCAAGCTGGTTAGCTTAGCTTAGCATGACGACCGGAAACGGAGGGAAGCAGCTAGCGTGTGTCTGTCCAAAGCTGACAAAACGTTGGAAACCCACATTTGTTTTCTGTCCACAGACTTACTGATAAACTGACAAATACTCAAACCAGTTACATTTAAAACATTCAAAAAATCGGATGGGTCTTCAGAAATAGGTGAAAGTTGCCATGGAGACAGACAGAGAGACAGACACAGTACACACTCCTGCACAGACAGACAGCACATGCATGCAAAGGCCCTTCCCTGATAGATAAATACTACACACACACGCCAAAGGCCTTTACACACACACAGCGGTCCATCCAGTGTGTGATTCTCCCTCTGACGTGACATTTTTCCCAGACAAGTTTTATTTCAGTTTGGACTTTGGTCTGGAGGCGGCCTCGTCGCAGCCTGGTGGAATTTGCCACGAGCAAGAAGACTTTGATCCACCGCTGCATTTCTCTTCTTCTTCTTCTTCTTCTTCTTCTGTGGTCTCTGACTGTCTGTTTGCTTTCCCGTTCCAAAGATGTGATCACCAAAAAGCAGAAAACAGAGCCAGCACTGTCACCCTGATGTAAATTTCCATGACTCTCCGTACCTGAGCTGGACTACTTCCACCCCCTAAAGAAAGACTCTTTCCTGGTTTGTCCAATTTAGACAAACAACATCAACAAACAGGCTGGTTTCCTCTCTGAAAACCACCAAATGATGCAACTGAAGAGTCAAACAAACTGTAAATTAAACTTAGCTGCTTTCCCGCAAAGTGACTTCCGGAGGAAAATTTTCCTCTGATAAAGTTCACCTTTAAAAATTCCCTCACGTCCGTGACATTCACATGAGAGCAGATCTGACATTCTCGTAACAATGCGTCTCTTCTGTAGATCACCTCAGCTGCAGTGGCTGCAATGTGATCCTTCAGGGCAACTCCGACCATCCACGGTACATGTGCAGATTGTGCTTTTGTGAGCCCACGCCAGGCAGAGATGGATGAAATGATTAAAGTATAAATAGTAAGCAGCATACAGACAATTCCACATGTATGTTTGAAATACCCAGTCAATCAGTGACACACACACACACACACACTCATACAGTGTGAGTGGGAGTCAGGGGTCAACAAAGTCAGAGAAGAGAAATTCCACACCTGAATACAGTGAACACACTTCCACACAAAGAAAACTTAAACAGTCTGCCTCTCATCTCCCTCTGATTGGCTGACGGTAACGCACAGGGAGCGTGTCATGGCGACTCGTGTTTCAGGCGGAGCGCCTGCTGCTCCAGAGGCCACAGTGTTTTATCATGTGGTTCCTGCCGCGCTCGCCGCAGCTGGTTAACGATCGGGAGCGCAGCAGAGAGGACAGTAAAAACAGACCCAAACAACAGGCTGCAGGGGCTGTGGTGCGCGTGTGTGTGTGTGTGTGTGTGTGTGTGTGTGTGTGTGTGCGTGCGTCTCACCTTTGCCATGAAGTCCTCTCTGTAGGTTTGCTCCTCAAAAACATCCGTCTGCAGCCGCTCTGGATTCAAACACACATTACAAAGCTTTAATCGTCTGCTGTCTGCAACATCACAGCTAATGTGGTCCCCCACCTGGTGGTCAGGTGGGGGTCATCAGCTCCCATGAGAAATCTGAGGGGCCCACAAGTTGGTTATACGAATGAGAATTACACAGAATTGCTTCCACCTCTTTGGACATTTTAATAAACTGCTGCCTTTAAAAATATATTCAATGAGACAGAAGATCCGTCTTGCTAACTCTGTGTATGCTGTGTATGTTACGTTGCTGTACGTGTGTGTGTGTGTGAGAGAGAGAGAGTGTGTGTGTACCTCTGCTGAGTGTGGCTCCGTTCTCCCTGTAGTCCTGGATCTCTGCATCCTTCCTCACCAGCAGATCTCCGAGCTGCTCCACCTGTCGCTGCAGCAGGTGGCTCATGGCCAGCAGGGGGCGCACCAGCTGAACGCACACCTGAGAACACACACAGAAATCATAACTAATTTCACGAGTTAAATAAACAAATGGACAGCAGTACTCAGACACTTATGAGAGAGACGTCCAACGGTATTCTTGTCTTGTTGAATCAGAATTAGATAACAAGCGTCTTCAAAATAATTCAGGGTTTAAGTGAGCACTTAAAAGCTGTCTTATCAACACTTTCAATTTCTGTACTGAGTGTGCAAATTTTCAGCCTAATATCAATATTTTCTTGCTGTGGTTTAATCTGTGCCTCTCAATCCTCACAGGTAAGTTAAATTAATGAAACAGATGAAATTAAACGAGCCACCAAAGCCTCATCGACTCTCCTACAAAGTTCAAATATGAGCTATGGACCGTACCACAGCGACAGGCGCGGGGGTGCAGTGAAACTCCCAGTAGAATGGCAGCCCTGCCAGCTCACTCTTCAGCTTCACGCTGATGTCGCCGTTCTCCTGACGCGTCAGGGAAATCTGGGCCTCGCCGTCGGCTCTCTTGTCGCTTCCTGAAAGACAGGGCTGAACCACCTCACACAGGTGAGAGAAGAAAGCTTTGACGGGGGCTCGCAAACGTCTGTTCAGCTCCTGGGAAGAGAAAACAGGATTTATTTTTCAAAAAGGAGCAATTTTTTCTCTCAGTCGGGAAACGCATGTCATCTCACCACACCTGTGCTCTCTTCTGGATGGCTGCTGAGTCCATGCTCTCCTCCCACACGCAGTGCATGTCTGTCAGGAGGATGTGGTACGCCGTTTCACCAAACCAGCTCTTGGCTTGAAGCTGGCAGCCACAGATGTTCACAGGAAGCCAGGGGCGCTGCAGGAGGACCTCAGTGGGAGCTCCGCTGGCCTCCATCACGGTCCAGGCGCCACACAGAAACGCTAAACAAAAAGAAAGATTCGGGTTGGACAAGGTGACTCTGATAGCTCTCTCTCTCTCTCTCTTAAAGTCTTCAGTGGACATGAAACACGAAATGCAAATGCAAAACTCTAGACACAGAAACTCGACATAGAGGAGAGAAGTAAACAACTGTTTCAGCCAATCACAGAGCTTCATATTATGTTTTGTAGAAGCCTAAGAAATAAGCCAGCTGTTTAATTCAGCAAAGAGTTCAGAGCTGATTGCAGGTCTGATTAGCTTCTTCTCCGCAGTCACAGCAAATACAAAGGAAGGTTTACACAGAGGGACAAAAGACAATGAAAATCTTAATATAAAACTATACTATACTATTCCCGGCCAATGCACAAAGCTTTTCAATTTCGTTTTTACAATGACAGTAAACACTATTCTATTCTATTCTCTATACTGCTACTACAGATCCAATTTTCCATTATAAATTCACACAGTTGTGGTTATTACTGAATATGATATTTGGGATTACTTCAGTGAAACACAAAGTGCAGCCCACGGAGCTCCCCTCACACTTATTAACTGATTAACTGATTAACAGATTAACTGATGTTGTCATGGCGTTGGCAGCCCTACACTTCAGGGTTAAAGCAGGTAGACCCTCCAGCCTGTCTCGATATTATTCCTGGAAGTGAATGCCGATGAAACCCCACACTGAAAAACACGGTGTAATTTTGTTTTTTAATCAAACCTGTTTTTGCAATCACTCACCTCCAAGGAATGCGCCTCCAAAGCCTGGCCTGAGATCTGTTAAAGCCCGCTACAGACGCCGTCCCAGCCGCATAATCACCAGCTTGCAGGAGGGAGACCGCAGTGGCAGCTCAGGCGGGTTACCGGCTCCTCTCTGCTGATCTGTAATGAGGCTGTTTTCGGGGAATAAAACGAGGAATTTCTCGTCACTCGCCATTTGAAACACACTGAACGACTCATGCCAATTTGGAAAAGACAAAAATAGCAAATCAGTAACTTCTTTATGACCACGATACACAGCCATACAAAGCTGGAGACGGATGCCTGCGGTTAGAGGCTATCAGGAGCTGACGTCGTCCTGACACGCTCCGTTCTCACCTCTCAGTAAGGGACGTTACACTAAACTCAGTTCACAAATCACCGCATTTAAAGTTCACTTAGTTCTCGACATTCATTCTTCTGAGTTGCCATATTATTTAAAACCTTACACACACCAGTAACAGCTACTCTGTAATTCGGCGACCATCTACCCAGTACAATATGCAGCATGTGTTGGAAAAATGCATGTTTTCTAAAACTGTATTGTATGTCATTCCCAGAGCAGAGCTCTACAATAAAACTGAATATGGTGACATAAATTAGCTTCAGTTCAATACAAAATAGCTTAAGATTTTAGGTCGTGAATGGATTTGTAGGCGATCACCTCATTCTCCAATCAACAAACACAATAAATGATACTGAAAATGTCTACTTTCATACATACATTGACAGTTTTGCTGGCTAATAACAGGAGCTAACACGGGAAGTTAACTGTTTGATTTTCTGTTGTTCGACTTATATTCTATCAGAACAGATTATAACATCTGACACATTTAAAACACGAAAACAAAAGAATTAGTGATCTCAAACTACGGACGTTTTCAACAAGAGAAGTTGCTCCTCCGCCGGTTCCTGTTGACTGCAAGGATTCCAACACCGACGGCAAACAACAGCGAAATCAAAGGTTCCGCTCAGCCGCTCGTTAATAATAACATTAATCTTGATCATAATAATTAGAAGAATAAGAAGGGGAAAAAGAAGAAGAATGGCGGAAACCTACACAGCACAGCTTTGGGCACCAAACAGATGTTTCGACGAAAATATGGGATCAAAATAGGCCAAACAACTGTGGTGAATTTATGATGCCTGAGGGGTTGACTTATACCTGGAACAATGATTCCCATCCCGAGTAAACAGTGAACGGGACGTGAGTTGATCTGTGTGTTTATCTGACAAACCAATTCAGAGAGGAAATGTGTTGTTACTGTCGCCCCCCTGTGGTGAGGAAGAGGGACATTACTTTAGAACAGACAGTCTGACTGGAAGTGATTGGTAGGGAGCTGACCGACCCTGCAGCCAATCAGAATCTAGTATTCACCCAGACCATGATATGTCTTTGTTTTGGGTCCCGATGACACACACTCATGCACGCACACAGTAATGCATGTTTGTGTATCTGTGTGTATAAACTAAAAAAGACAAAAAAATAAAAAAACAACAAATAGCTGCTAGCTGAATTTTAAAGTACAGAAAGTCACAGAAGACGCGCGAATGATTGCAGCACTTAAACACGAAAAGGTTTATTTAAGGTCTCACAGATACAAAATAGCATTTCTTGTTTTAAGAGAATAGCATTTAATATTTTTAGGTGTTTTTTTTTTTATTCATTTTTTGACTTGCGTGAGGTATACAACAACATATCTGGTGAGTCAAAATGATGTGAATGGCACACAAAGAGACGGACGCCACACGTTTGTGTTTTCAGCAGGTTTTCATCCTGTGAGGAGAGGAAGGGAAGCTACAGATCGAGCAGGACGTGTGAACAATCAATAACTTTAAAATGGAAACCATTTTTCCTTTTGACACTCTAGAAATCTAATCAATTAAGCTTTTTTGGAGCCTTTTTTTTGCGTCAAGACCAAAACCAACGGGATGACTCGAGAGCAGCACAATTTCAACAAACTTCAACCACAAATAAGAGGAAACATTACATTTTTTTTCAATCTGGTTCAAAACGGAGCGTAGCTACCAGAACGTCAGGCTGGATAAAATCTGATGTTTAAATAGTCTGTTGCTCATTCATATGCAGACCAGTACATCATCACTAAAGAGTTGTACATTTTCACAGGTGCTTTTAGGTCTGTTTTGAAGTTTTCATCTTTCTGGTTTAATTTTTTCTTACATTAGCTGTGGACAAACACTTTTTACCCTCCGAATGTCCCTGAAAGCGTCATGTCTGTGCCAGAAATACTTTAAAGTAAAACGATGCCTGCGCAAATCCTGCCTGATAAAGTACATTTATTTGATTTTTTATTTTTACATCACAATTAAGTTTCAAGGAATCACTCGATCTTTCTTCATCATGATAATCATCATCACAGAGAGAAAAGCCAAGGTAAGACAGGAGGCTGAGCGCGGAGTCAGGGGGGGCGGGGTCAGGCCGTCAGGCTCGAGGCCGGTCTGGGTCGTACCGGTTTCACTGGGGCAGAGCTTTGAGGATGGCGTTGACCTCCTCAGCGACGGCCGTCAGGGCGAACTCAAACTGGTCCTGGAAACCAGAAGAAAGACATTTTACAAACACAGTTTCATTCACAAGGTGTCTCCAGCCTGAGCTTAAGGCCATCACAGATACATCAGTTCATTTCGAAAGCGAGCAGCAAGGGGCTTGGTGGTGCAGTCAGGTGTTTGAGGACCCTTGGGGCGGCTGGTTGGATCCTAAAGTGAATTCTAAAGTTCCATTTTGAAACTGGATGCCACAAGTAAAAGATCAAAAGTGCCAAGCTGAAGTATCACAGAGCAAGTAGCTCAGACTGTTTGGAGCCTGCGGTTCCTAGTTAGCAGACTGCTCGGTCCTTGTGAGGACAGTTTCTCCGCTGAAGCCCAACACCAATAAGAAGCAAAAGCCGTCAGAGGTCTGTCTCAAAACAAAACTTTTTGTATTTATTTACGGAACAGCTCAGGTTGTGAGACACTGTTAGATATGGTTTCGAATCTTGTGAAGATCTGTGAGCGTTTAAGGCGGCTGTCCGAAAGGTAAAGTGAAAAGCTCTGGGAAACATTAAGAAAGTAGCTCAGGCCAAACAGCTCAGGGAGCTGATCAGACGCTCTGAGCTCATCTTGTATTTCACACAACACAATCAGTGAACAATGTAGGAAGGCTCCTGATGAGGGTGTGGTGGGCTGCTTGTGTCAGTGATGGTGGACGGGGAACTGTGGGAGGCAAAGCCTTGTCTCAGAGAGTGGTGGTGACCTTGGTGCGGACCATCCCAGGCCTCTGGTCTCGGACATGCTCCAGGGTAGCAGCGATGTCAATCTCTTTCACGCCTGCAGGAGAACAGGTGACACGCACACACGTTCAGCGAGCCACAAAACTACTGAATCAACGCAAATCCCAGTCACATTCATTAACCTCACCTTTGGCCATACGGTTGAGAACCATGTCAATCAGGATGTAAGTCCCCGTCCGGCCTGTACCGTCACTACAGAAACAACACAAAGCGAACGTCAACAAATTAAGGGACGCAGACTCTTTGCTGAAGTTAAATCATTATTACATTACCTGCAGTGCACGATGATGGGGCAGGATCGTCCTCGGTAGCATTTATTCACCTTCCTGAAGAGAGAGACAATGACAAGCAAAACATGACAAGTTGTCTATCTAAACATGGACAGATGGATGGATGGGGTGTGGAGGAGGGTGGGGGTGGGGTTGGGGTTGGGGGGGTCGGCGATGGACCTCCTGCTGCAGCCACATCAGTCCATGATCATTTTTGTGACTATGCAACTGGACCCAGACTACTAGCTGCAAACCACAAGAATGACACAGACAGATATGTTCAAAATTAAACCAAGGGCCCCGCTGACCTCCATCGCCTGGGGTGGGTGGGAGGGACGGGAAGAGAGGAGGGACAGGGGGGCGTCCATTTTCACCACATCTGACACAAAACACAGAGCGAGACTCGTGTACCTTCGGAAGTCCAGCAGGGGCCGTGTGGAGGTGGGGATGCCCTGCGCCGGCCAGCTGAGGAAGTGGAACTGAGTGAGCGTCCTGGTCTCCTGCGTCTGCACGTTCTTCAGGTAGAAGCTTCTCACCAGGAAGTCGTTACACCAGATGTGCTCCGACACCAAATTCACCTGGACAGCAACAAAAGGACTCAGGTGCCAAAGGACCGGGACAGATCGGCCTCGCCCTCCCCCGGCTGCCCACTGCTCTCACCTCGTAGATGTGGTAGAGGGACGAGCCCTCGTCGGGCCAGTAGCGGTCGCACTGCTTCTCCCCGTCCTCCACCAGAGCCGTCATCATCACAATCACAGTGCAGCCGTTCTCCCACACCATCTGCACCACGACAACAATCACCAACACGTCTCATCGGAAATCAACGGATTACTCACTTTGTGTCTCACTGACCTGCCAGAAGTCGGAGATGGTGTGCGACAAGGGGCCCTGGGTGGCGATGTAGGCCGGCATCCGGGGGTCGTGCTCGATCTGAAGAGGGGGAGGGGGAATACAAGATCTCAGTATGTTGCTGTCAGATCATTAGGAGTCCAGATGTCTGACTGATTATTGGAAACTTGTCAAAGTGGCTGAATGATGAGTTAAATGTGCCAAAAATGTTCCTTTTTTTCACTGTCACGTCAGGTCAAACAAGACTTACGATGGTGCTGGCATTGATGTAGTCAGCGCGTGAAGGGTTGATCTCCGCCTTCAGCTTCACCCTCGAGTGGTCATCTGCAGGCAACATTTACATCACGGTTATCTTTCTGTTGGCTTTGGGAGTCGCATCACATCCTGTCATAGTGAAATTGTAGACAGAAATTCAGGCTGACGTGTGTGACTCACAGGGCACAGAGTCGGGGCAGCGGTTCTTCTTGGCGTTGGCGTCGCTCTGAGCCACAGAGACGGCGCTGGGCTCGGCCTGGTAGGAGCACAGGGCCTCCCACTCCTTCATCAGACGGTCCTTGTTCCTCAGGTGGTCCTCCATGTATGCCTGAGGGAAGTTAGCAGAACAGTCACGTTATTCACCCCGACCTCACAGGTAACACCTGACCGGCCACATGACAAACGTGGTGTACTGACCAGGATCATGTGACCCGTTGAAATGTCCATGTTGGCCTGCGCCGGCTCCTCACACCACGACGGCGTGCTGCTGTGGGAACTCGGACTTGGCTGGGCTCCATCGCTGAACTGGGACGACACACTGCTCACCCTCGAGTCGGCACCTCCACCTCCTGCTGCTCCACCTCCTCCTCCTCCTCCTCCCCCGACGCCTCCGCCTCCTGCTCCTCCTCCAGCAGCTCCTCCTCCACTCGCTCCTCCCACTGCACCCAGGGCAGCAGCTTCCAGGCGTCCGAATGCGCCTTTGGAGGCCATGTGCTGGCGACACAGGTCCTGGTGAGCCAGTTATGCACGTTTTACCTGACGGCTGTACTGCGTCTCTCTCAGCTGACGACGCTTTCTGATGGTGCCTTATGGCTGCTACGCGTCAGCTCCGTTGTAAAGTGGTGCGAGAACACCCTCACCTGGTACTCCTGGTGGCTGAAGCTGCCTCCCTCCGGTCCCAGTCCCAGCTTCTTTGCGGCCAGTCGGTGGGCGTGGTGACGCAGGCAGGCGATGGTCATGGCCGCCACCAGGATGCTGCCGATGCAGGCCATGGCCACCAGCGTGGCGAACACCCAACGTGAGCTGGGCTTGGGCTGGATTCGGGTCGCCAGGGGCAACGCCTTCCCATCATTCCTCTGAGGCAGGAGGGGCAGGAAAGCAAGACATAAAGAGGGATAAAAGACAGCGTAACATCAACCCCGAGCACCCAGTTAACCGACGAGGTGGTAATAAGCAGCTGCAGTTGAATAAAAGGAGGAGGAGGAGCAGACGTCTCTTCCTTCATTTCTTCCCCTCCACCTCAGCTGGAATGTGTCTGTGCCGCTTCATATCATTTACTTTTTGTCTTTTTGCTCCCCTCTTCCTCGTCTTTTCACCATCCTTTCCTCCTTTTTCTCTCCTCCCTCTTCCCCCTGGATGACTTCTGTCTCCTGACCTTTCAGACCTCCTCCTTCCTCTCTGTGGGCCTCAGGAATGTGAGACGCTCTGTCTCAGCGCGTGTGTGTGAGTGTGTGTGTGTGTGTGCTGTCTGAAAGACATTAAGGCTGGGGGGGTAGGAAGGTTACCTCACCTGCCGTTATCAAGGGGCCTCACTGAGTGAGAAAGCGAAGAAAAAAGGAAGCCGGACGAGCCGACTTCATGTGGCTGAGGGACAGAAGTGGAATTCATTCAACCCAAACCAAGCTAACTTATCTCTCCTAATGAATGAATCAGTGTTATGTGGATATGACAGAACACATCACATGTGCATGGACACATTATATAAATAAACAAAGTCACTGATAAACTGGCTACTCACTGAGTGTGTGGAACGTTTTAGAAGAATAACGTACACACATGTCACTGTCATTCTGGACTGATAAGGTGCAGCAGTCTGTTCCTTTCATAAATACGACTTAAACCCTGACATGATAATAATTAAACTCACCTCCTGCTACACTCACACGGACGCAGTGCGGACCCCTCAGACTGTCAAGCCAGACTGAAGTCAAACAAACTTCCAGGACCGACTTTCAAAATAAAAGTATATAAAAACAGCGGCGGAATGTGACTCTTTTACATTTACTTAAGTTTACTCTACTTTTGGTACTTTGACCAAATGTAAACACTAATAGCGGCATTAAAAGTAAAAGTCTGGGACGCTTGTACGTGACAAGCCCCTTAACCCTGAACACTGTGCCACTGCCACCTTTACTGTAGTAACAGCTGTGAGTCCAGCAGCAGAACAGCACCCACCTGTCCAACGCCGCTCTGCAGCACCTTCAGGCCCGTCTCAGACTCCACAAAGTTCTTCTCTGCAACTGCTCAGACAAAACGTGAAAATCAAGACCAGAACACGTCTGAAGACAAACACTGACACACAGCGCTTGAAGTTTTTACCAGCTTTCTCTGCCACGTCTCCAGCCGTCAGGTTCTTGGCGTTGGGTCTGATCCTGAAGGTGATCGCAGGTCCGACCACACTGCAGAGGAGACAACACAAGAGCACATCCACAAGGGACTATTTTCACTTTGCTGAAGTAAACTGTTCCTCCACCGGCTGTTTAAACAGAGGGAGTTTAGTCATCAGTGAGTCTAATGATTCAGGTGCAAGAGGGAGAACCAACATCAGCAGCAGATGTTTTGTTCTGCAAAAATCTCCGTCTGGTTCTGTCAGTTATTTTGATTTCTGCGATGAGGCCCTTTAAGTTTTATTTTCAGTTTCAGTGAAACGATTTTCTTTTCTGCTCTCTTACTTTCTCACCTGAATCTTTTTGTCCTTGAAGTTTGCCTCAACAAAGTCGTTTTCTGAGAACTTGAACAAACTATTATTTCAGATAAAAATAACCTGAAAACGAGGAGATTTTTGCAAGCAGAAGAAAAGGATAAAAGCAGCGAATCACTTCCACATGCAGGACATCAACACAGCTCCACCAGGATTCGCTTGGCTTCAGGCTCCAAAAACAGGGCGAAGGGAGTTAATCCCATGAAACAAAAACCAGCAACCAGCAAGAGAGGAGGAGGAGGATCCAGAGGCTTCAGGCCTGCAGGTCGGGGACTTCAGCCGCTCCATCCTACCTGATGTGGATGAAGGAGCCGCTGGAGAGGCCGATCCTCTCCGACAGACGCTGCAACAGTCGCACCCCGTCGTTCAGACTGAGGGGGCTGCGGCGACAACACACACGTGTTCACACACACATACACACACATATACGTAAACGCATCGATACACATAAACACACACACGCAGATCAAACTCCTTCACTTCTAAGCATCCAAAACGCCACACTCACTGACTCACTCGCTCATTCACTCACACGAGGTCATCCAGGCCCGGCGAACCACGCGGAGGACATACTGCACCTCTGATTGGTGACGATGTAGCCGTACTCCGGCTTGGCTGCTGCTTCGTTCTTCCTCTGTGTCTCCTGATTAGCTGCTGCGGGCGAATCTTTCTGGACTCCTTCTGGCTTGGAGGGCGGAGCCTCTGGGGCGGCCATCTTATACGCCATGGAACCCTCAGTGATCTGACAGAAGAAAGTTAGCAAAGACATTAAGTTGAAGGACTTGTGTAAATGCTAAGTGAGCTTCATGTTGGAACTAGTTTCCACGTATCATCTCGCCTTGTGATGGACACATTAAAAGTGAAATGTCTGTTTAGACATGTCTGCGTACAAGGCGTTCACGGTGACACGCTCACCTTCTTGCCTGTGGCAGCACTGTTCCCATATTTATCTGAATAGGAAACAAAAACACGATGACATCATCAATAATGCAAGACAAACCCGACCGATCTGCGTGGACCGAATGAGGACGGGAGCAGGAGGAAGGAAGCAGGAACCGACCTCGTCCGCGGGCGTACGAGCCGTCCAGCTGCAGCTGCTTCAGGGCGGCTGGCAGGTTTTCCTTCTGCTCGGGGGACAGGTCCTTGACGTCGAGGCCGTAGTGATCGAGCAGCAGAGCCAGCCTGTGCAGAGAGCGCTCTGACAAACACAGCACACAGAAACACTGACTCCAGTCTTCACTAACTTTATTTATCTGCTCCACGTGTCACAGGCCTTTCACTTCACTCATTCAGAACTTACAGCAGAAGAAAACCATTTCATTCCACATCACTTTCTTATTTTCCATATACCCTAACACTTCCACATTTCTTCCTTTTTATGCAACAGCTCAACTTAATTAAATTCTTTAGAAGACTCAGATCTCCATCACGAGGAATTTACAGAGACAAACACAATCAAAGTGTCTTCCTCTTTCCTCTCACCATCCAGTGCTGACAGGGCATCATACTCTTCCTGCTTCTTCTTCTCTGCCTGCTGCTGTTTGCTGAGCTGAGCCACCTGGGAAATGTAGTCCTCGCCGTAGTCCAGGGGGAAGTCCAGCTCCCGGAAGAGGGAGGAGGATGAGGAGGAGGACAACGATGAGGGAAATCCTGCAGCTGCTGCCGCTGCCCCTCTGTTGCGGGAGAGGGACTGCACAGGGTAGGAAGAGGAGGAAGAAGAGGAGGACGAGGGGGAAGTGAGGTAAAAGGACACCAGGTTCTGGAGGAGCTGCCGGTCTCTGTCCACAGAGTTTCCTCTGGACCTGGAGCGGGAGGGCGAGGCGAGGAGCGGGAAGGCTGGATTATCGTCTAGAGAGTTGAGGGAGCGCTCCTCTTCCTCCTGGTAGCCGTACTGCTGCTGCTGCACCCACACGCACGCACACACACACACACACACACACACACACACAGCAAACATGTGACTTATATGGCCACTAGGGGGTAACACAAGTCCAGCTGTCCCTGTGCTTTTCCCACCTTGTGGTAAGTGTAGGGGTCAAGCAGGGGCGTCTGCATGTGGACAGAGGATCGGGAGGGGTCGAGGATCATGTAGTCCACGTACTGTTGCACCATCTCAGGGTTAGCTGGATCCTCGGGTCCCTGAACTCTCCGCTGGCTGCAGCAGAAATGAGACTTTTCACTTCTAAAGTGCCTTTATATTCTTGCTTCCAAGCAGAATTCTGATTTTCTTACGGTTTAGGTGACTTCTCATGAAGTCTGGACGAGGAGCCGACAACGGGAACGTGACTCAGCTCTCGGCCGATGATCTCCTGGGTTATGTCGTCCCTCCAGGTCAGACCTGCACACCGGACAACACCTTCCTGTCTGACTTCTCACTACTTCTGAGAGCCTAATTCTCCTGAAGCTTCAAATGTCACTGTGACAGACACTCACCTTGCACCATCAGGTCTTTGAGGACTTCCTGAAGTTTGTGCAGGACCTGTACTGACACCTGGTACTGGACAGGCTCCTGGTGAGGAGCCTGGCACTGTCCGAACAGCCCGTCTGCACAGGAAGACACCAGCGAGTCAGTACCGTCTACAGTCCAGTCTAGAGTCTATTATTTTGTACACACAGTCAATCTGGTCCACCTGCTTTCTCTGCACTCTGTTGTACTTTATGTAGCACATTTGATCTTATTTAGTATACTTTTAGTCTGTTTTTCCCGCTAACAGTTAGGCCTTGTTTGGTTGTTTGTTTGCTTACTTTTGACAAACCTACACTGCTGTAATGGGCTACTGGATGCTTGGATTTCCCTCAGGATCAATAAAGTATCTATCTATCTGTCTATGTTTCCTGCATTCATTTCTAACCTCGTCTGAATTTAAGAAAAACAACAGAATCGATCCAATAAAGCCGCCACATTATGTTTGAGAAATTTCTCTTTCTCCCCTCAACTGTTCTTCGAATGAGGCCTCACTGATAAAACTGGAGGCTGGTTGAGTTTCTGAGTCGTTAGACTTAGTCGTTAGCTCCAAATTTCCTGGTCAACACACTGTGTCTTGGATGATGTCGAACTCCACTGCAGCAAGAATTGAGCCAATTTCCGCTTTCCTTTGCTGAGCCATCTGCATCCCTGCTGTGCCATCACAGCATCCCCATCAGAAATGCCAAAAAGAAATTCTAATTTACTGTCTCGCCACTCTTCCATTAGTGTGCAGACAGTTTTGGTTTTATCTGCACAGGTTTTGAATCGTCGCTGAGGTTTCTGCCTCAAACTTCTCCCTCACTGCATCGTTTTAAAGCAAACAGGAAGGGGAAGAAAGAACCTTCGCCAAGCAGCTCAGAGGAGGAGGAGACGCAGGCGAAAACAGTCGAGCTGTCCTCAGAGCTCTAGTTTACGGTCTGAAAGTGGCACACAAATGCAGCGCAAAGCCACAATCACCTGAGGTACAGTCTGTTTCATTCTGAAGAGGATGATGTTTTCAGATCGAAATAGCAAAAGAAAATAGCAGCCGCACGTACACACAAACGCTGTACACACAGCACACACTCAAAGGTCCACATCTACATACAGAAACATACAGTACATTTACACACAAACAGTACACATACAGAAATATGTACATGAACACAAGCCCGCTAATACACACACTGTGTGTGTGTGCGTGTGTGTGGGCCGTGGTGAGTCATCAACTCTGTCTCCCTCCATCTCTCATCAAACACACACACACACACGCACGAGGGAGACACACGGTCGTCAGGCAACTGATGTCACTGTTGTCATAGAGACGAGCAGGATGAGCTGCGATTGGCAGAGAGCGGCTGACGGAGGGAGACCTTGTTTACGTTGAACTCTCGCTCCTTTTCTCTCCTTGTTTCTTTCACTTTTCCCTCCCTCCCTCCATCTTTGTGCCAGTGTGATGAATCTCATAGAGAAACTAATCATTTTTCACACACTCACATTTCAGCACAAGCGCACACACGTCACTGTCCAACACACACTCCAACGCTCAAGCAACGACTCAGAGAAAACACACACTGAAATGTCGTGGTTGCGTCTGCTGAATTTAAATTTCTATGGACAAAATGGACTGCAGATTACAAATATTTGGAGGGACAAAATGTGTCGTTTCTTTAGTGCAGTCTGGAACGTGTTTATTTTACTCAAATATTCCAGGTCCAACACGGATTTAAAAGGTTTTTCATTTTTAAGGTTTCACAAAATGATAAGTTTTGTTAATGTAGACTATATTTATGCAGAATATATCTAGTTTGCTCTGTATTAGAGTGGTTCAGCACAGACCACAGATGTGTCAGAGTATAAAATGCAACCTGTTACTCTGATTCCTGTGTTTCAGCAAAGCATCATCAGACACACGCAGGAGGTGGAAACAAGGAACAAAACATCCTCAAGACGGACACACAAACATACCGCCATCAATAATGCAGCTGCGTGTGAAGGCTGAGACACACACGTGCGCACCCGTGCACGTGCACGCTCTTGTAATGACATCCTAACCACGTTTGAACAGACAGGAAGGAAGCAGAAACCCACTGAGGGATTAAAGTCGAGCTAACCCGCTCCTGACTGTTTGATGGACAGAAGACACATCACAGCCTCCCGAAGCGCGTCGCTGCAACTGGAGCCCGCTGGGATTGTTCACTATTGGTCGATTTACTCTTCTTGTCACGTTGCATTCAGGGCACCGTAAATCAGTCGTGGATCAGCGGTTAGGGTGTCGGACCCGTAACCGGTGGATCGCTGGTTCGATTCCCCGTCCCGGTGTCCATGGCTGAGGTACCCTTGAGCAAGGTACCTAACCCCCACTGCTCCCCGGGCGCTGCACGCGGTTGCCCACTGCCCCGGGTTTGCTGTGTGTGTGCACGTCACTTGGGTGGGTTAAATGCAGAGAACAAATTTCGTTGGAGTGAGTTCCCTCCAATGACAAAATATGTCACTTTAATCTTTAACTTTAATCTATTAGCGTCCTTTGGGAGAAGAGAATGTTGGTTTCTTCTCCTCCTCGTGGAGGAGAAGAAAGTTTTAACACGGCATCATTACTGTGTGAAAATAACAATCTCATATATTCCAATAGACGTGAGACAGGACAGGTTTAAAGGGCCAGTTTGAACTTTGGTAGGAAACAGCCCAAATAACAACTTTGTCGAGTCAATGTGTGGAATGTGCACATAATTAAGGACATTTCAGTGTTTGAAATTTGTCTGGTCAAAGGCAGTTTGTGATGTGGATGCAGAACTTGAATACTCGCCATCGTTGCACAGCTGGCCTCTGGGACAGAGCTTCTTCTCAAACAAACAACCTGCAGACACACAAAAACAAACAGAGAAAAAAATGAATCCACATCGAGAAAGTTCAACACAAACCTCTGCACATTTGAGCCCGGAGTTATGCTGTTAGGTTTATTATAGGACAGAAATGAGTTGGGGAAAGCCCAACCAGAACTGACATTAATGTTCAGTTGCTAAGTGATGGGCACAGGAGAGCATCTGTGACCTTTTCCCAGGTCTTAATCTGTTGCAAGGCAGTAAACAGCAGCTGATGTGAAGCCGCTTGCTCTCTTCTGTTTATTTACGCCTGTTTGCACTGGCTTTTCATTAAGGATTTACAGTTGGGCGAAAAAGTGTTTAGTGAGCCACCAATCGTGCAAGTTCTCCCACTTAAAAAGATGAGAGAGGCCTGTAATTTTCATCATAGGTACACTTCAACTATGAGAGGCAGAACGGAGGGAAAGAATCCAGGAAATCACATTGTAGAATTTTTAATGAATTAATTGCTAAATTCCTGGATAAAATAAGTATTTGGTCACCTACAAACAAGCAAGATTTGTGGCTCTCACAGACCTGTAACATCTTCTTTAAGAGGCTCCTCTGTCCTCCACTCGTTACCTGTATTAATGGCACCTGTTTGAACTCGTTAGCAGTATAAAAGACACCTGTCCACAAACTCCACCATGTTCAAGGCCAAAGAGCTGTCAAAGGACACCAGAAACAAAATTGCAGACCTGCACCAGGCTGGGAGGACTTACAGAAAACATTTGAACTCGGTTACTGCCAATAAAGGGCATATAACAAAGTATTGCGATGAACTTTTGATATTGACCAAATACTTATTTTTCACCATAATTTGCAAATAAATTCTTTAAAAATCCTACAATGTGATTTTCTGGATTTTGTTCCTCATTCTGCCTCTCATAGTTGAAGTGTACCGATGATGAAAATCACCCTCCCTCATGTTTTTAGGTGGGAGAACTTGCACAATAAACTGTATGTAATGCTGGCTTTAATTCACGTGTCCTGCAGTAACTTCAGACCAACACACCACACTCAGCTCCTCCACTCAGTCCTCACCTTCTCCTCCGCAGGCTGCATGCATTTCATCTGATCACTGATATCCGAGTGTTTTTAACTCAGTCTGAGTGACTCTGGTTACTCGACACACACACACGCACGATGCTGCTGATCACACAGCAGATTAGTTTATGTCCTGAGCCCATCTGAACTGAGTGATAAGTGGAAGGTTAATGCAGTACTTCTGCTTCCCATTTTGGCCCCAGTGAGTGACGTCACAGTCCACTTTGGACAATGACTCCACAAAATGTGGAACAGTAATTCAAATGCTTTTAGAAAAGGGACTCGCTGACAGACAACAGTGACCTGTGGTGTTTTCCTCTCCGCTCGATGCCTCACGCCAACTCAGTCGCTGTTTTTTTCTCTCACCTGAAATCTATAAAAAGTCAGACGGGTTATCGACTGCATGACGACACAAACAAAGAGCCTGAGCAGCAGCTATCAGAGGGGGAATCTCCATTAAACAGAGAGGCCGAGGTGCTGCTAAACATAGAACGGAGAGATCCTCCATCCATCCGTCCATCCGTCGCCTCCTCCATCCAGACTCCACATGATGACTAATCCGTCCTCTCTCCACCCACGCATCCCTCCCTCCTGCGTTATCTCTCCGTCCCTCCTCCTCGCCTCTCGCTTCTCTGATCGCTTATTTTCTAGAAGATCTCATCTTCCTGCAGACTGTCCATCAGCGTCCTCCACACTCAGTCCTTCCTTCTAACAGGCATTCACGATTAATTAGAGGCCAACTCAGGCTAAGTGAGTGTCTAATGAGCAGACTGAGGGATGTAAACAACATTTATCCTCAGTTTGTTTGAGAGGGTCGTGCAATCAAAACTTCACTTCAGCAAAACTATTTAAGTATGAAGATCAGCAGCAGCATCTAATTAAACTATCGAAAGTGCTGCTCTGCGTGATGTTTTGGGATAAATTCGTGTGGATGGATGTAAGAAGCACTTCCACCACAGTAACATCAGTTTCAAAGTATGTGAGTCAAAATCCAAAAACAAGGCAGCACTCGCGTCAGGAAAACCTCAAGTGGAAACAAGCTCAGCTATTTTGTATGCACACTTTTGAAGAAACGTACATTTTAATTGTTAATGATAATTTAAGGCAAAAGTCGGACTGCAACAAAGAGACCAAATGCCCTGAAATGTTATCCAATCAAATGCAGATGCAAATGTCTGCAGAGATGAATCATCAGTATAAATACCACAAAAGTACTCACTCTGACTCACTGCCTCTCTTTCACCTGTCTTCACACACATTATCAGGTACGAGACCCAAAACATCAGCTCACAAAAGCTGAGGAGTTTAAGTGATTCTGAATAAAACAAACGGAGCTCCCGGGACAACAGCCTTCAGGTTTATTTTAATCATGAGAGTAGTTTTAGTTTCTCAAACTGAGGCAGACATTGTTTTTTTTACAAACAGTCTCTTTTTCATGAAAACCAGCTGCAAAAGTATCTCAACACTTAATACACGACTTTCAAAACACAAGCTGGAAAGGAGCTCATTTTGAAGCTCATTTTCTGCTGTCTGTGAATAAAGAACAGTCCCTGATTGGTCCAAATCAGGCTGACTCATCATCAGCTCAGAAACTGAACTCCAGTCTCCCATCATCATCATCATCATCATCAGTGCCTCTGTGTCTCGCTTTTATCGTCCATTAACCGCCTGCCAGATTCAGTCCAGTGTCATTTTCATAATGGTGCTGCTGGCATTTGTGGCTGCCGCTGCGCCGTCTCGTCCGCTGGTCCGCAGGCCGGCGGAGGATATTTAAGGTGGAATGAGTCAGCCAGGACGGAGCAGAACAAACCCTGCGTGGTGTCGCTGAGTGGCAGCAGAGGCAGCCGGGCCACAACCTCCCTCAGCTTGGTTAACCTTTAAACTCTGGACTTCTGACTGGAGCTCACGGTGCAGCACAGGTGGCGAGGACGAGTCCGGTGACGTCCTGCACTTCATGTCAGCAGTAAAAGCACAGAAGGCTCCACTGTTGTCCATTAAAGACACATCAGTCCCACAGCTCACTGGAGCACCAAGTGTGGATTCATCCACTGCTGAAAATAGTCCCTGGCGAATGCACTGCTTCCTGATGTTGGTTTGACGAACAGCGAGATTCACGTCTTCTGCAGGAACCAGTGAGCTGAGAGCTGAGAGCCAACAATGACTGTGGCCGCTTTTTCTTTTCTGATCGCATGACTTTCTATTTTCACCATCACTATGAGTGCTTTGAGGAATCCCTGCCCATAAAATCCCTGCAAACTCACACACATTGTAAGTGGATTATCAAAACCACATAACAGCCCTCAGGAATCCCTGAGGAGCCTCAGTGAATCGTGTTTCCCTTCATTTTCTCCTGATGTTCCCACATGAAACAGATGTGCGATCAGGAGGATTTAATATTGTGTGCTGGTCGCGCTCCGTGGTGCTGAAACGCGCCGTCTGGTCGCTGTCTGTGGTGCTGAAACGCTCTACAGGAAGCCATTGTAGTAGCTGTGAGCAGATGGAGCTCAGAGGTCACTTATGAGTCATAACTGTGAGAGCCATTCCAGATACCGCCGCTGTGATGTTCCTGCAGGGACGCAGCCAACCGGTGGCTTGTTTCTTCTGTTTTGTGAGAGTTTTCATGAACGTTTGCTGGACTTTTTGATTTGTGACTGACTTCCTGGTGAACACAAACCTTCAGGTGACACCTGACAGTCTCTCAGCGATTATGGCCGACAGCGAGGGCTCTTTGTTGATTGTGGACTGACTGCGTTCACTGTGTCTTGAACAGACAGGGTTTTAAAAGCTCCATTAACTCGAGTGAGTGCCATCGTGAAAACGATCATATTAAAGCCCATGAAAAGACTCTCACAGTAAACCTGTAGGATCTCCGACACCCAGATCAGGATTATTAGATCCTGTAAAATAAATGAACCCCAAGCCCCTGGAGGCATGAAACCTCTGAACTGTAGCTTGATAACACATTTCTCTCAGGATATTAAGATTTTAAAGTGACTTTACCAGTCAACTGCTGACTTCATGCTGTTAGAATATTTTATGTCTATAATCTTCCATATTGGGATTTTCTCTCCGTGTGGAACCACACTGAACTTGTCATTTCTTGTTGGAAAGCAGCATGTAAAGTGTGAAAACGTCATTAAATGACATTATGACTTCACATGTGATAAAAGCCTTCCACAGAGCTGCAGCATCTCAACAGGATCACATCGTGGCTCCATGAGGCTCAGCTGAACAGCCGGGGTCTCTCCCATCTCTCCTGCTGCTCGCTTCTGTGTTTGTTGTTGTCGTTGCAGACTGAACAACAAAATGAATCACACATCCAAGCTGATCCACGATCAGAGCATTTGCGTCAGACACGCGCTTTAGCGCCGCTGCAAACTGACGTGAGGCGGATGAGACGAACAGTGCAGGAAAGGCCACAGATGTCAGGTGAAGTCCGGCAGGATAGACTGCCCTTAATGCTCTGTATTGACGTACAAAGAAGGGAAAATGCTCCTCATGTCTTTTTGTGGGATGCTGCATCACAGTCAAACTCACTACAGGAAGATTACAGCCTCCATTATTCTAAGGATCAACCCCATGGAGGATCAAGTAAGTTAAAGCCAACATTTTCCACAAACCCCGCAGTATATGTTAGAGAAATTCAACCAAAATCATCAGGAAAAACTGCAGATTCTACACAAAATACCGACATGCTATAAAGAAGAACATAAATGCTGTGAGGTCACTCCAAACTCCCTGCCAAGTCAAACAGTGACGACAGCTGAGCTTGTTTTCGGGGAAGTCGTGATTTACGCGCCGCGCTGCCGCCTGGATGCAGTGAGTTCATTAAGAGGGAAGTGCGCCCATCACATCTGAGGCGCCTTACCGTGTCGGGCGGCCGCGCAGAGCCGGCAGGAGGCGGTGAGGAGGAGGCACAGAACCGCCCAGAGCCGCGGAGACCTCATGGTACATCCAACATCCACCGGAGCGAGGAGGGGAGAGCGGCCGCTGCTGCTGCGCTTCTACCAGCTCTCCATGTCTGAGGACAGGCGGCTGCTGCTGCTGCACAGGACTGACGGACAGGAAGTGTGGGAGAGAGAGAGACAGGGACACGGCTCGATTGTTAAACAGGGCCACAGGAGGCGCCAAAGTGCCAGAAATACTTCAAGACCTCAGCCGTGCAAACAAAAAGCTGCTTGAGCTGGAACAACGTCACAACCACATCCTTTAGAGTGAAAGTACCAGCATGTGAGAAGTACTGCATTAGCAGGACAGGTCCTTCATCCACAGCACATGTGACATTATTAGAGCGGGAATACTGGCTGCAGGAGCTGGAACCAGGGGCCGGGGCCCCTCCAGCTCCTGCTTGGACGAGGGCCCTGCTTCATTATCGAACACTCATCTCGTTTCAGCTGACGTGTTGCATGATCCTACACTGTTCCAAAGCATCACACAGAAATCCCGGGGCCATATATTACAATAAGAAGTAACATTAAGGGGAATAAGGGCCCAGCAGCCCACTGCTGCCCAGGGGGCCCCGAGCAGGTTGGGAGTCTTGTTCACAGCAGGTGTTTATGTTATTTTAGGCATAGTAATTCTGTTATTTATTTAGCTGCTTCCTTAAAAAATATTTTCTGGAGCTTCATCAACACCTCTGACAGTCTCAGTGCCGAACCACAGCGCCCCCTGCAGGCTCGCTGTTGGTGATTCTGACAAACTGATCCACCACTTCGTAAATGAGCGAGTCTGCAGGACCGCCTGGAAGCCTGGCAGAGCAGCACACGTGGCTCCTGATGGTGAGGAGGTGGAATTCAGCTTCTCCTTCCACACTCACTGACACGTGTGTGTGTGTGTGTGTGTGTGTGTGTGAGAAACGCTGCTTTGTTTTGTCACACGGAAAGAAAGCATACAAACAGGACGACTCGGGGGAAAAACTTTCCAATACTTTATTTTCTAAACCATTTCAGTTCATAAGAAAGATCAAAAGTGCTTGTGAACTGTAATACGTATTGGGATGTGATTTTCTTCTTTGCACACTCACAGCACATCGAGTAAACAACTGGGAGGTCAGTTTCTGAGAAAGGATTTGTCATTTTCATTCAAAGGAAATGTGAGATCCTTCATTTCCAGCAGCTACGGCTCCTCCGGTTCTAGTCGACGACCAGCGAGCTCCTCACTGTGGGGAACAACTCAAAGAAACCCTGCAGGAGGAAGCAGACAGGAGGACGATGGAGAACAGGAGAACAACAATATGTGCACATGAGGTCAATGCACGCAGTATACATGCAGGAAGGTCACGTGACGTATTCTGTGCGGCTTCTGTCCCACAGCTAACCAACGTTACAGCTCCTGAGTCTGTTCACACCCTGTCACCAGGCCCTCGTTCACGCCTACATACACGTTTCCTTCGCTGTGGTGATAACGTTAAGAAAATAGTTCCTCCACTAAACCGCTCACAACAAGGTCTGTGGATTAACTGGGTCAGGATCTCTGGAGAGGGCGGGACGGCTGGAACGCCTCAGGGTTCCAGGTTCGAGTCCTGGTCTGGGCCCTTCTGTGCGGAGTTGGCATGTTCTCCCCGTGCCTGCGTGGGTTTTGTCCAGCTTCCTCCCACAGTACCAAACTGGCTACTCGAGGTGAGAGTGTGTGTGGTTGTCTGTGTTTGTGTGTCAGCCCTGTGACTGACTGGTGACCAGTCCAGGGTGGGACAGACTACAGCCCCCAGTGGTACAGAAAATGGATGATCTCTCTTCTTCTGCATCAGTTGTTTTCAGACATTTCTGAATTTCACAAAGTTAAATTGTGACTGTCAAACGTGTTGATTCAACTCTCTGGAGGACTTTTATCGTATTCGAGTGAAATCCAGCTCCACAATCTGAGCTCAAACAGAGAACTGCTTCATAAACAGTTTAAGACCACTTGAAGATCTGGGGATGTTACCGCAGAGATGACGAGACAGACGGTGTGCTTGTTTCACAGACGGGGGTTACCTTGAAGAGGGTGGTGCTCTGCAGCACACTGGAGGTGCAGCACATCTCTCTGATGGAGTGCATGGACAGCTGCGGAGCTCCGATGTCCACCACAGGGATGCCGAGGCGGGCGGCCAGGATGGGTCCAATGGTGGTCCCACACGGGCTGTCGTTACGGACCATCACATCCTGCAGGAGTAAAAACATCTACTGAGCAGAGAATCTAATCTAATCACATCTGGAACATTTTCCTCTCTGTGCCACAGCCTGCCTCTCTGCCTCCTAGTGGTTCTTAGAGGTACTGCAATGGTTAACGTGTTTCTGGGATTAGACTGGTGAAGAAAAACCTTTGTTTGCTTTCTGACTTTTTGTCCATTTCTGACCTTTCTGCTGCCCTGGAAATGTGAAGCAGAAATGTGTGTCTAGTCTGTCCTCACGTGTTCCATAATGACTGTTAATAAGCCCTTGTTTTCGAGTCTTTATTTCGCACAAGAATTCCTTTCTTTTCTTCTCTTTGTCGTCCTGGAGCAGCAACACGTGTTGCTAGGAGATCTGTGTTAGCTCCAAGACAAGCCAGAGTGATGAGAAGCTGCTGGGCCTCCATCATCTACAATCACACACACACACGAACACACACTGTACCTGCAGAGGCACGGCGACCTTGCTGGCCACCTCTCTGATAATGGAAGCTGTGACGGCTGTGGTGGCGTAGCGCTGATTGCTGTTGAACTTGATCACTGGACCCTGACAGGAAAACGATTTGGACATGAATGTTGTCATTATTTCTCCACACCAACATCAATATTATCTCATTAGTTGACTGGTGCTGATCAAAGTCTAAAATTAAAACTGACTAATCTCATATTTTCCACAAAATAGAACCAATCTGCAGGGAAGGAAAAGAAATGAAACTTTATCAGGAGTATTTGAGACACTTTGTTTTTTTAAATGAAATAAAAGTATCTTCACCTTGTGGAAAGCCGGTCGATGGTTCTCCTCGTGCTTCTCCCTGATGAGAAAATCAACAGTTTTGTCAAAAATCCTGAGTTCTCCCTGTTGAAGGTTCTTTTAACCCTGAGCTAAAGTTAAATGAATGACTGCATCTTCCTGCTGGCTGATGGAACCGTGTGGACATCAGTGACGTTCATCTTCAAAACATATTGTGCATCTTTCAACATGAAATGCTTCCGTAACAGATCATCTCGTGTGTTTATCAGTGTCCATGTCCCTGCAGGTGGTGTGTGTGTTGATACTGACTGGTAGTTGGGGTGCACAGCGTGAGCCATGTCGGCGCTGATCATAAAGGAGAGCGGCGCCGCCTGTTGAAAGGCGGTGAGATTGGAGGAGGAGGCGGCGAGGCGGCTCAGGAGGAGCTCCGTCAGGTTGGACTGAGCGCCCTGAGCGCTCTCTGATCCCACCTGCAGAACACACCACACGCCGTCACTGAAAAACTACACACTGACGATTCTGTGAACCACTTCTACTGTTCGGGACTGTCAAATCGACAAAATGGGCCCAAGGTGAAAGGTCCTGTTTGCTCGCCCACGCGGGTTCAGTTTCCCCCTCACTCACCTCTTCGTTGTCGTACAGAGTGATCATGCGGACGTTGGGATCTTTGGCCAGAGATTCTCCTGAGCAGGACTCCACCAGCCCCTGACAGACAACAGCCAGACAGGGAGAAAGTCAACGACGTCTTCACATGACCGAAGTCTTCTTCACGCTGGCGCTCAGAAGCTCGTTGCACTTTGTAAACACTTTGTGAACCTGAAAGCTAAAGGCTGCATTCAAAAACCAAAGTTACAGCCGTTAAAAACCGCGGCTGAGTTAATTCCAAGGAAAACTTTGTTGACTTGTGACTGAGCAAGAACACTTTCACTTTCACTTGTAGGACCTTAGCTGATGTTTGTCCAGAGAAGCCACAGAGAACACATCCTCACAATCCAACACAAACACAACAAAAGAACAAGAGAAACAAAGAAGAAGAAGAATAACGTGTCAGCTGATCTCTGATGGTGCAGAAGAAGGCTGTCCTGCGTGGACTCTGACCTGCAGGGCGCAGTAGCAGCTGTGGAGGTTGTCCAGACGAGGAGAGTAAATGAACTCCTCATACACACCTCCCAAAGCCTGCAGAGAGAAGAGGAGAAAACACGAGAAAACACGAGAGCTGTTGATACGCCAGCGTTTGTTTGCTCTCACAGACGAAATAAGAGAGGATGGATGTAAAGTATTAACCCGTCAGAAGTTAATGTTTCTGATGCTGTTGAATTTTTTCTTGCTGGTGATGCATAAAGTCTTCACAGAAAGAAGTCTGCTTTGGCAGCTTATGTGTCACAGCGACACATTTCCTTGTGATTAATGGTTTTATTTAATGCTGTCTCAGGGGATCCAAGTGAATTATCATGTGTGACAGGAAATGAAAAGTTTATTTGCAGACTCACCGCAGGCTGTGTGTCTGTCAGACAGAGCTCAAAGTCCAGCAGGGCTTCAGGCTCGACACCGAGCTCTGAACACAGCACCTTCACCAGCGCTGGGTGGTGTTTCTCTGCCTGAGGAGGGAAGATACAACACTTGATCTGTTGGTGGAAGCTGATGAAGTTACACATTTAAAGGCCTGAATCCTGAATTCTGTGTTTTACAATCTGAGCACACTTTGTCCTCACACAGAGCGTCCAGCCCTGTGCGGGACGCTGCACCCCGTCCACCAGACGTGTGTGTGTGTGTGTGTGTGTTTTACCGTGTTGTTGGCACAGGTGGCGTCTCCACACGACGCAGAGCCCGTCTCCAGCTCCTCCTGGACGGCGGTGGCAATGATGGGCACGCTGGGACACGAGCAAACAAACACACACATTGTTTCAGAAAACCAGTGGAAACTAAATATTCTGACAAGGAGACGCTGGAGCGAGTGAAACTTTTATCAGAAACAGTTTCTTTCTTTTATGAGCAAAATAACAAACACATTTGTGTCTCAGTTGAATATTAATGACTAATGCAGTTAATCTGAAGATAATCTGCTCCAATCTTGTAATGTGTGTGCTGCCCACATGAAAAGCAGCCACAACGGAACATTTTGATTTTAAAACGAGCTCAGTTTATCTACTTTTTCTCCATTTCTTTGGATCTTTCCTATTACTTTGGTTGCTTAAATGTTCTTAAATGTGTTGCGTGACTGACAGGTGGTTCTCCTTGTTGGGGCCGAAGGAGTCGTTGATGTCCCTCTGCAGGTGGATGGCCAGGTGAGGGATCCTGAGCAGAGGCCTGGACACATGAACCAGCCGGTGAAGCAGCTTGCTGTCACTCTGCAGGAGGGCAAAGAGGATGAGGAGGCTGTGGACGTTGGAGCTCAGTTTTTGTTTAAGACAAAACCAAGACAATACTTCACTGTCAGTGTCTGAAACCGAACAGGTTTTACAGTAAAGGGGGTAAATTTACGATAATCCCGGTACCTTGACGATGACGCGGCCAGCAATGGTCAGGTCGCGGTCGAACCAGGTGTTCCAGATGCCGCCGCCGTAGCACTCGACCCCGACCTGCAGGCAGCCCTGCTTCGTCCTCTTGGACCTCGGCTTCACCTGAGGCACACACATGCTCACTCAGTTGTTTTATGTCTGACGCTGAAATCTGTTTTTTCAGCATTCAAGACAATTACTTTTATTTTTGCTTTTTTGCATCAAAGCACAGTCATTTGAAGGTTGCGCTCAGCGCTCAGCGTGCCTTCAGCCAACATAAGCTGTGAGAGACAAAGCACAACATGCTCACAGGAGGCGTCAGCCATGTGAGCCTTCTGGATATGAGAGTGAAGTTCCAGCCTTAGTGTTTTTGGTTTTAATCCGACGGTGCTGACAAATAAAGCTGAGCTGCAGTCAAACACAACTTTTTAAAAACTGTGAAAACATCTCCTCTCTCACATGCAAACTGCGTCACAGTTTTGGCTGCACTCGTGCTCTTATTCAAGTATTCTGGCGGCTTTCTAGGATGGAAGAAAAGGTCAAGAAGCAGCCTGTGAGAGACAGGAGGAAGTGGGCGGCGCTCTCACCCTCAGGCAGGGGCTGTCTGTGTGGGCTCCGACCATGGAGAAGCCGTTTCCTGGCAGGTAACATCCACCCACAGCGAAGGCGATGAGGCTGGAGTAGTTCCTGGTCACAAAATACTGAAGAGAACAGAGGAGTTTAAATATTCAAATTCAAATATTTATTATTTAAATACATACTTTAAATATTATGGTTAAGTCAACAATAATGTGCGAATACCACCTTTAATACTTGAGCCTGTAGTCTTCATCGTGGCACCTCACTGGAGGAAAAGTTGACTAAACTTAAGGAATCAATCCAAATTAACTGTGACTGACCTTAGCAGACGGCTTGATGTCCCATTTCTCCGTCTCCTTCAGCTCGATGAAGCCGGCCTCCAACAGACGCCGCCTGCACTCTTCAACCACTACAGGGACGAGTTAAAATCTGTTAAGAACTTATGACTATAAACTGATATTTATTGAGTTAAAAGTTGGAGTGATTTTTCAGTGAAGCTGGAACTTCAGTCTGTCTAAGAGGCTAAAACTGCATTGTTGGCCTTCTTTTGAATCTTTAGCTTGACCAAATGGATCATTTATTGCCACATATTAATAACTCCGTCGATAATTAACTACAAAGCAAGTTCACATATAAGTAAAATCCAAATCAAGTTTATTTTTTCTTGTTTCGTCCTCATTTGGCTTCACATCCTGCGGCAGGTCAAAGGTCACAGCGTGAAGGTGTGACACGTTATGAAATATGAGGAGACTCTTATCTTATCTAAAGCACAAAGCCGTCCGTTCACCTGCACAGCGTCTCCGCTCGGCGCCTCCTGAATGCTGACGCATCGCTTTGTTGTCATGGCGGACAACTTCTTATCATCTCATCTGAACTCTTCATCTCAAATCATACAAACCGCAAAGACTTGAGCGAACCTCAAACACAGTAAAGCGTCAGCTTTAGAATAAATCCACGGTGGATCTTGGGACATTTGTGTGTTTTGTAGTGGGGGTGTGTGTGTGTGTGTGTGTGTGTGTGTGTGAGACATTGTGAATGTAACGACTCACCAGCAAATTTTAAGGTTTAAAAATGCACAAAAAAGTAACGGTTATCAAAATGAAATGCTGACATCACAGTCTAAGTGCCCAACTGATGGGACAAGTTTATCTGTGACTCAATAATGCGTGTGGCACAAAACACATTCATCAGGGAAATACTGTCTGTTGTGAGTTAAGAGAAGTTAAGTTAAGTTAAATGAAACACACTTTGTTGAAAGTGATGTGATCATCCATATACTTTTTTCCATACAGAATAGGATCTAACAGATCTAAAACCTGACAAACTGAAGGCTAAAGCCCAGCTTGTCAGACTTTACCGTGGTATGGGGACACTCCTCTGTTGACAAACTGCAGAAACTCTCTGGCTGCTGACTGCACGGCCTCTTTGGAGCTCTTCATGATCACAGACTGAACAAAAACGAGCAAAAGTAAGAAAATAATGCGTCAACCGCTTAAGTTCATCACAGGAATGAGAGAGCAAAGACAGCAAGCGAGCTTTCTTTTCCTAGGATGGCGACGGGATGACCCGCCCCACTCTGCCTCTGATTGGCTTACCATGAAACTATTTCACTATCCCTGCCAATCCTAACCTACCGCAAGTTATTATGTCCAACCTTGAACAGCCCAACGAATCAACAAAAGCAAACAGCATTAGCCAATCAGAGTCACGGTGGGGAGGGTAGTTCCGTCCCCATCCTACGAAAAGCCAGACATAGAGGACCAGTTCAAACTTCAGATTTCTTTCCTCCTGTCCGTTAGGGTAAATGTACACTAACAGAGCAGTGACATGTAGAATCACGGCTGTAACCACAGTAGAAACACAACGTCAACATAAGGCTGACACTGACAGACAAAAGCCAGAAACGTCTGAGATGTACCGGTATGGAGCTAACCTTTGCTAGCTAACCCGTACGGGAAAACTCCAGATTTCTGAGCGTTGTTCTTCGCTCCTCTTCCTCTGCTGACCAGAGTTAAAACAGCTCTCGGTGAGCAATAATAACCATTTTTATTGCACTTACCCGCATTAATTGCACTCTCGGCTCTGTACTCCGACAAAACGATAACCGAAACAGCAAGTAGTTTTGCAGCGTCAAAGACCGGAGTTCTGTCTTTCAGACACGGCGCCACAGTGACACCTAGCGGTCAGGCGGTGTAATTACAATATTCACATTTTTATCTCTCCGTCTGTTTCTCTGTATCTTCCATCAGTCTCTCTCCGCCAGGAAATCTGGAAGAACCTGGAGACATTCAACCAACTGAACTATCTTGCTCCACACCAGCTTCTCTCCAAGGGTTGACCTGTGCCTTTCTCCACCTCTTATAATAATGCAGTAATCAGCAAAGCTCAACAACTTGATTCTTATTTAACTTCCACAGGTGTCTCGTGTCATGCAAGCAAACTTCAGCTTTCTCCTTTGCAGCCCTTGGTATCCCATAATTCTTTGCACACCAATTGTTTGTTTAACAAGGAGTTCATGTGACTTTTCTCATTGTCTAAGTAGTTTTAATCAACCACACTAGGTTTCTTTCTCTCTTAGCTTCACAGTGGTTCAGTTGCTTGCAATGTAAAGCTTTTGGTCCCTTGCTAAGCTAAATAGCTTCTCCAACAGGGCTTGCGATTTTGATTACAAGAGAAATGAATGCCCAAAAACTAATGGAATGCAATGTTGATGTTTCCCCGATACCAGCCATGAGTAGGACTGTTTAACAAAGACCACATGATGCTTTTTGTTTTGAATCTCTCTCTCTCTCTGTTCTGTATCTCTTCCTCACTCACTCACGTCATGCATTCATTTATCAGTGTATCACCACGGGAACCCGCCTTATATAGTCCTAAACAACACGGGAGGAGGGAGGGAGAGTCAGAAAACGACGAGGAGATGTTTATATCAGCTGTCAGCTAACAGCACCTCTCCTGCTCTTGAGGAAGCCCAGGGGGACGAAAACACACACACACACACACACGCACACACACACACACACACACACGCACACACACACACACACATCCTAGCATTCACTCTCTATTAATAGATGTGAGAGCAGCAGTCTGCATCGGAGACCATACAGGAATTTGTCTGAACACACAGGCACCGTTCTGTATTTGAATATTTTCACAGTAGTATTACAGTAGTAGGACTGAGGTCGCAGTACACGAAGCGCCGCGTTTTGTCTGCAGATGTGGCCTTACATGTGGTCGTACACTTTCAGCTGCTGTGAAGCTCCTCTGTAAACTGACTGACATGAAATCTTAAAAATCTTTGAGAACTTGTCCTCATCAGACGCCCCCCCATCATCAAAGCGTCTGCTGCTGACCAATGGCATCGTTCCACCTTCGTTCCACCTTTGTGCTCCAGTCAGACACCGGAACACCTGAATGAAATGCAGCCTTGATTACAGAGCCGCACCTGCTTGGACAGGAGCCTCTGGTGGCATTGTGGGAAATGTAGGATGATTCATGAGGTGATAGCAAGCTGTTTATGTATTATGTGTTATTTATTCATTAGTTGTTGTTAGTTTGAGGAAATTCTGTTCTTTTTCTGGGATTCCTGGGTTGTTTTTGAGCCCTTGAGACACATTTTCATCATGACTCCAGCGTGTCTGCTGTCTCTCTGGTGATATTGTAATTAATGGCACATATTGTTTGGGAATGTGGGCTTTCTCCCGCTGTGGGAGGCACATGCTGAACCTCTCTCGGGATGGGATAGTTTTCCTTTTTAAGGCAGTTCGGTCAAAGCTCTTCCCCCAGCGGTGCTGTCATTGACAACCTGCACCGCCTCACCATGTGAGGACGTCGCAGGCTTTCGAGAGCCACCATCCGTCCTCGCATCCTCACATCGTTATGGCATGAGCTCACAGAGGAAGAAGAAGATTGACCTCCTGAGTTGGGCCATATTAGTTCACCCATGTGACGTCTCTGATTAACATTTGGTTACACTTAGTGACCAAAACCACTTGGTTAACATGAAGAAAAGTGTTGACAGAGAAGCTGCAGGCTCTGCCGACTGGTCCATCCACAAAGGCTTTGGCACATTTGCCTCTCTCATGAGATGGATGACAAATATCACCTCTGTTTCATTAACTCTCTGTCAGTCAGTTTTGTCTTTCTGCCACTTTCTCCTCTGTTTGAAAAGCCTCTCAGAAATCTTCCTCCCGACTCCAAACAGTAACTTTTCTCTTCACCAGGTTTGGTCTCATTTTCTCAGCTTGGACCTACGAGCTTTGACCTTTAACATCCTGAAGTTCAGGGACATGAACATGAGCTGTCCTCAGTCATGTGTGTCACAGACTGTCAGAATGATTTTCATCATATGAAACAACACGGGTGGGGTGGACGGAGAAGGGAGGAGGGGGAGGCAGGGAGGAGAGAGGGAGAGAAAGACAGAGAGAGGGAGAGAGACACACACAGACAGAGAGAGAGACGGGGAGGGCAGTTTACAGGGAGGAGGGGGTAAGAAAATGAGGGAGGGGGTGACTACAAATAGCCCGGGGCAGGAGGCTCATCCTCACTGCTCCCCTCTGCTGCAGCCTTCACCAAGCCCTCCTTGTCCTCAAACATGGCCTCCTTCGGCTCCTCCACCCAAACCGCCTCCTCCTACCGCCGCACCTTTGGCCAAGGCACCTATGCCTCACCCTCCCTCAACCGCTCGCTGCTGGGCCACAGGAGTGGCGGCGGGGGCCATGTCACCTCTCGGGTCTACGAAGTGAGCCGGGCCAGCTCGACTCCGGTCTACCGGGTCTCCTCCGCCCACTATAGCAAGCCCCTGACGACCTCCAGGGTCTCCGTCGGGCGCTCGTACGCCGGCATGGGCGAGACGCTAGACTTCAGCCTGGCCGACGCCCTCAACCAGGAGTTCTTGACCACACGGACCAACGAGAAGGCCGAGCTGCAGCACCTGAACGACCGCTTCGCCAGCTACATCGAGAAGGTCCGCTTCCTGGAGCAGCAGAACCAGGCGCTGACGGTGGAGGTGGAGCGTCTGCGCGGCCGGGAGCCGACACGCATCGCCGACCTGTACGAGGAGGAGATGAGCGAGCTGAGGAGGCAGGTGGAGATCCTGACCAATCATAGGTCACGCATAGAGGTGGAGCGGGACAACCTGGCTGATGACGTGGACAAGCTCAAACTCAGGTGGGCGGAGCCACACGGTGTGTGTGTGTGTCTCTTTAAGAAGAATGTGTGAATCTGTCAGCTGGTTACAGAGTCATCGGTATGAGGAGGGTTAGTGTGTGTGTGTGTGTGTGTGAAAAGAAAAGATTTTGAATTTTAAAATATGACCAATGATTTTTTTATTTATTTGAAATTGATTAAATCATTCTGAGAAAGCGAGATAATCAACTGCGTATAACGAGAAAACAAAAGGTTTTGTGTTGTCAGATAACAGGAATCCTGTCAAAATGATGCGCAGAAGCTGAAAATGTAGCATGAAGGTTATTAATTATTTATTTTTTATTCAATTTATTAATTATTAACGGTCATAACATCAGATATACTGAGTAAAAGGTCCAATCAGCTGAGTTTAGATCCCGCCCTCTGGTCAGGGCGGCTCGTTTCCTTCCCTTCGACCTCACTTTCCCAAAGGGGGTCTTCTGCAGAGTGAGTACTTTTATTTAAGTGTACTTTTGAACTTGTAACTGAGTACTTTTACATCATAGTGTGATGCTGCTTAATATTTAATTTACTTTTCCATAGCTGTTCTCTGTCAGCTTCACTTATGTGGATTCATTTACCACCACTACTACTACTACTACTACTACTACTACTGCAGCTACAAATACCGCTTACACTACTCAAATACCACAGGCAGACTGATGATTGTAAAGGCTGCAGCCATGAATACACAGCTTAAGTTGACCTGAGGACGAGCTTCAGTCTGGAGCAGACACATGAGGATTCCCCTGCCGAAGTGCCCGTGAGCAACACACCGAACCTCCCGATGAGTCCGAAAGTGTCACAGCAAACAACACAACTCTTTTCAGTCTGCAGTTGACTCTTGTGTGTGTGTGTGTGTGTGTTGTTGCTGCACCCTGACCAAAGTTAGAGCCATCACACACACACACACCATGTTGACGCTGCCCTCTTCTATAAAAGGAGAGGAAAGAGGAGCATCTCTAACGACCTGTTGCTTCTCCTCTCTGTGGTTTACGTCTGAAGTGCCAGTTTTCAACACATTCAGAGAGGAGACGCGACTGCAGCTCACGTCTGGATGTTCAGGACAGAATTTTCTGTCTCTTTTGTCTTTGGTGCATTTTAATTCAAAGATTTAAAGGCTTTTCTGGCTTAATAAATAAAATGAGCATCTGTTCAGTGCGAGAGAGGATTACAGTAACATCTGGTATTACATGAGGGCTTTTGTGATGTCAATATGTGAACGTTTGCGTTTTTAGTGAGATGAAGAAGATGGATTTACACAATAAAAGTCAATAAAACATGAACAATTCTCCCAAATCGTAGCAGTTTAAGAGAGCTTGTGTTGTCTGTCACCTCCTCCAGACTCCAGGAGGAGATTCTCCAGAAAGAGGAGGCAGAAAACAGCCTGGCTGCTTTCAGGGCGGTGAGTCCCTCCTGTTCAGTTTTTGGTATTTTTCTGAAGGGGAACATCAGGCCGCAGGATCTGCAAATAAAGCGCTTGCTGTAGTGATTTCAGCCAGTTTTATAACACATTCACCAACCAAACTGTTGCAGGATGTGGACGCTGCCACTCTGGCTCGCCTGGACCTGGAGAGACGCATTGAGACGCTGCAGGAGGAGATCGCCTTCCTGAAGAAGATCCACGAAGAGGTTCTCTCTTCCTCCTTCTTCTCTTTCGGCGTCGCTGTTCGCCATCTGATGCTCGGTTATCGAGATAAAAAAAGCTTCCGCTTCATAAAAACTCAGCTTTAAGCTTCTTTATTGTCACCACACATGCATACAGTTTGAAGGTTTATTCAGTCGCTTTGGGGCTCAAGTGATTCATTTGTGGTGATTTGGGGACAGAAACTGAGAAAAGTTGAGGGAACATAACATAATTTAGTTCATTGTAAGGATAAGTGCCACACATTCTGAGACATCACTGGTGTGCAGCTGCACAAAGATTTTATATTCACTTTGCTTTCAAATTATGCACAGAACAACTTAATTTGTGATTCTCTGTAGGTGCAAGTCTGGTCTGTTGTGTCTTTGTTTGCATTCTGTGTGCCTGTGCTGCATTCAGCCTGTCTGTCTGTCTGTCTGTCTGTCTGTCTGTCTGCGTGTGAGTGAGTGTGTGTGTGTGTGTGTGTGTGTGTGTGTGTGTGTGTGTGTGTGTGAGTGATGTAAAGGGCTGGGTAAGTATACAGTTTCACACACAAACACACTCAAAGCCGGTATGCTGGCAGCAGGCCTGAGCAGTCAAATCTCCAACAGCAGATGTACGACTGAAATGACTGTGTGTGCCAGCAGTGGACGTCCACGTCTCTGAACAGCAGAGGCCTGTAAGCTGAGATGTGTGTGTGTGTGTGTGTGCGTGTGTGTGTGTTCCTGCTGGAGACTGATAAGACCCACGATGCGATGCCAAAATGAAAAGCAGAGTGACTGGAACACACCAAGTGGAACCTGAAGTACACATGCAAAGAACATTTAAGACAAACACAAACACACACACACACACTCAGCTCTCACCTCCACACATGACCTCCCTCCCGCTGCAGGAGATCCGCGAGCTGCAGATGCAGATGCAGGAGACTCAGGTGCAGATCCAGATGGACATGTCCAAACCGGACCTGACGGCGGCGCTGAGAGACATCAGAGCCCAGTACGAGGGCATCGCCGCCAAGAACATCTCCGAGGCTGAGGAGTGGTACAAGTCAAAGGTGAGAGAGGGAGGGAAACACCGTCACACAGAGGCTGGTTTGAAAGGATGAGGCATAATAACAAACAAACAGACTGGGAGATCAGTGTTTGACCTTTGTCCCCCCAGGTGTCCGACCTGAACCAGGCAGTGAGTAAGAACAATGAAGCTCTGAAGCAGGCCCGGCAGGAGACCATGGAGTTCAGGCACCAGATCCAGTCCTACACCTGCGAGATCGACTCGCTCAAAGGCACCGTATGTGTCACACGCTCTCTTCTTTGAAGCTGTACCTCGTGCTGTCCCAGCTCTGTCTCACGCCAGTCTCGTCTCTTTGGCCAATGCAGAATGAGTCCCTGATGAGACAGATGAGGGACATGGAGGAGCGTCACGGGCTCGAGGCCAGCGGCTTCCAGGACACCATCGCTCGGCTGGAGGCGGAAATCGCCAACATGAAGGATGAGATGGCGCGCCACCTCCGCGAGTACCAGGACCTGCTCAATGTCAAGATGGCGTTGGATGTGGAGATCGCCACCTACAGGAAGCTGCTGGAAGGGGAGGAGAGCAGGTGATGCTGGAGTCCAGGTTGTCCCTGACAAAGTAAACATCTGGACCAGGATGTAAATACAGGAAACGTTTTCACCAGTTGCTACATGGCAGTCAAAGCCTCTAATACTGAATTAATGAATTATGAAGACAGTGAAGGTTCATTATTTCTCAACAAGTGGGATTAACTGAAACCAAATCAGCTTTAAAAGTTTGTCCACCTGAGTGAGAGGTTAGAACCGACTCGCAGGCGACTGGAACTTTAAAAACAACGTCATATCCAAATGAAGGTAAATGTTTTGTGCCAGTGATTTTCCAGCACTTTTTCACTGTGTGTCTTTGCAGGATTACCTTGCCTGTGCAGAGCTACTCCACCCTGAGCTTCCGAGGTACGAAACTTACCTGGTGTTACCTGAACACACCACTGGAGGGCGCATGTCTCTATAAACAGCACAGGGCCTGACTGATGAGCCATCATTATTTAAATGCCAATTTTATGATTCCTTCAGGAACAGGAGAAAACAAAGTTTTAAAAATACATGATTTTTAATCTCCTGTGGTTGATTTTATCTTCTGCTTCAAATACCTTAAATGTTTCCAAAGAGGATTTTAGGAGCTTGTGGATGTCATTAGCGTCAGCTGGACGAGCGTCCCTCATGTTGATGATGAGATCTCCCTGCTGTGTTTAAACAGAGACCAGTCCCGAGCACCAGCAGCGCTCCTCTGAGATGCATTCAAAGAAAACGGTCCTCATCAAGACCATCGAAACCCGCGACGGGGAGGTAAAAGCTTGAAAGCTTTTTCCTTTGTCAGTCATTCCTGTCTGTCATTTCTCTCTAGTGACATCTGCAAAAACCTCATGAGGAAACTCCATGAATTTGGGTTTCAGTGGGGATCGACAGGTGACTTTTTAAACCAGTTGATTTTTCACACACTGACGAGTTTAATCTTTCTGACACCAAGCTAACGGGCTTACGGTTATATTGATCAGCATTTAGACTGGGTCAGTGCTCCCTTTTAGCTAATTCTGCCCTGAAAAGCCAGAGAAAAGCAGCTGACCTGATAAATGAAGCGAGTGTGGATTAACAGCTCAGCATGTGCCACTCGTGACCTTTGACCTCAGCATTCGGCAGTTCAGTTTCCAGCTTTGTGAGGACACGGCGGCCACGATGCTGTGACATTTTCCCCACTTGATTCAGAAAGAATTCGTGACGCTTCCAATAGAACACACCTTCACACACACATGCAGCAACGAGTTCAGTGCCAGCCACATAACCCGTCCCAGCAGAGTGGAAACACGCCACCTGCAGATTCCTGGAAAACACATACAACTCAGGCGTGTTCAGACGAGTCATGTTTCCAACGACAGCGGAACTGAACCGCTTTGTGTCGTATCTCCATCTTCATGTGCCGCCCTTTGTTAACGGCAAACTGCTGGGTTTTTCCTAGGAAACACCCTCAGAAGCCACCGAGAGCCCCAGAGGCCTTATTGTGTCAGTCTGTAAACACAAGTAGGAATGAAAAAGGAAACTAGACACAAGAAAAATGACATTAAAAAAATCAACTCGAAAAGCACTGACGCGTACTGAATCATCCAGCTGAGCAGGCCTGTCCAGATCAGTCACACAAGTACAATAACCAAGAGGAAGCCCTCAAAGACATTAGGGGACGAGGCCGGCGGGGCCTTCATCTTTCTTATCTTTGACTGTCGTGTTTCTGCCTTCCAGGTTGTCAGCGAGTCGACGCAGCACCAGCAAGACATCATGTAACGATGTGCAGGAGACAAGAAGGACAAACAGATCAGTCGGACACACGACCAACACATTCGCAAGCAAACCAAAGTGAAAGGACGTTCCAAACCCGTGACCATTGACTTTATCAGGGTCCATTTATCTGAGGACACACAACTGACTCCTAAAAAGCTAATCTTCCATGAAAAAGTGAAACAAAAATATTTTAGCCTGTTCCAGTAGAAATCGACTTCTCTCAAGCGTTTGTTTTTGGAGAGTCTGCAGCCTGAAAGAGGATGAGATGCTGCAGTGGAATCCAGATAAAAACCAACTCGATAAGATGTAAAATAATAACACCACCTGAAAAATGCTGCAAAAAAGGCTCAAAAGCATTTCAGAAGGCCACTGAAATAAAACACTGTGGTGGTGTTGGCGCTTCCTGCTCTGCATTTTAAGTCAAGTTGTCACAGAAAATCTCTGGCTTCACGCCAACAGAAAATCCTTTGCTTCTGCATCTTTTTTTTTCCTTAAGCACAAAAAACCCACACTGAAAACGCAGCAATTGTGACTCTTCTGGTTTCTCACACAGCAGCTTCAAGTGTCAGAGCGAGCGTTCTGTCCAATCAGGAGCCTCGACGAGAACCAGGTGAACCGTACCTGCGTGTTTGCGCTTATCAACAGAAGGGACGCAGAAAGGACAGATAAAACGGAGAAGATGGAGGAGGAGATTAAACAGCGTCAGCGACAGGAGAGAAGAGGAGGAGGCCTGCGTTCAGGAGCGACGAATCCCTCGTGACTTTCAAATGTTATCTGCTAATAAAAGTAAAGTGGATTTCATGTTGCAGCTGACTGATGTTTGTGTGTCCTTGACTGAAAAGACGACTCGCACACACCGATGGAGTCCAGGCCCGTAGGAACACATGCTTTAATTATCATAGTCATAACTCAGTTTCTGAAAAACAAAAGACAGCATGGAGTTACCGGCCTACAGTGAAGACATGGAATCGCAACCGCTCGAGAAATAAATAAATCAGCAAATAAATACACAGAAAAAGAACACGTCCCGATTAAATTAAATTCAAAGAAATGAAAAAGAAGGTTTAAATTAATTGATAAACTGGTAAAAATAACAACAACAACAACAAAAAAAAAAACGTTATTAAGTGTTGTGTTTTATGTACAAATTTCACACCGATGCACATGAGGGGGCGGAGGGCGTGGCGGGACAGGTGAGCGCATGCACTTCGGATTCCCACAGGTGAATAAAAACGAGCACACACTCTCCCCAGCTTCCCTTTGCTTCCTGCTTTTCCTTTAGAAAAAAAAGGCAAAGACGACAACAAAGTATTCACATTTTCACTGGTGACAAAATGTTCTGCTGTCCCAAATCAGGAAAATCAATGCACATGATGGAAGGAGAAGCTGCTCCGAGTGGCCACGAGTCCACTTCCTCCACTCACACTGGCATCTCAGCCTGACCTGCTCTGCTAACCTTTCACTTTCAGCGGCTTGGTGCCGTCAGGTGTGCCGGGCTCGGGAGGGACCGAGACCAGCACTCGGGTGGTTCACTGAGCTTCCTAATGGACCCCAACTGCCCGCCGCCTTCACTGTCATGGGGACTTTAAAGCTGAACGAAAACCCCAGTCCCCCCGTCCTGTAAAGTAACATAAACTCGAATAAAGACCTCACTGATCCCTTAGCAAATAGCATTTTAAGTTCAGCTTGACTTTTAATTTTGAATGACGATGACTAAATTGTGATGTTCTGCCGCAGCGAACTGACAGTTTTACACTCAGGCGGATAACGAAAGCCGTTCTTAAGGAATGAAATCATCACAGCTTTGCTTAGCAGCGTAAATCATCTCTCAGGTGAGGTGCCAGTGTAAATGTCCTCCTCACATATCCAGGCATCTGTGAAGACAACAAGCCAACTCCACTCCAGTATTATTTTTACCCTGCTTATCGTAGCTCCATGGCTACCTGTTGAAGACCAGCCTTCCATAGGAGATCTGCCAGTAACCCCCCTCCTGTTGCTGAGTGGTACAGTCCACAGAGGGGCAAGGCACCCGTTAGGAACAGACTCCCCGTCCGTCGGAGAGTAGTCTGACTCTTAAAGAAGTGTGTCGTCCAGCACCAAGGGTGACGAAGGGTTTCCCCCTTTAAAAACGACATTTAGACGTCTCTCGTCATTTCAGGGACGACTTTCGTAGTCCAGATGGCACACAAAGTAAATAAAAGATCACAGTTTGCATTTGAGGGCCTACACTCCCCGTTATAGATGATGGTCGGTGGACTTTTAAGATGCCTTCGGGCTGAGGAACGAGTTGCTTCTGCAGCATCAGTGGAAAAACAGCAGTAGAAACAGCACGCTGAATGTGGACGAAGTTGTACTTTGATTTTTCATACAATGCCTGTGTTTGAACCTGAGGCGGGTTTGCACTGAAACTGCGATCCCTGATCGGTTTGAGATGGTGACGTACAGGCCGGCGCCGAGTACGGCAGGTACAGCTTCGGGTTTCCACGTCGACCTTTAAGATTGTAGCTGCGTTTTGTGTTTGTCTAAGTGCATGCATGCTTTTGTGCATTTGAATCTACAGAAAGAGTGAAAACAGGCAGACCAAACCTCTGCAGCACTCTGATGGATCCACTGGTGGTCACGAGGAGAGCAGAGCTTTATGATCCAAAATTTACTCTGTAAAGGGTCAAACATATTTTGCATTCTGGGCAAATCCAGCCCTAAATATATTTTTATCCTTTTTGGGATGTGGCTAAACCCAGACAACGTTTGAACCCAGAATCTTTGCATTTAAACCCGGTGGTGGTTTGTCGTAGTGACTGTAGAGTCACGTGTCTCCCTGGTAAAGTGGCTTTCAGGTGTCTGGGAGGTGAAGGAGGGGGGGTCAGACCCGTAGTGACGGTCCTGCAGCTCCAGTGAGGGGTGTCGCCGAGCCACAGTCGTAGCCCACGTCCACCACGGTGTTGGGTGCGCCGACCAGCCGGCCCGGGTAGGGCTGTGCCTGCACCTGCCGATCTCGGAAACTCTGGATGTAACTCTGAGTGGGACAGAGAAAGACTTTGGTTGTAAGATGGAGGAACAAAAGAGGAGGGAAAACAAGAGAATCAAGAGAGGAAAATGTTTCCCGAACAGCCGTGGCACCGCCTTTAAAGGCTGAATACAACAAAATAACAGCAAACAATAAGACAAAAGTGAACGACAGACGAATAAATTACGGTTCGTTACCGGCGAGAGGACGTCTGTGTCGTAGCGGCGGATGGGGTTGGGTTTGCGGCGGTAGGCGGGCTCGGCGTGGAGCTGCTTGGCCTGATGGTGGTGGTGGGAGGAGCTGTGCTGCTTCTTCTTCTTCTTGCGATAGCGGTCGTCCCGCTGACGAATCCGCATCACCTGCATCCTCCTCTGCTGCCGGCTGATGATGACTGCGGAGGACAGACGGAGGCCGACGAAGAACACTTTTAATATTTCAAGGGAAGGGAGATTCTTCAGGAGTCAAAAGATGACGGAGGTCGCAACGGGGCTAAGCTCGCCATCAGCATCAACATCATGGTTTTCCATCATGGTGCGCACACATCGCTTTTGAAACAGTACAGGAAGTCAAACCAGAACACACACATCACAACCACCTGTCCTCACCCTTGGTGTGGGAGTATCCCTCGGCGGTCACTTTCCACTGGACGATGACACCCAGCAGGGTGAGGGCAGGCCACACCCCGAGCACCACCCACGTCAGCCAGCACACCGGCTTTCCAGGCGCCGCCTTCATTCGCTCGTACATGTACAGCACGAGGGCGAAGAGCTCCACGAAGTAGTCCAGCGCCACAGTGATGACTGCTGCGCCAAACACCGCAGTGGACAGCGTGGTGAAGAGGCGCTGCCACTGCAGGGTGAGCACGGCGAACAGCATGCCCAGGCCAAGCAGCACGCCCAGAGGCACCCAGACAGAGCGTGGCGGGCTGTCGGAAAGCTCCTCCATGCCCACCAGGGTGGCCACGGCCACCAGCAGGCCGAGCAGCAGGCCCACCATGAAGAGGCCCACGCTGCGAACCAGCATGGTGACCAAGCCGCAGAGCGTGCCGATGCCGAGGCCGATGCCCACCGAGGCCTCCACGCTCAGCTGGGTGTCCAGAACGCGCTCCTTGTAGCAGAGCATGAAGATGACGACGGAGCCAAACATCAGGCCCGTCAGGAACATCACCGCTTTGAAGCAGCGATAGCCTGGAATAAGAGGGAGAGACATCATTAACGGCGCTCAGTCAGAGCAGGGACTGCTGCTCTGAAGCAATCTGCACTCCACAGGCCATTTTACAACTCACCAAAGAAGCAGTAAACGATGCCGAAGAGACAGCACATGGAGCAGACGATGGAGGGAACCACCTTATAGCGGCCAGCGGCCTCGTCGCAGCCGTCCAGTCGCTCGGGGCTCAGCTCCTGGTCGGGATGGGCCAGCAGCGTCTCCACGGTGGTCGTCATGGTGAACGGGGGAGGAGACGGGGACGGAGAGAGGAGGACAGGTGATCAGGTGGGAGGCGAGGAACAGGGGAGGCTAGGGAGCACCACCCAGCCACATGCTTTCACCTGTGGACAGAAGACAGGAGGGAGAAGAAGACGGGCTGAGACAAAGGACAAAAGGACAAAAGGACCAGTCAAGTTTTAACGTGTAAGAGAGGAAAGTGATCACAGCAGCCAGCACCCCGTTAATAAAGTGGCTTTCAAATGCACAGCAGTGCGGAACAGATTTGTTTTGTGTCCACACACACACACACACACACACAGTGTGGCATCCCTGATGGCGGAAACAGTGGATAATAATAGCTCAGATGACAGCGGGTGTTCGAGTACGAGGGCAATCAAAGCGTTGCGCTCTCTCTCTGTGTTTGATCAGGAGGCGTTCAAGAGAAAACAAAACCATCTTTCAGGTCACTCGAGCACAAAGCAAACACATTTCTCTGCTGGTTCACCTCTGAGTCACCGAATGTGAGATATCAGACAAATATATGACAGGTGAAGGGGCTTCGTCATAGTCCTGATGCTCTCCTCCTCGCGGCTGCATGCTTCTCTTCACATGACTCAGCACGGCGACTCGTGACTCAGATTATGGCCCTCGTTTTAGATCGGTTTGCTTCAACTTTCAGCTAATGGGCTCTGCTATTGTACTTTGTCTTGAGCATCCAGACGTTCCCTCTGCTTTGTCTCCTTTCTACCCCTGCAGAGAATAAATTATCAGCATTTTATCTGTGCTGTCTCAGCTCTGAACGTTCCAACCTTCCATTTCATTTTGTGTCCTTCCCTGATGCATTTTTCCTTCCTACCAACCTTTTCCTTGTTTTGTTCCTCCTTTCCTCCTTTACACTGTGCAGAAATAAATCTGCCCTGACTTTCTCCCTGTTTGAATTTCTTTTCATGTCCAGGTCTGCCTGTGTACACCTGTCGGCCACCTGCGGCGCCACAGCGATTCCTGACATCCCTGATAAATCTCACTTTGTCTTTCACCTCGTTTCCTGCTGCCTTCAGTATTCAAGTCTGTGGTGGAGGAAGTACAGTGAAGCCAAAGAGAACCCGAATTCACATTTAGATTTGATTTAAACATTTTTTATCGCTAACATGATGCCAGAAAAATCAACTGACCGTGAGTTTTACGCCACGAAAACTATAATTTACATTTTCTTCTCGAAGAAGATGAGGGGATTTTACAACAGCTTGACTTTAAGCTGGTGGCTTTTGCAGGTTACGGTCAGACAACAGCTGCTGTCAATTAAGGAAGAATAAAGAAAGTGTCGCCCGCAGCCCGACATCCAATCCTTCCTTCTCTGACCTCCTTCCCATCCCTCCTCCGTCCTCCCCCTCCGGCTGTTTTCATTCTCTCCATCTCTGGGTGACTTCAGTCCGGCTGCGAAAGGTTTCTGGGTCAGAGGTGCTTATGCAACTCCTGTCTGGGGAACTCAGCTTTGATATTCATGAGCTCCCCTCATCCTTCTCTCCTCTCGTGTTTCCAAGTGCCACTCATCCTTCTCTCCATTCTTGCTGCACACCTGAAGTCACTCCCCTCACTTGCTTTGCTCCCTCTGCCTCCAGCTAATCACCTCCCTGAGGGCTGAGTCACGAAGAAGGTGGATAAAAATGTGTTTGTGTCCCGTTTGGACGCTGAAACTGGTCTGGCATGTTTGACAGTGAGCGAGGAACGCAGACAAAGCGCTCTCTGTTTGTTTATTGCCCCCACAAGTTTGACTACAGGCAAATTAATTCCAGCTGCACAGTCCCAACAACCAAATGAGAAGATCAGTGCGAACCCCGCAGCTCGAGTTCATATTCAAAACATGCAGATGAAACAGGCGAACAGACTTCCTGATGACGACAGGAGGAGGAGCTCTGCCTTCCTGTCCTCTGCAAACACAGTGTGAGCGTCTTCTGACACACCGAAACTTTACATGTCAGCTTAACGAGTGAGAGGCTGCGCTGCCCTGTGACACGAGCCTTTAAAACGTGGACCAGCAATGTGTGTGTGTGTGTGTGTGTGTGTGTGTGTGTGTGTGTGTGTGTGATTCAGACAGAAGCATCTGCATTTAAATGGAGCCACAACAGACGCACTCAGCAGGAAGAGGCTGATAAACGGTGCAATAAAGCCCAGGAAATGTTTTTGGTACAAACTCACACACACACACACACACACACACACACACACACACACACACACACACACACACACAAATTCTTTCTACATTTTCATCTAAACATGTCACATTAATAATCATCTTTTGGTGGAGGATTAGCAGGTTGCTGCAGGATGACCCTGTGTGTGTGTGTGTGTGTGTGTGTGTGTGTGTGTGTGTGTGTGCGCGCGTATGCAGAGGCATTAAACTGTTTTGTGCTGCGGATCAAAACGTGCACTTTTCATGTGTGCAGACGGCTCAGAGAGAAAACAAACGACAGGAGTTTCCTCTGCTGCTGTCCAAATCAGCGACAACAACAACAACAACACGGTTCTTCTCCTCCCGCCCTGCTTCCTGTCTGTTGCCATGACGATGGAGGGATGCTGACAGACAGCCGGCACCTGGCTCCGGTCCGAAGCCTGACCAATGAAAGAGAAGCTTAAACCCCCATAGCAACAGCACAAGAGCCAATCAGAGGCCCCATCTGTTCCCTCTGACTGCGTCCGTATGCGTCAGAGAGCGTGTGTGTGTGTGTGTGTGTGTGTGTGTGTGTGTGTGATAAAAGCAGGTCCTGCTCCTATAGCCAATAAAATACTGCAGTAGTTTTGTCCCTAAACATACACATGATCTTTCCTGTTATCAGGCCGATCATTTATCAAAGTATCAATATGTCACATCAGCATGTTCTCAAAAACACTTGAGGCAGAAGACTGAGAGAAGTCTGCTAGTTTACAGCAGTTATTTCATTTGCACAATCGGCTGTCTTTGATTAACAGATTATTTAGTCTGAAGGATGTGAATAATTCTGACAAACAGCCTCCTGAATGATGTCTCACACAATAAAAACCACTGAATTTATAAGAAAATCTTCGTATTTGAGATGTGGTTACCAGTTCGTGTGATCCTGGATAAAAAACAAACTGCTGTTGTTTCTGTTCTCTGTGGAGGAACATGAATTCAAATAAGGTTAAATAAGCATCATAATCAAACAAAGTCTCCTCCTCTGCAGCGTCTGTCTGACAGCCCAAAATAAAGCACCAAATTTAGTGCTCATGCAGCTGAGAATGTGAATTCGTCCCTGCAGGCGGATCGATCGGCTGCGTTAAGACGATGAAGTGCAGAAAAACAACTGAAAGCTCTCCTCCCTCTTTGTCTCACTGATGATCCCCAACAGGAGTCACAGTCTGCTTTGAACAAACCGAGGAGGAGAAGAAGAAGGAGCTGAAACCCAGAAGACCCAGACACACTGACACAGATGTGCTGCCTCTTCCACCGCTGACGTCATCGGCTGAAAGGGAGACCAATAAACAAAGCGGTGACTATTAATACGCGGGGTACACAGACTGGCTGAGAGCCACGTGCTGCATCAGGTCTGACCTACATGTCAGAGTCCACATCGGAGCTCCTGAATCATTGAAGCATCGCTGTGAAACACGTGGCGTGACTTTATCGCACTGAAAAGGTCGACGAGGTTCCTCCCAACACCACGAGATCAACTGCAGTGCAACATAACTCTGAAAACACGAGCCCAAAAGGACGTGAGTCGTCCACAGCGCGTCACCTCCGCCGATCCACACGGCCAAACAGGAACAACATCATAAATATCTTCATTTAAAACCGGGATGTTTCACGCCCCCCCTCTGCTGGAAGGATCGTCTTCGTTGTCTTCTTTGTGACCCTGATGAGCACCACCTTCCGCTTCTTGCCAAGCGTCCCAACACGCTTGAGCTGCTTTCAGCTCCTGCTCGCTTTCATAACCCTGTGACTCACGAAATCTGCTCGTGATGCACTTATTTAGAAATACTTTTGTTCCAAATTGTCCTCTCCTCTCCTCTGTTGGGTGGTAAAAGCCTCTCCACGGTGAACATATGCACCGACAGGACAACACATGCTGCATTCACTGCTTCACCGAAAGCTTCAGACGTGCTGCACACACTCTTAACACATCCATTTCACTTGTACTCATCCTGCTCCCAAACAAGACGCATTTGTTTCCGAAGCTACAACCATGAATGTTACAACCAGCACCCAGCTGTTTCAGTCCCTTCAGGATCAGACCCACAGCTCTCTGACTGAACTCGTGTCACTCAGCTTCCACCAATAGGAGGGCAGGAACTCCAGTGACCTCATCACCAGGTGTGAGTATGGAGGACTGAAACGACTCTGCAGAGTTACAAACTTCACAGAAGTCCACCATGAAACAAGCGTTGACGTGTCACGCAACAGATTTCTCCTACATGAAAACAGCAACAGCAAGCAACGCGAGCGTGTGCGTCACAGTCGTGACTGACGCCAAGGCCTCGATGGCGGTGAGTAACAGCAGTGATATGACACAACCAAGCGCCAGCACGACTGGTCCCGGACCAGCTGCTGAGCAACGAGCCCGCTGTGCCCAGAATGAGCCGAGCCGACTTCCTGTTCGAAACCGAACACCGGAAAAGACAACAGGCAGCCTGAAGGGGGCGACAAGCGAAATGAAAAGCATTCGTCTGTGTGACAGAAACAGGAGGAAAAGGGAAAACACTCTGAGTGGCATTCAAAGTCATGTTTTACACCCTGAAACTCCGCCTTCGTCCTCCTGAACCCCCACAAACGAACAGCGATGTTGTGTCCACCTCTTGCTGAAGGAACAGAATCCGTACGTCCTCCTGATTCTTCTTTATTTCTGATGGGGGGCTTGAACCATCTGGACAAAAGCTCTGAACATGAAAGAGTAAAGAGGAAACAAAAACTGGAAGGGGAAGGCAGAGAAAGGAGAGAAACAAACGCCAGTGGCCTTCCCACCACGCTGCGTTACATAACTGCCTCATAGCGCATTACTCACTGCTCCTCAGCTCACGTCCAAAACGCTTTGTGCTGGCCACGAGTCCCGCCATTCAAAACGTGGAAAAACCCAAACCTGCACCTGCTCACAAACACTCCTGTACAGGTGCAACACGCAAGACATCCAGAAAAACACGAGGACTGTTCCTTTAGAGCTGAAACAGAAGGTTGACAAGAATCTGTTTCCTCGTTTCATTTCAGTTTTGTCTGTAAAAATGTGAGAAACTTTTCAACTCACAACAGTTGAGTTTTTGTTGTATTTTAAATTTATCAGCCACGAAAATAAATACAAAAATAAAAATACATTTGTGTAAATGATTCACATCAATCACTGCTACGCTTTACGCCACACAAAAGCTCCAAATTACCTTCATCTCACATGAACTGAATCATTTGGACACGAGATCAGCTGGTTAATCAATGAGCACAAAACTAATCAGCATCCAGGATGATCAGCGATTATCAGGCGTCCACTCGTTTCAGCTCCTCAGCTGTGACGTTTGGCTGCTTTTGGCTGAACAAACCAAACATCTCTGGCTTCTGGACGTCTGAAGGCGTCACCTCTGAGGAAATTCATTTTGAAATAATGTTTTCATCAAGAAACTTCAGTGATGAAAAGTGTTAAAGCTCAAACTCCCGACTGAAACTTGTTTAATGAGCTCAAAGTTTCTCACAGAAATGACTGGAAAAGACATATCTGATCATTAGAAAAGCTGATGAGGCCGACTTCACGCATCCACAGCAAAACACTTTCCAACACGTCTGCTCACATGACCTGATCTGAAGCCATAAACCCCCACAGACCTCAGACCTGCTCCCGTCTCCATCACTGACCTGCACCATGTCCTCATCCAGCACGTCTCCTGCCTGTCCACGCTGCCTGACGGCCGGCAGATTCGTGTGAAAACGAGCCGAGGCGCACGACGCCGACCGACCTCTCGCCGTCTCTCAGCCTCGTTCACGAGCCATCCGAGGAAACGACAGGCTGCCGGGTGAGCTGCCAAACGCAGGCCGCCAGCTTCCCGCCGCTCGCAGCGGAAGACTGAGTGTGGAGGCGGTCAGCTTCCAGCACAGAGACAGAGACAGAGAGGGGAGAGGCCGCTGTCGTCAATCGCCCTGCCGATAACCTGGCACGTCAGCCGCCATCCCTCTGCACATGTTAATCAATACAGGCTGCGGTGGAAACGTGACCGCGTGCAGGGGAGGACGAGGCCCGATGCCAGCAGGACCAATACATGTGTGTTTGAAAGGTGTGTGTGTGTGTGTGTGTGTGTGTGTGAGGTCACGTGTCTCAGCCACACAGAAGCACAGACAAGAGGCAGATCAGACAGGTTAAGACACGACATGACAGGACAGATCCGAGAACAGCAGCACAGCAACCCTGGGGACATGACGCAGGAATTCTGCTGTCCAGGATGAAGGGATGGGATTAAAACACAGTCTGTAACCCGCTAACCCCAGCGCCTGCTCAGGTCGGCCCAACAAGCTAACTGAATGATGCACAAGCTGGATTTGTGCTGTGACGTTCGCCAGCGTTTCTCCGCAGCCCTCAGACATCAGTAATCGCTCACTTTCAGCTCATTTTCCTGAGAAAAGACCACGAGCAGCGATCACGATCACATCAGCACCAGTCAGCCTCCACTTCACACCCAGAGAAACCTCTCATCCTGTTCACGTGGTTCATGTAAAGGATCCACGCGCTGACTCTTCCTGCTCATCCTTTGGTTCAGCTTTGGGGACAAGAAGAACACGACAGACACACAGAAAAGTGCTGCTGAATGACGAAGATGATGATCCTGAACGTGACGAAGCTTCCATGTGGCAGTCAGATGCTGTCGAGCTCAACACGATTTTTAGCTACACAAAAGTCTCAGCTTCTATTCTCATCTGAACAACAAAACTTGCCAGAAAAGGTGGCATTATTCCAGGAAAGTTACCCACAAAGGTGACACCTGACTCACAGGTGACTCAACATGTCATGTGACGGGTGTTTTTTACAACATTACGTGACTTGTGCAGATGACTGTTATTCACAGCGGTTGACGACTCTCACCCACAAACACCCACATGACTCCCGGAGATCAGGCACGACCGGCGGCGCCGAGAGGCGTTCGCACACCTCCTCAGACGCTCGCCGAGCAGCTTACATAAGCCTCAGAGCGGATGGGCTCCTCCACTGTCATCGGCTCTGATTGGACAGAAAGTGGAGAATCTGCTGATGGGGAATCAGTAAGAGGAGGAGGAGGAGGACACTGAGGTCTTTGTCCACGTCAGGCTCTGTTATTACCCTGACAGACTGCTGGGAGGGCAGCACTGAACACGTGCTTCGGCACATTGCACTCCATAAAATGTCACTGTGACACATCACAAGCTCTGAAAGCTCATCTGAATTTAGTTTTGTTTGAGATTTGAGATTTTGATCTTGACTTGGTCACAGTCCTGAAAGACTGACAGACTTCTGTCTTTACTCACAGTTTGTACCAAAGCAACCATCATCCAATCACCTCTCAGTGACCCCCTGCTGGCCCTCCATCAGAATGAGTCCACGTACCCCACATTTCCCATGATGCACTGAATGTGTCAAATCAGCAGAGTGACCCTTTAAAGCAGCCCTGTCCTAAACACACACACAAAAATGAATCCACATGTTCATTTTTCATCTCTTTAGTCATCCGCCAAATTGGTTTGGTGTGACTGATCCAGGATCAGCGCTAAAAGGCAGTATGATGGCCTTGACATGAGTCTCTGCAGCAGCATCATCCTCAGATCTGTGCTGTCTCATCACCGCAGGTACAAAGATAACGGCTGAACCGGACCGGGCCGGGCCGGGCCGGGCGCCGTGGGGCCGGGTGGCGAGGTCGGGTCGCAGCAGGCCTCCTGCAGCCGGTCAGGACCGTCACCAACACTTCAATGAGAAAAATGTGAGCATGTGAAGCCTTTGCTGCTCATCCACCAACCTGAAGGTTTCTCTCAGACATCACCAGACCTGTCGCGACTTGTTCGAGGACTCGCGGAAAACAAATCCATTCTTACATAACTGCCATAACTCTCTCTCTCACGCCGTCTTCATCCCGCTCACTGTTCTCCCCGTCCGCCGCCGCCCTGAGGGACGCTCACTCGAATATCAATGATGTTTGTTCCCGCCGTGGAGGAGAGAACAGAGTTACAGCCTGAACTCCAGCAGATCGGCCTCGCACGCTCAGCCTCCCTGAGGTGTGATGTCAGGACGCCAACGGCGTGATGTCTTCGAGTTGCTGCTTTTGTCCAACAGTCTGCAACTCATTTTCTTCCGATTGACCAATCAGTTAACCAACTAAGAACCAACTGGAAACCACTGAGGACAGGAAACCACCGGAACCAACAACCAACCAATAAACTATCAGCACGACTCCCTCAGAAATAACGAAGCGTGTTGTAACGATCAGTTTGATGGTGGATGATTGATTGATTGATTTTATTCACATTACGTGTCAGTCACAAACGTCTTTCCTGACTTCCTGACCCCACATGAAGCTCATCAGTGTCTGCACGTGCAGAAACGATCCACGATCCTGTCTGCTCGGCCTGACGCCACACCTGTGGTGACACCGGCGACGGCAGCAACACGTGTGGTCACGGCGGTCGATGCCAGTCAACAGTCCTGAAGCAGGACCCGTCAGCTCCAGCAACAAGCTCGAATACTCTGAACAAACATCTGGCCCTCAGCAGCTGGCAGGTTTCAGCTCACCGTCGGGCCATCAGCACTAATTAGCTCACGTTGGTGAACCTATCATCCCAGCTGGACCCTGAACGCCTCGTGGCAAACTCTGATACAGACGCGATGCTTCCCGCAGACTGTCAGACTGTCGCTGATGGAGCCTGAACACAACCTCGCTGAAGTCCAGGCCCGTCTGCTGAGTCCGTGTGGAGCTGCTGCAGGCGGCCGGACGTCCACAAACTCTGTTTGATGTCTTTTTAAAATGTGCCGACTGCCGTAAGCTGCTGAGGTGAAACTCAACTGGCTCACACAGCTGGCCAGATGTTACGCTTCTCACTGTTTGAAACCTTCTGCTACACAAATAAAGATCGTTTTTAGATGAGCTTGACTCAGAACAGCCAGCAGACGGGTGAGTGGGTGACGATGAGGACACGACGCCTTTTTTAAGACGCCTTGAAGCTTCAAAATCATACTCACTCGTCATACTTACTCATTTATTTTATGTGACGGAGCAAAAATAGCAAAACTTCTCAAGCCTGTGTTACCCACACGCCTGATGTCAGCCATTCCACTCGGCGGGCACCCGAAGGCCTCGCAGGGCCCGTCCCCCCACAGGAAGCATGTGTCCAGTTCACCTGCACTGGTTCATGGAGCTTTTCAGTCAGTCAGAGTCACGTTACTTTAATGAAAATTCAGCTTGGCTTGTGTCTGCAAAGCATTCTGGTCTGTCCCTTTGATGGGTTTTCTGGGGCTGATTTCTGTCAGTTTATGTTGCTAATTTAATGGTCTGCTCGTGAGGTTCATGAGTTTCTCACGTCAGGGTGTGAAACGACATTCTCCACCTCGAAGCAGCTCACCTCTGGGCTCCATCATGCGCTCACGACCCCCGGCTGTCTCCAGCCTCCAAAGCTTGTCACACGTTGCCACGAACCAAAAATAGAAACACATTAAGAGCTGCACACTCAAAGTTCATCCAGGCCCTTCAAACCCAGATCAGGTCTCTGATCTAACAACTAAAGATCACTGCTTTATCAGTTCGTTGTTCTTCACAGAAACCTGGAAAGATGCCCAAAGAGAACCCGTCGGTCGACTGATCTCTGAAGCACGTTGCTACACCCGCCAAAGTATCCAGACAAACCCCAGGAGAAGACACCTCTGGCTTTACTTCATCCTCCTGCGCCCAGCCAGAAGAAGACTCAGCCTCAACAGGACCTCAGTTTGGCTGAGACCCCTTCAGGGACCAGTGGGAGAACTCAAACTCCAGACTGATCCTGGCATACTTCACTCTCTGGTAAACACATCATCTATTCAGCCGTGCATCCGTCTGCTGTAATGAGAAGCGATCGACTGGATGATCGACCCTGATGCGGCCATCCGGGTCACACGTCGCCGACCTCAGCATCCATCACACGGATACGAAGCCTCAGTGTTCTCTGCTGTGGCCTCGTCCTCTGCTCAGTCGACACCACAATTACCTCATTCACCGTGTTTGACAGCAGGGGTCTGTGTGTGTGTGTGTGTGCGCGCGCGTCTCAGACAAAAGAGACGCACGGGGCGCGTTGACGGTCCACTCACCTTCACCCCCGACAGGTTGACGCGCCTCGTCCGCGCTCACATGACGGCAAAAGGAGCCTCCTGAGCCCGAAACGCCGAGCATTTTCAGCGGTTTCCTCCCCGCGCTGGGTGTATCCCCGTCGGTGTGCAGCTCCGGCAGCCTGCGGGGCGGTGGATCCCCGACCTGACTACTCCTCCATGCAGGAAAAACGCACACAAACCGGGCCGAGCGAACGATCAGCCGGGCTGCATGCCGGACGAACAGCAGGAGCGTGTGTGCAGTGCAAATTGGGAAGGAGGTGCTGCACCATGCAGGCTCCGCTCTGGATGGAGGGATGGATGGAGAGATGGATGGAGGGTGAAGAGGGCGGCCTCCGCTGCAAAAAGTGACAGGTCCGGACTTGCCAAAGCCTGAATCGCATTTACTGATGAAGCTGCGAGAAAAAAATAGAAGTGAGGAAATTCCGCAGCGCCTCCTACAGGCTGAGGCTTGAAACGCAGCGCCAACATCTCACCAGACAACAGCCTGCTCTGAATACAACTGGAAAAGTTGTCCACTATCCATTTCTTATCATCCTTATCAAACCGTACTTGGCATATGTTCACACACTCTTATATTTTCTGTGTGAAGGCCAAACGCGCTGTGGAGCAGATCCACCCGTGACCCACTGCGCGACGGCTTCAGGAGCCTCACGCTCTTCCTCTCATCAAACATGTGCAAAACAAGCCGTGATGGGGTGGAGGTGTGCGGGGCCGCAGATGTGATCCCGTCCGGGGACCCGGTTCACTGTAACACTGAGTGCGTCCAGCAGGGGGCTGCAGAGGATCGCTGTTCAGGCTCTGCTGCTGACCCACTTTCAGCCAACAACACCCACAAAGCTGCGGTGTGTTTGGGATGAAACAACACCGAACACCTTCAGCCGAGGGCGCCAAGAAACGGAAGGCAGAAACTTGTCGGGTTTTCTGATCGTTTTATCTCCACAGACTGAGAACATAAACACCACAGAGAATGAATTCATTTTCCATTTGTGCACAAAGCAGGTTCACAAACAACAACAAAGCAGGTTCACAAACAACGTGAGCTTCGTCTCATATGAAAACATGTTTTTTACATTCCTGACATTGTGAGATGAGGGCTCATTGGCTCACGATAAGGACCTGAAGAACACAGTGCAGAGCAGGATCAGCATGCTTCATCTTCTCTCACCCCCCTCACTCTGTCCCCCAAACCGGGGGGGTCTCTTTGACAAAGTCCACGTCCAAACCTTGTGATTTAAGCAGTGATTTAAACAGAAATCTAACGTGCTTCAGCTTGTGACTTCACGTTTCAGTCAGAAAACACTTCGCTCTGTTTTTCTTGGTTGCATTCCTGTCTCCTTTCCTGTCTCCTCCGTCCTTTTCCGACACTTACAGTCCATGTTCAGACATCGCACACACACACACACACACACACACACACACACACACACAGAGCAGGTCTGACACATCAGTCTGTGACTCATTGGCTTCATGACAAATACTATCAATGGAGTTAAAAAAGCACTCTGAGTGAGTACGCTTTGCTCTTTCCCCACCAGCACCACCTCCAGCTCCCAACCTCCACCCACCCACACACACACACACACACACTCACAGGAGCACAGTGTTAGGCTTGTCAAAGACATGACGGGACTTTATTTGTCATCATGCAGAAGGCAAAGTCTGGGCGTTCAGTTCAAGTCTCCATTAAAAGAGTGAGGACCTTTAATGTCGTCCCTCCTTAATGTACATGAATGTGCTGCAGGAGCACATGATTAGACAAAATACTCATCAGGCTGGGCTGCGATTGGTCAGCCACATCGCCATAAACAGCACATATAATTTAAAAAAGCAGAGTGAGCATGAGGAAGGTCTTTGTGACTCGCTCGTGTCCCGACTCCCGAGCTGCGGGACGTGAATCATTCTGCTGAGCGTCGCAAACCCAAACGTGTCCCGACTGGACACCTGAGCCTCGCCGGCGCCCTCCTCAGGCTCGGGGCAGGAAGCGCAGGTTGATGGGCTTTGAGGGGATGAGCAGAGTTCGAGTTTTGGGCTCCACGACCGCTGCGGCGTCTTCAAGCTGGACCTCATAGTGCTGCATTAACTGAGAGACGACACAAGCCAATCAGCAGTCAGACAGCAGCGGAGGCTTTAAACGAGTCAAGACTTTCATGACTGTTCGGGCTCAAAGTCATTTGGGCCTCGGAGACAAACTTCCTGTGTGTCCCGTCACTCACCCTGGACAGAGCGAAGTACATCTCCATCTCAGCCACCCTCTTCCCCACGCAGCCCCGCACGCCCACGCCGAAGGGGATGAAGCTGTAGGGGTGGTGCTGGTAGTAGCCGCTGCCTGGCACCCCCGCTCGAAGCCATCGCTCCGGGACGAAGAGCTCGGCGTCCGTGAACTGCTCCTCATCATGACAGGCTGCGTAGTGACACAGATGGAACTGAGTCTGAAAAAGAAGAAGCATCGGGTTTACTTAAATCCCACATGGGCTTCCTGTCAGCTCTGAGCACAAGCGCTCAGCCGCAGCTCACGTCTTGCTCCCACCTTCTTTGGGAACCAGTAGTTTCCCACGACCACCTCATTCTCGGGGATAAAGCGTCCGTTGCCGGGCACCACAGGATAGAGGCTGGTGGAGAACAGAAACAGAAAGGTCAGGCTCCGAGCGCGAGGAAAAGGTGACGTGAAGTGCACAGTCATGCTGTTTATCTGCGTTTGCTCTGCGGCGATCGTGGTTTTCACGTTTCACAACAGCTGCACCAGATGGCAAAGACAGCAGCAAACGCTGAGCAGCAGATGTTTTCCGCTCCCCCAGAGAATTCAGCAAAGGTCCATTACAAGTAAGACTTGGACAAAAGTATGTGGACACCTGTCATTCACAGGTGATCCTCACTCTTCTCGAATCTCGGTGCTGCAGAGCCGTTTGAGACAGCATGGCTTCACACGTGGCAGCAATAACGTGTCCACATACTTTAGTCCACAGCTCATGACGTTTAATATTTCACAGATTGGTCATGTTTCACAGGAATGAGGACTTTGCTATGCGGCCTGCGTGGTTATTCACACCTTGTTGCACAATGTGATGTTGTGAAAGCTTTATTTTTTCTGCCTGCTCCTCCTCTGGGCGGTAAAACGTCTTCACTTCTCTACCTCCCGTGTGTCCCTCTCTCCTTCGTCACCTCGTTGTCTCCTTCCTCTTGTCCTTTCCTGCTCCCTCCCTCCTATCTTGCCTCACACCTCCTTAATGTTCACGTTAAAATTTAACGATGAGGGAACCATTAAACTCCACTGACGTGAAGCCGTTCACTGTCCCGAAGTCCTTCTGACGCCAGCGGACTCGTCCCCTGCTGCACGTCAGAAGCTTCGTCCACGTTTCACACTTTGGGGCTAACGTGGACGTTGGACTCGACTGTCACACCCTGAAACACCGAAAACGAAGCAGAACGCGACGCAGACGCTGGCTGCTGTCGCTAAATTTGAGCAACACAAAGAAAACAAAAGGGAGAATTCCTGTCAGGTTTCGACTGAGCTTCAACACCAACCCCCTCGAGAGACCCGGCCCCTTCCCGTCCTCACCCGACCCGATCCGCTCAGCGACGACCGCTGACAGACTGAGTTCACCCTCAGCTTTCAGAGCACGTTGGACAAAACTGAGGTGAATGTAGCTGAACCCGAACCCCGGCAGCTGGCACCTCACCGTAACGTCTCCTTTATGACGGCCTTCAGGTACGGCATGCTGGTCAGGCTGTCTGCGGTCGGCTGCCATCGATCCGGACACACCGACTTCACCTCGCCGTACAGTCGATCCTGAGCCCTGCGGTCCCTCGCCAGATGGTACAGCGCCCACGACAACGTGTTGGAGGTCTGCGGGAAAGGGAGGAGATGTCAGGGGAGCATGGAGCTAAGTGCTAACACGCTCACAGCGGCGATACTCAGATGTTCACCTTCACCGTCCCAACTCAGAGTGTGAAGACCTTTGACCCGATGGGGACTAAAGGTCACAGGACCAGGGAACGTGAATGTGTGCAGGGAAAGGTCTCCTCGGCTGGAAGAGGCCAGGAAAAACACCAAGAACATTTCAGCATGTCGAGGCCGATTTCCCTCCAACTGCAGCTGCAGCTCACTTTACAGCAGAGATTTCACAAACCTCCAGCTCGTGGCTACAAGCCTCAACCTCACCTGGGAATGCAGCCAGACGAGCTCAGCGAAACAACAAAAACCTGAGATGGCAGCTGCACCCGTCTCTGTTTGTGCTGCTGAGGGTTTTGACCGCCCGGGGCCAAAGTGCTGATTCACCCGTGAGCAACACTTCCTGCGAGGTGCTCGTTTTCTGGGCTGAGAGGCTGCAGTTTCTGGCAGCTGCTGAACAAACAAACTGTAGCGACATGAACGGAAGCCTGGAGGCAGCACCTCACCGTGTCCACTCCCCCCAGCAGCATCTCGGTGATGCAGATGTAGAGCTCGGCTCTGCTCAGCTTGCCGGAGGACAGCAGGTAGGTCAGGTACATGCCCTCCACCGGCTCGCCGCTGCACACCTGAGCTTCGATTTCGGCAACTCTCCTGTCGATGAGGGTCCGGGCTGCCAAACCAAAACACAAAAACCAAACACTCTGCTGTCTCATGAGTGAGTCCACAAGCGGAATTCCGTTTGCTTTTGTCGTTTCTTTGGTTGCGTACCTACGTCGTAGAGGTCGTCCCAGGCCTGGACGAAGCGTTTCCAGAAGGGGAGGACGCCGCGGCTCCAGTGGGGGAGGAGGACCACGGTCTCGGACAGCGTCAGCATGTTGTTGACGCCGGTGATGAAGCGCAGCGTGTCTTTGGGGATCTCCTCCAGCAGGCAGCCCAGCCTGGTCTCAAACAGGATGGAGCAGATACCTGTAGGAGGTTCAAAAGAATCAGAAGCTCCTCCCCTCACCTCATCCTGTGGTGTTAATGCTGCACCTCCCACCTTCAAAGCCGAACTTGTACAGCTCGGCGGCCATATCTGAAACGGTGGCCCCGTCCCGACTGCGACTTCGGAGGAGCTCGATGCGGCGCAGCAGGTCTCCGACCACCTGGTTGATGACGGGGGCGAAGACCGACACCTCCTGCAGCTTCATCATCTTGGGGTTGAGGGCACTGCGCATTCTGTGCCACTCGGGTCCCGTGCTACAAAGCAAAAGAGCATTCGTGGACTCGCAGACGACAAACCTTTAAGGATTTTTTCGTTTTGTGGTCGTCTGTCTCCACTCACTCCACATGCAGACCGTAGGCCTGTCCTCTCAGCACTCGGTACTCCTTCCAGTGAGGCAGCTCGGCTCGCACCGGGTAGCGGCCCTCCTGTTGGATTACCTGAGCTATGAACTCCGGAGACGCCACATTGACGAGGTCGAACGGGCCGAACTTGGAGCGCCAGATGGGCCCGTAGAGACTCTTCTGCAGGCCCTGGAAGATAATACAATAAGATAAGATAATGTCAGCGCGGAAAAACTAACTGAAACACGTTTACAAAAGTCAGGACCATTTTCACACTCACATCATCACATTATTGCTGACAGCAGATTAAAGGGACAGTTCACCCCACAGTCAAAGCTGTGTAGTTTCCCTCTCAGCTGCACACAAAACACTGAAACGCTGCTTGAAGAGCAGTGAAATAACTTTATATCATTTATAACACCCAAAGAGGAGCAATTCGACACACTGATCTTGAGTTTTACAGAAAATGTGAAAAGCCTTCAAAAGTTCTGCCCGACAGCCTAAATGACTTTAAATCAGCTGTACACCTGAACATTAATCGGTTTCTCACGAGTCTGTGCAGTTACTTGTGCCATAATTTTAGTTTGGTCACCAAAGCCCCCTCAGCTGATTCACTGACCCCACTGGAAACGTACAGAAAATGCATGTGATCTTCAGACTGTCAACCAGAAACTTTTGCAGCCATCCTGTTGTGATGAAAACACTGCGGGTGCTCACACACATCAGATCTGCTTCCCCTCCTCCCGGCTGAAGCAGGTCGGATGTCTGTCATGACGAGCGAACTTTGAAGTGAAAGAGAAACGAGCGGCAGGCAGCCGAGCGGAGCCGACACCGACCTGCAGTAAGTGGCTCTTGTCCGCGTATCCTTTGGCGAACAGCCAGTACAAAGTGGTGGTCAAAGTGGGCCCGGGCAGATCATCAATGCTCCTCAGCTTCTGCGCCTCGGTGGCCGCCTGAACGTTCAGGTCTCTGCTGGTCCTCACCCCGTGGTGGAGCTTGGAACTCGGCAGAGTCCGAGCGCAGAGCGCGGCGAGCCGGCTGGTCCGGACTGCGGCCGCAGAGGGACCCATGATGTGGTCTGTGTGCGTCTGAGACGGCTGACTGAGTGTGCGTGCGTTCCATCACAGACGTGTCGTGTGCAGGCTACACCCTGCAGGAGAGACTGGGGTACTGCACGAAGCGTTGGGTCGACATGTCGCTTTGTAACTTTGATTTTGAAAATGTGAGGTCAACAGAGTGTGGAAAGGGGATCATCTTTCGTGCCACAGTTTGGTTATGAAACCAATGAAACAAACACGTTTCTGATAAGAGAAAAAGTACATCCGAAGGAGCTTTTACTGTCTTCCTGTGCCTGCCTTTCGGTCTCGTGCAGCTGACAGATCTGAGAACATTTATAATTGTGTTTCTTCACTGCCTTCTTGTAGTCATATTGTATAAGGACATCGCTATGTTAAAGGTTTTGCTGTGAAGGAAGTTCTATCACAGCCCTGCTCATATTAGATGGGCTGATTTTAGAGTTTCTTTGGTACTACTATATGATTCCGCCCCCAAGTGGTCACATACTATAACTGCAACTGGCTGATTTTGTAAATATAAAACCTAAAGACAAAAGAAATGTATGAATATCATCCATCCATTTTCTATACCGCCTATCCGTCAGGGTCGCGGGGTATATGAACATCAATATAAAATAAATACATCTATACAAACACATAAATAAAATATAAAATGGCGTCACACTGTAGGTACTGACCCCTAGAGGATTCGCAATAGCGTTTTTGTATTTAGCTTGTTGCCGGCTAATTATGCTACCGGCGGAAGTAATCACGGGCACAAGCGAGCGCTAATGCTAATGCTAACACCACCTCGACCAGCGCTGTCAGTGACACCGCCAGAGAAGCACTGTAATGTAATGTAATGTAATGCGGCTTGTCTAATAATAGTCTCCCACTTAGCAGGAGTCCACTCATATCAAGTCAAGATCTAAAATTAAAATCTACCCATGCCGCTATTTTAAAACACATATACTCATATTAACCCGGACGGTCTATTCACATTTGATTGCGTCTGCCTTTATGTGAATGTACTGATAGTTGCCGACTACGGCCAGTGAAGGACATCAAAACACATGATGTTAACTGGAGCTAACGAGTGACTGCTTTGCTTTGTAGAGGACAGCTTTAACACGTTTTGTCCATCTTTAGTGGTTCTCCATTACTGTCAAGTCAGACAAAATCATGAAGTGATATTTTAGCTAAAGATATTCAAACTGAAGTATGACTGATTGTGCAGCACTAACAGACAGCTGGTACATAACCTTTCCTTACTCCCTCTAAGCTGATTAGTTTACACTGTAAGCTAGCAAGGATACTTAACTACTACCGTAATACTTAGAAGCGACGGATTTAAAAAAACAAAACATAAGTAAGTGTAGTTGCGTGTCATGACCACCGGAGAGCAGTATAAACACATGCCAGAGAGGCTCCCACGGCAGCCAATAAACGACAAGTAAAGATCGACATGATCTGCCAAACTGTCACCTCGAGGCGGTAAAAGCTGCAAAATAATCAGGTGTTTTGTTTTTGTTTTTTTAATGCTGTGTCATCCTCTACAAAAAGTACAATTAAAACTTGGTTAAAATTAAAAATTGGTTTCAATTTTTTATTTTGTGTACTTAATTTTTTAATGACCCAGATTTTCTGGATCCAAACATGACATCAGAAATAGAGTCCTAAAGTAAACAAAAAGGCTTGAAAATTTAAATCCACTGTTGAATGTTAGAATAAAGTAAAAACACACTCAATAAATGCAGATAATGCACAAATGTGAAATAAATATCTTTTATTGTTTTCATTGTCAGTCATAATTGTTTTTAATTATGAACACAGAGCTGTCGCAATACTCCAGAATTTCTTTTTTTTGCCAAAAAACAGCAACCATTCAACGGCACTGCTGCGTCTCTCAGGACCCAACCATGCATAAAATCTCCCATTAAAAAAAAAACAAAGTAAAATAAAAAATATATATTAAAAAATTATGCGTACCACTGATATACAGATCTGATATAAACAGGCGTATTGGTCACAAACCAATCAGAATTATAAACATGGCTTCCTTTACAAGACACAGAGACCAAACGTGGGACATAAGTGGACTTTTTTCTTTTTAAAAAAAAGGGGGGTACGTTTTCACTTTATACATTTGTACATGATTTTTTTTTCCATTTCATTTTTTTAATTATTATTATTTAAATGTTCTCACCCCCTACAGTCTGAATGCTCAAGGCATTTCGGGCGCAGTGTCCAAAGAGCACGAACTGCAGTAAATACACGTTAACAAACTGACACTCTCACTCGTACACACACACACACACACACACACACTCGTACACACACACACAGGAGTGGCAGCAGTGGCTTTAGACACTAGAGAGAGAACTACAGGTGTATCTTGGCGTTTGCAGGTGACGAATACTGGTACCTAAGAGTTAATCCACGGTGGTGAACGAGGCCATCTGACGGTAAAAACAAAGAGACATTACATTCATGTACCGAGTCATTGCTAACACACACACAAATACGCATCCACTCACAGTCACACTTGTGTAAAAATAAAAAAACAGTCTTTAAAATGTGCAAAGAAAAGGTCGCTGAACCGAGCTGCACGAGCGACAGCTGATGAGGGATGGTGGGAAAGCATCAGTGAGTCATCCATAGTGCATAATGGTAGTGCGTATCAAGGTTTGCCAGTGCTGGCGGCATTCACGACTCAATCTCCATCTGTACCAGACAGTTTACTGAAAGCCGCCTCAAACTCAACACAAACACTAATGTTTCCATGACAGGAGGCTGATTTGCAAAAAAAAAAAAGAAAAATCTACCAAGCATTTCTCTTTTCTGTGGGTCTGAACACGTACCGTTGAGAAAATGCATACACTTGAGTTTGTCTCAGCGATGTGGACAAAGGAGACAAGTTTCTACAACCCGTGTGGGTCCATCGGCTGATCACAGACGCACACCTGCAGCTGGACACTCACTACAGGCAGCCAAGGTGCCACAAGAGGGAACACGTGAACTGAGACCAAGGTTCAGGGCGGGTTCAATCCTTCTCACACTGACATCGTGACTCAACATGGACAAACTGTTGTCCTCCTTTCAAAAAGTGTAATCAGTAAAATGTCTCTTCAACAAAATCTAGTGACCACAACGAGAACTACGACAGGCAGACAAATCATTTCTCAGGTTTGCTGTTGGGTTAATTTTTCAGTTTGGTACCAGCGAGGAGCTTACCAGGAAGAAGTGCTCTGTTAAAACAACGGTGAAAGCTTCCAGTAAAGTCTGCAGCAGCCTGGTCAAACATGGCTGAACGCACCTTGAAATGGCTCTTTGCAGGAGTGAAGTCACTCCAGCTTCCGGTCTGACTCAACCTAAACGAGCTGCCCAGTAACATCACGACTCCCGCGGCATCAGCCGAGGCGTCACAGGCTGTAGAAACTTTACAGCTTCCTGGTGCATAGTTCTGAAGCCGGAGGAAACCACGATGAGAGCCGAGCAGGACACGTGCCGAACGGAGCGTTTGTGGTTTGGCTAAAGTGACGAGTTAACTTTGATGCATTGGATTTGGCAACAGCAGCGGCTGCGGCGCTGACTGCTGTACAGGAGCGGAGCTGTGGGATGCTGTAAACGAGTGCCCACGAGGCGGAAAAGCCAGACGACGCCGCAGGAAGCGAGCGCTCCGATATGGCACAGTGATGACGCCGCGGCTGGAAAAAGGTGGCGACTGCAGCGGACACGTCATCTGTAAACGTACCCGATGGTTCAGTGACGAGCGGCGAGGGAGACACGAAGGAAAAACAGCAGGACAGCGTCATGCAGCCAGACCTCTGGCCAATCAGCTGCGAGCTCCTCGCCTTGCAGCAGGTGGACAGTCTTCAAATGCGCCTCACCTGCGTCACTGCTTCAAGTGAGGTGAGCCACGAGAGCACCAGAGGTCACATTCTTGGCCTCGTTTGTCTTCTCCCGAGCAGACGCTTCTCGATTTAAATAATAACTGAGGTGATTTCAGGGAACATCAGAGCAGTGAGAAACACCTGGTGGGGGAGCAGTGATGAATTCACACACTTCAGCCTGATGCTTTCCTGGACCAAACCCCATTCACAGACCGCTGAAGGAACAAATTCAAATTTGAAAAGCTGGAACTTTTCAGTTGATGTTCTTGTATGGCGTCCGCATGATTATTGCAGACTGACTCCTGCATGCTGCTGGATTTGAAGTTGACTGATTAATTATCTGATCTGCCACAGGAAGAGCGGCCTGTGAACTCTGAGAAGCCGAGCAAAAGGCTGCATTTGAAGAGGTAAAACCATCTGGACACCGTCGCCACCTCTGAGAACCGAAGCAGGAGAACCAGCACAAAGTCTGAGGGATATCTGGTCTCCAGCCAGAGCAGGCGCGCAGGGCAGGCCAACGAACCAAAGGAGCCGAGATCAGGACGCTCCTGTTACAGAAAGGCAAAAACGGACATAACGGCTGAACTGAGATCAGCTGGATTTGGGTTAACGGTGAGAAGGCAGTTTATCCGGGAGGCAAAACAACACTTGCGTGAAATAACGGCGAAGAATTCCAAAGGACTCCCTCCTACACTGCGTTTAAAAAACAGAAAAGGCACACGGCGAAGAACAAAGACGGGAGAGGAAGAGGAGGGAAGGCAGTTTACAGACGGCGAAGCAGAGAAAGACAAAGTGAGACCAGAAAGGGAGGTGAGGGAGTGGAAACCGTTCTCGGGGAGTGTTCTCTGCATCTGGGATTGAGATTTCGTCTGTAGCAGCGGGCCCAGCTCTGGGTTTTTGGCAGGAGACTACATTCTGGGGTCGGGGGCGGGGCCACTCACGAGTCAGACGTCACCTCCTGTAGGTCCACAACACCGACACTATCCCACTCCAAAACATCCCGAGGGACAAACCGTACAAACATCTAAAAAAAGGTTTCAAAGAGTCGTTTTTTCAGGAGGAAGTGCTCGACCTCTCCTTGTTTGAGAAAATAAGGTGCAACTTGCGGAGAAAAATAAAATAAAATGTCTTTTATGGCAGTCTCATACAAACAGAGACAGGAGGAGCAGGTACGCCACTCCCCCTCCCCCCGCCGCACGTCCCACCTCCTTCCAGCCAGTTCCCTCCGGGTGTAATAAGGTGTCAGCATGGAGGTGGAGAGGGCGGGGTCAGAGGCCCCATCAGGTAATCTGGCCGTTCAGCAGCGGGGGTCAAAGGTTCAGGGGTCGGGCTAATGTACAAAGATGTGCCTCAGCAGGTCATCAGCAGACGGACGCTGCTTGGTCTCTACAAAGATCCGTTTGAGGAACTCTCGGCAGTGGTCCGACACGTGGGCGGGGAGCACGGGGTTGGTGGGCTGGGTGGCGATCTTAAAGATGGCCGCCATGGCCTCAAACTCGGCCCACGGGGGTCGCTGCGTCAGCATCTCCACCACAGTGCAGCCAACACTCCTGCGGACAAAACAGCACACGTTTTCCCAGGAATAAGGAAACGAAGCACGAACAAAAAACCACGATCACTGACTGCGACTGTTGTTCAAGCCCGCCTTCTACCAACTGAACTGATCAGGAGATAAACGTGACGCGTGACATCAAAGGTCTCACCAGATGTCAGCCTTCCTGCCGTAGCCTTCCCCACTGATCACTTCTGGGCTCATCCAGTAGGGGGTGCCGGTCACAGACATGATGCCTGTTCCTGACAGACAGATGGTCTGCAGCCGCCGGCTGGCCCCAAAGTCTCCCAGCTTCACGTTCCCCACCGAGTCCCGAAGGATGTTGGCACCTGGACGAAGAGGAGAAAGTCAGCCGTGCCCTCCTGTGCTCGCAGCTTTCCGCTTTGACCCTGACCTCATTTCTGTCCCTGAAGACAACAGTCAAACAAGCAGTCCTCCTCACCTTTGATGTCTCTGTGGACAATCATGTTGCTGTGCAGGTAGGACACCCCCTCCAGGATCTGCCGGGTGTAGCGGCGCGTCACGTTTTCCGTCAGCGCTCCGTACGACTTCAGCTGGTCCTTAATGGAGCCCTGAGAGCCACAAAAATAAAAAAGTCCAAACTGTGCTGCTCTTCTTTCGTCTTATGTAAAAATAATAATAATAAAAAAACCTTTTCTACAGTTTTTCTACAACATAGAAACAACATGAAGGGTTGGCAAACTGTAATTCTGTGCTCTGAGATGATAAGCGAGTCGCCATGTGTGCAGGTGGCTCCTGAGCCAACACTCACGCCCGGCATGTACTCCATGAAGATGGAGAGCGTTCGCTCCATCGTGTCTCGCAGACAGCCGTAGTACTGGACAATCCGCTCGTGGCACAGGTTCTTCAGCAGCTGGATTTCACACTCTAACGCGCTCACCTCCTAAACGACAACAAACATCACAAAAGTTCATCTCTCTCCTGCCGTGCTGCTGTTTCCCCACCTTCCACCTACCGTCTGATGACAAAAGCTCTCACCTTACTGGTCTCTGGGCTCTCCGGGTCAAACTGGACCTGCTTGACCGCCAGTTCCCTGCCAGTATCTGCATCATAACAGAGGAAAACCCGTCCGAAGGCCCCCTGACCCAGGAGCTTTCCGAGTCTCCAGTTGGTCGGGGCGCGTGGAGCTGCTCAAACAAACAATCAGACGCAATCAAATCACAGGAGAATAAAAACACTCGATACGCTTTGTGGGCCTGCCGCACCGGCCAACAGAATCAACATCCGACTCACAGCGGCTGGGTGGACTGATGTCCATCACAGACAGGGTTGGAGCGGCAGTCGGGTTGGGGTTCGGTTCGATGTCGCTGCCCCTCCGCGGCCTCCTGGCGGGCCCCGGGACCTCCTCCAGGTCGGGCGTGAAGACGCTGCTGCCGCTGCTGGTGCTGGGCGACTGCTCGGTGGGGCTGAAGCTGACGGGCGAGCGGAAGCCGTGAACCTGCGTTCGCCGGGCCCGAGGGAAGGTCTTCCTCCCTGCCGAGCAGAGGAAGAACACAGTCTGAATGGTGCAGACTGGGAGAACACAGTCACACTGTGTGGGTGTCAGAAACGTTACCCACCATCACTGTAGTCTTGGAGGCCGAAGGGAATGCCGTATCGCCGAGGGTACGTTCCACCTTTCCCCGACTTCTCAAAAACCGGGATGTCGTACTCTGGAGAGGAAGTGGCCAAAGAACCGAGAACAATAAAGTTTAGGAGCTGCAGGTAAGTGGATGGAATTTAAAGAGCTTTGACTCCTGATTTCAGCTGCATTAAGGCTGCACAGTCGGCTTTTCTCCGTCAGTGAGCTGAATTCAATGTGTGAAGGAAACTTTTTCGTGGCTTGTATTTTATTTTGACTGTCTCCACAGTCCAGACTCAGAAGCTGGAGACCAGGAGAGTCTATGAACACGTTTCTTGACATTTACCTGGAAAGTCCTGGTGGTTGTCTGGGTAGCTCTGTGCCCGGGGCATCCTGGACTTTGGGTAGTCGCTGCATGAAACAACACGCAAACAAATCCATGAAACAGCAGTGAGTATTGTTTACACGAAAGTGAAAGAACAAACATAAAAACATGTTCACTTAAAATCTATGGCCCTCCGGCCTTTTGTTACTGTTGCCTGTATAAAACACTGAGGTCCTGACCTGTCCAGAGGGCTGTCCAGAGAGGGACAACTTCCCGATGCGGAGTTTTCTGGACTGCTCATGGACAGCGGGTCGAGCATCTGAAACGAGGAAAGGAACTGAGAAAAGCAAACTCTCACGCTGTCAACTACTTCCAAGTATCCACACACTGAACTTTCAATTTGCTCCACAGCAGCAGTTACATCGCAAACCTCAGGGGTCACACGAGGAAGACAGACTGAACCTGAACGAGGTATTAAAAGCTCTAATGTTCTGCCGTCAGGGCTCATGAAAATTCAGAAAAGTCAGCAGCCCACAGGCACTTTAACAACTAAATCCACATCTCGAGCAGCAAACTGTGTCTACATGGCAAGGAGCCAAACATAACAGCCATGAAAGTTCCAATTTAGCTTGGCTTTTGGTGTAATACCTCACACAAGTTGATTAAAAGTGGCTCATACATCATGGCTCCTTCCCATTTAAATAAATAATGGTGAGAAGACTCCTGAGAGGTGCTACCTGGTCCATGGACTCAGGAATGAACTCTCCCTCGCTGTTGATGCTGGTGAAGGAGCCGTTTCTCGCCACCTGCTGGAGCGCGTCGGGAATATAACCCGGAGGCGGGGAGCTGCGGTCCGTCGAATGAGAGCCTGAGGTTGGTTTGGCGACAGCATGAGAAAGAAATATTTTTACAGCTGAAAGTCTCAAGGATGCTAAATCTGAACTTCGAGCTTCCTGTCAGGACACATTATTCACCTATCAAAGCCAGCATGCTCTTCTTGTCAGCGACCCTGAACCCGGTGTTGTCCAGCTCCTCGTGGGACGGCAACAGGTCCATACTGGAGGAGGAGTTCTAGAGACACAAAACAGGAAAACTAAGGGAAAATGTCAGGTCTTCAGTGAATCAGCATGTCTGAAGGAGAGCGCTGCTGACCTGAGAGAAGACCTGGAGCACCAGCAGGATCTTCAGACTCTTCATGTGAACGCTGCGATCGAGCAGCTCCACGGCCTTGTCCAGGTCGTCCTGAGTGGTCAGCGGAATCACCAACTGCAAGAGGAAAGAAACTACTTTGCTGGAGACGTAACTTCCTTTTAATATCATTGAAAATTAAAATTCACGCAGGTTTGTGAAGTCTTTCGGCTTCACACCTCATTGTTGGTGTAGTGAAGGTCCATCGTCTGACCGAAAGCCACTTTAGCTTTCGCCCTCAAGTCGTCCAGCTTGACGGGTCGTGGGAACTGCAAGATCCTGCAGAGAAGACGACAGGTCAGAGGTCAGCCACAGCTCGGCAGCGGTCACACTAAAGTGGTGAACCTGCTCAAAGCCTCACCTCTTCTCCCCTTTGAACTCGAACTTCACTCTGACATCGTTCTGTTGGAGTCACATTGAGTTCAGCAATGAGACGAGTTCATGTTGTAAAAAACAAAAGTCATCACACACAAAATGATAAAAGTCCAGCACTGACCCCAAAATAACCAGAGCCGAAGACACAAAACAGACCACAGAGAAAATGCTATTTCTGAAAGCCTGAATTCTAACAACAACAAGTGCACCGGACGTATAATCGATCTAAATGATCCCATGAATGGGTCAGAATGACCATTTCATGCACTTCATGTTATTTGAGTGACATTTAGCCCCGCATCGTCACCTGGTTCTTGGGCGACGAGGCTTTGGGTTTGCCCAGGTCCGACAGGAACATGGCAGGACGGCTGGAGCGGTGCAGTTCGGCCAAGTCCTGCATGATCGAGTTCAGCGCCTCCTGCTCATCTGAGTGACAACGACATTTACACAAACTAAAGGGTGAAAAACGAAAATTCAGCAACACTGGACAAACTGAATTACTGAATTAACTGAATCCAGGTCACAACTGAAAAACACAAAGCACATTTGAATCTAAAAAGGTCAGCAAAATAAGTGGAAAATGTGAGAAGAAAAATTAGTCTTCATCATAACACGTGTGATATAGTGATGTAGTAGTATTTTCTGCAGTTCTCTCACAAAGTCAGCAACATTTACTGTGTTTCCAGACCTGCGGGGGTAACATGTGCCACTTACACTAAAGCACGTAACACAGGGAGTTTTAGTGAGGCAAGAGTGTCAAAGAAACACTGTTCAGCGAGAGAAAACATTCCCCCACACAGCTGGCCTACTGCCAAACAGTAACACTATCTTAATCCATACTCACACATACCCATCATCATGGCACGGCGATTGACCCAGGAGGCCAGGAAAGAGGATTCTCCCATCAAAGGGATTCCTTTCTCCTGCAACAGCAAAAGGACAACGTAAATCCTGACATCCAGCTGATCGGAACACAAGTCAGAGCCTGAAGCTGCGGACTGATCACATCCTGGTCTGTAAACAGTGACTCTGAGCCTGAACGCCTGTCCTTCACATGGCTGGATGATATGGAAAAGTAATGTCCAAATATCATAAATAACATTTTATCTGTTGAAGGAGGTGATTCATACACACACTCAACGTGTGCAGCTGACTCACAGTTTATTCTGGCAGAACTCTGATTTAGTAATTTCTTGATTATATGACATGACAAAGAAAAAAAAATGCTCTTCGGGAATTACAAAATAGCATAAATAAGCCGAGTTTGCAAAACATTTTCTTTATCCTCATCAGTTGCCAGTTTATTAGAGCCATGTAGCTAAACTTAAGTGCGATAAGCAGCCCTGCAATAAATCCTATCTTCATGAAGGTTACAATGTTCAGTGTTTAGCTGAAGTGCTGATTCAAATTTATGATCATTTTAAAGGCTCAAATCAATGGTGCTGTCAAGGTGGATGAAGCTGTGCTGTCTGACAGGATGTGTATTTATAGCAAACATGCTATATATTAAATTACTTAACCTGTGACAGAGAATTCTGAATTCATAATAAGTTTTATAACCTAATCACGTTTTGTATGGAAAAATTTCATCTGCCATAAGAATTAATTGCAAATGTTATGAATCTTAGCAGTTCTCACTTGATGTATCCCCACTGTTTCCTGTGCACAAGCATCACGAGTTAACACAATATGTTTGTTCAGTGTGAAGTCGTGACCACCACAGACAGGCTGTGGGTGCAGTGAGTCTGAAAATTTAAGTCTGGACAGTCAAGATGGCCTCTGCTGATGAGGAGCTGATCAAATAGTGCTGATGAAAATCAATGAGCATCACAGATTGATCGCTATCCGCAAGTGACGTACAACCTGACTGTTCCATCACGTTTGTAAGAGTGGGCTGTGGCACTGGAATTAGATGAACGTTTTTTAGAAACAAATAACGTCCTTTGCAAACCACTTTGGCGAGCTGGCTAGCAAGCGATTCAATGTCAGTGGACACGGCAAAGTTGATACCAACAACACAGCCACTATTATGGCCTCCCATGGTGGAAAATTAGCCTTAAAACAATATACAAGCCTTAGCTGAGTAGCTCCGCCAGCTAAAACTGACTAACAACTGTTGCTAACCAATTTGGCATTATAAGCTACCCTACACCTAAACGTGCTAGTTAATGATATGGCATATGAAATATAACCAAAACATAAGGTTAGCTTCCCATATGCAGTGTTAGCTGACAGGAGAAGCTAAGTGGCTAATGTTAGCCGAGTGTTCCGTGTACATTTAGCTGTCAGGCCAGGGAAGTTGTCAAGCTAAGCTAATGCTAAAGTTAACTAGCCGCAATTCAAAGCTCTCCAGCTCTGCAGGACCGTCAAAGGGGGTATTTAAACGAAGCATCTGAACTCAACAGTTTCATCATAATCATCTAACCTGGTGGTTTGTTAGATTTGTATTCACTTCCTCATCCACAGGCCCGGTGACAGGAGCCCCGGGCCCTGCGGAGAGCCGCCGAAGGAAGCAGAAGTTTGGCAGTCCGCTCCCAACTTCACTCGAGTCCTGCTGGGCCACGAAGACGAGGCCCGATGGCTGTCAGTTTAACCCACTGGATGTTTCCAGGCAGAAAAACGACAAGATAAGGGTTTGTTCAGCGAAGGATCTCCGTGTCTGGACGGTTATAAAAATGTAAAGTTAATCGACAGCTTTCATTTTTGATGCACTTTCCAACCTGGTTGTCGGTAGCTTCGCTCGCTGTTGCCCCCTAGATGCGTTAAGTTAACACGTGTGCTGTAACTGCTATACCGGAAGTGTAGAGATTTTGCTGACAAAATAAAATCACAAAACATCTTGCATAGGGAAAAACCTTAGTTACATAGTTTGTATTTTATGTTGACAGTTAATAGCCGGATATATCAATTTTCATTTTGGCATTCTTGATAGACCTTTACCCCGAAACCCAGTTGGAAGAGTCCAACAAAAACAACCAGTGAGGTCAGAGAAATGTATTGGCGTTCACGATTGAAAACTGTCATTTAATATGTTTGATAGATTTTATTTTCTTTTCTATCACCGAAAACAAATGTAGCAAATTCACAATTAAAACTAGCCTTGGATTGATATTTATTTAGTATATGCTTATTATTGCATTGTGAATAAGTGGTATATAGAAAATGAGTTGGGGGGTTTTTGTCAGACAGGTTGTTTGTGTGCATTATCATTTAATGAATGCTGTATAAAATTTATGTAATGCCAATTTCTAAATTGGACGTATATGTAGAACTAAGTTATTTGTAGCGCAGAGAAACGCTGGTAGGCCTATTATTTATGTCTGGTTTCCTACATACAAAACAAGTATGCAGTAAATCGATTTATTTATCACGATTTATTGTTGATTATATCTCTCCTCACTTCATGTTGCGTTTTAAAAATGCCATGTCTGGATTCACTTGATGTGACAAGAATCCATGTTCGGTTTCATCAGTTTGGTTCTTCTTTCTTTGTTTTTAATGTTGTTAATTTTTTTTCTATTCCAACCCCATGACGTGTTTGCAATTTTACTTTTCGTCTAAAATTACAAACACATGCAGACATGATAAACTTATAAACTTGTGTGATATGTTTCAATAACATTCTTCGAAAAAGAAGAAGAAGAATGCGTCACTTCCGGTTGATGTAGGATTCTCATAATATCAAGCTAGAGCTGCGACTGGAAGCTAACGTGACATCTATTGTGGGTGTATTTTTCACAACACACACAGAGGAAAACATGTCAGACACGGTAAGATATAAACATTAAAGAATCTTCATTGTTTGTACTGTGCATGAAACTGAAAAGGAGGCTGATAATTGTTTTTATTGCTGCTACCTCGTATCAGGTTATTTAATGTGCTAACTGTTAGCTCATGTAGCTTCAGGCCCAGAACTCACTGCTTATTTAGCTTTGCAGCTAGCTTCGGTTTTGGTTCCTTTTCAAAGTTCAGCTACGAAACAACAAGCGATGCAAGCATTTTGAAACCGAAATATTCAGATGTGTGCGAATCAGTCTCGGCGAAATCGGCCAAGTCCTGCCTCTGGGCCTGTTTGAAACGAGTATGGCTTTTCGGTGTTTTTGTGCTGTTTAGGTAGATTTGTGATCTGTTGTTTTCAGGAGACAAAACCATCCAGCCAAGACGGAGGGGACAAGAAGGATGGAGAGTACATCAAATTAAAAGTGATTGGTCAGGTGTGTATGAATGCAGGGCTGGTGGATGAGTTCCTCACCAACAAATATGACAAAAAACATAGATTTTCCGCTTAATCAAGAGCATATGCATACTTTTGTGTTAAATGTTATGTGTGGTTCCTTCTTTATAAATGGCACAGTTAGGAATGTCACTCAAAAAGTGATTTAATAATTGCTTACCTGAGCAGCAAATGATGTTTCTAAAACTGAAGAAAGAACACACCAGGTGATTTTCCCACAGGATCAATAAAGTATCTGTCTATCTATCTATCTATCTATTTATCTATCTTTCTATCTTTTCATTTGCTACATGTGGTGCTTCTTTAGCAGATGTAAGGAGAAGGTGTATTTACATTCCTGTAAAAGAGCCAATGAGCTTTCAGTGTCTGAAAGTATATTATTTCCACTGTGCAGCTCCCTGAAGGTGATTTGGTTGGATGATGCTGCATGCTTTGTTTGTTGGTTCTTCCTACATTAATTGTGTTTTGGGGTTTTTTTTGTTTTTTTGACCTTGTTGAAGTATGCTGAAATTTCTCCTGCTTCTCATCATCACCTTATCTTTCTGCCAACAGGACAGCAGTGAAATCCACTTTAAGGTGAAAATGACGACACATCTGAAGAAGCTGAAGGAGTCTTACAGCCAGAGACAGGTACAAGAAAAGAGGAGATTCACCACCAGTCACACTACCTGTTCCCTGAGAACACAAGTTTGATAATCAGCCATTAACAAAGTAACAATGAATAATAATTAATAATACAATAAGTACACAATATGTGCCACCAGAAATGTTACATGTTATGCCTTTTTAATACAAGCCAAGACTTTGAGCCTGGGACCAACACCAGAGGCCGGTATTTCCCTTTGACGTGTGTCGATGTGCTTCTTGCAGGGCGTTCCAGCGAGCACGCTAAGGTTTCTGTTTGAAGGACAGAGAATCGCAGACAACCAAACTCCAAAAGAGGTAAACACATCAATCCGGACATGAGCATCTCTTTGGCATTTCACTAAAGAACCTAAAGACTGCAGTTATGACTAATATAATTATCCATATGGCAGATTCTGTGATTTATGATCCTGATAAAGACACCTGAAAATAGAGATCACAGATTAGCTCTGAAATATAAACCTGTGTAAACCTTAATAGCTGTAACATCTCTCTCTTCTGCTGTGTGTTCCTGTCAGCTGGGGATGGAGGACGAGGACGTCATCGAGGTTTATCAAGAACAGACCGGCGGACTTTGGAATGATTAAACATCCAGAATTTCTAATTCTTTTTATTTTTTTCCTTATTTTGTATTTTATTTTGTTTGTATGTACCTATTTTTGTTCTGTTTCAAACCATCTGGATCAAAACCAACTCTATCAGGGCTTCCATGTGTGAGGGGTAGGAAGGTGAACAGACGGAGGTAAGAAAAGGACAAGCGGGTCTCTGGGACTTTGTTTCCATGTGGGTGATGTGATCACAAGTGGACAACTCTAAGCAGAGGTGTGAGCATTGGGATCCCATCGCTCAGACTACATTTGGAGGTTGTCTGGGCTGCATATGGCCACTTTCTTTGAACAGTGTGTATGTGAATGTGTTGTGGTCCTCACTGGAGGACCTCGTCTGCATAAGCGGAATTACATATTAATTTGTGCATCGCGGCGTCCTATTAAAGTGCCAAAAAACACAAAGAAGCCACAACGACAGGCAAAATTGATTCTCATGGATGAATTGCACACGAAACATTCACTTTACAAGAGCAACAGAAGTGATGTTCGTGTTTAGCTGCATGGAGCAGGAAGCGGCCACTTGAGGTGCGTGTGGTGACGGCAGGTGTGAACTGATGGACTTAGAGCTGTCGACTTGTGTCCACGCGTTGATGCCAGGTGTGAACAAGGCCACGTTGAAGGAGTGCAGGGATGTTCATGTTGTTGACCCGAGCTGTTTGGTTTTTGTCTTGTGTTTTTGGGGTGTTAGGAGAAGCAAATAATGTAGTCAAGGAACAATTTCCATTAAAGGAATAGTTCACCCAAAAAGGAAGATGTCATAAGACCAGCAAAGCTTTTAGGTCCAAAAGGTTTAATATTTACTCATTTAGATTTTTCATAATAACTCTGCACAATGTTTTGGAAAATATTACTAATCAATTTTTAACAGCTGAACTCAGATTTCACATTTTCCAAGTTTGATTATAAAAATAGTTCCAGATTATTTTTTGTAATTATTTTGACGGAAAAAGCAACCAATCATTGCAGCTCTAATGGCCTCAAAGTTTGAGCAGATAATGTCAGAAATGGATTTTTGGATGCACTGTTCCTTTAAATCACTCAGTGACACTCAGTGATTGAAAACATTCATCATCAGGCATTTGTACAGAAACAAGTTGCTACCTGTTAGTCTTTTGTTCTTTTTTTAAGGAAACATGACGGAGGAGTTTGGCACACCAAGTTAGACGTCCGTTCATTCCACATGTCTTCTGTGTAACATTCAGGGCATTTAGCAGATGTTCTCACCAGAGACGGCTTCGCTTTGACACAGTGCGGCGTGCTCATAAACAGCTGGATGTGACGCCACACGCCGTGAAGAGCACTTCTGTCAGCTTTTGTTTCTGGAAATTGTAGTCATTTGGTGTGTCATGAACTGCACCCTCATGAAAATGTAAAACTATGACAATAATTGACCTGACACGGTAATATTTGAGGTTGTAAACACATTTTTAAATGATAATCGTGCTTTACTTGTATATGTTGTATTCAGTATTAGAGTGTGTTTGAATGATATACCACGTGTATCTCAGTGTCGTCTTTTATTTATATTTGAGGGATTCATTCTGTAGTGATGTATCTGAATATATACCCGTCATGGAAATATTTTGCTCGCTGACGCACAGTATTTTAAATTCTGTCCTCCAGCGCTTTGGTGAAAGGAAATTCTTGCACATATTGAGAGAATAGTCATTGACGTGACGTGTGATACTGTGGCTGTCAGCGCTTCTTCTTAAAGCTTTTCTCTTTGCGTTTGGGATGAAACTTTTAATCTGTGTACTGTATGAAGTTCCTCAAGAAGGCGAAGATCATCAGCAGCCCCCTAAAATGTGTCTCCTTTGAAATTAGTGTCGAGATGATGAGTGAGAAACAAAGATATTTGCATGGTGGAGATGCTCAGCTCCTGAAGAGCGGAATAACCAGCAAACGAAGAAGCATCTGTTGACACTCTGGTTCTTTCACTCTTCACAAACACTCAAGATGTGCTGTTAATGACGGCTGATCCGCACCTCTGGGACACACAGTTTGAATGTATGTCAGCAGTCTCCGCTGCCGTACGACATGTTTTTCCCAGCAGTGGGAGTTACAAATGCAGATGACTTTCATCATCCTTTAATAAATGACAGGAAGCAGTGATTCTGTGATCGCGGATTACTCAGAGGTGTGTGCAATCAGAAATAAGAAAACCCTTCTTAGAAGTAAAATATGTTGTCAATTGGATTTTGTCAAGCTGACTGAGTGCTATCGTGTTTCCTTTGTGCATCAGTGAAAGGCTCAGGTGAACTCCACCCAAACCCCCCCAGGACAGGAAGGGCTGTGATTTGAGCCATGACACTGATTCCAGTGAGGTGAAGGGAGTGTTCATCATTAGAGGAACATTGATACAGATGGTTTGAAATTCTGGAGATGAGCTTTTTGCTTTTTTTGAATAAAATATTTAAGAAAAAAAACAGCTTTTGTATATTTTATTGCTTCACACTGTAAAGTCCACAGCTTCAATGAAATGAAAGAGGAAACTCCTCTCATTCTGTACCTGCATACATCCACAAAGACACGAGGCCTGCAGCACCTCCACTTCTTCAGGCAACTTTAGATAAAAAGTCTGAGCTGGAGGACCTTTGCAACGAAGGAAGAAGGTTTCATTCTTAAATCACCAGCATGACAGGTGACCAACACAGAGCCAAGGAAGCCACCTGGAGAAAGAAAAATCCTAACCAGAACTTAGACCACAAAGTAGCTTAATTTTGTGTGAGCAGCTTTCTTACTTTTGCTAAAGTCAATCTTTGCAAATGTAACTCTTGATATTTTAAGGTTGTCGTTTGGTTTCCTTCTCGCTTTCACATACTTCAGGTACCTGGGCGTCCGCATTAAGAGCAGGACCACCAGACTGTGAGACTGTTGAGCTCAGGAGGACCTCTGTAGCCCCTGCTGCTGCCCCACCCCATCCCCACCCCATCCCCACCCCACCCTACACACACATCACCCTGACAACCACCCACAGGACATTGCATAATGCAGCCATCTTGCACAGAAACTTTGCACTACTCTTCCATTTGCACATACTGCTGTACATGTTGTTGTCATCTCTGTTCATTGTTTACATTTTTTATTTTGATTGTTTTTATATTTATAGTTATTTTACGTATTTTGTAGGTTATTGGACTTATACCAGGACCAGAGAAACTAATTTCGTCCCACCTCATGTTTTTACATGTGTGAAATGACAATAAAGCTCCTTGAATCCTTGAATGAAACAAACGATCTGATCACAAGCGTTCGTGGGACTCGAATGCTGGGTTATCTTTCCCCACAGAGTTTGTTAAAGCCCCCCGGCTGTCAGTCACACCTTGCACAGGTGAATCCAGGTGCTCCTCTTCTCTCAAAGACATCTGTATCCTGGACGATGACCTCGCTGGTAACTTGTACATGCAGAAAATAATCCCAGAGAAAATCATGAGGATTGTACCCACCAGTCCGACCCCAATCCCGCTCCCCACGTGTTGAGAGTCGGGAGCCTCGGGCATTTTGAACTCAGAGGGGAAGTTTATGGTCTGATTGGTCACCACTGAGCTCAGGTTCCACAGGAGAGGTACGAGTGACATGACGGCAGCCAGCAGACACAGCGCACCCGTGGTGAGGAACGCCACACGGATTGGCGAGGTCCTTTCCATCCCAAAGTTGACATTCCTCAAAGCATAAAGCCCACCAGCGTTCCCCAAAAGACCCACAAGAAGAGACAGGAGCATGAGAATCTGGCCTGCCACAATCTCTGGCGGCGTGAAGGCATCGGTCAGGCTGATGTACTTGCAGTGCAAGACTCTAAAGCCAGGGGTCACCAGGGTGTGGCTGTTGAAGCAAGCCCGCCATATGCCCACCCAGGCCACGCCTGAGGTGATGACCTCTGTGTCAGACACCTGCCAAACCCTCCACTGGATGAGTCCGAGGGACACGGCGGTGAGCGTCCAGCCCACGCAGCCCAGCCAGACGGCGACGAGCTGGACGTGGGCGGTATGAGCAAGGTAGGCCATAGCAGTGGAGCGACGACACAGACTCACGTTACCAAGGAAGTCCTGATCGACATGGGCATCATCAGATGATCAAAGCCAGGTGGAAGGTGTCACTTCAGAATCTCGTTTCCTTTCCAGCAGAGGTGATCTCTGAGCTACACTCCCGCTCCCCCCTCTGATGATGATGCAGATCGCGTTGTTTTCCCTGATGCTATCTTGTCACCTGGACTACCTGGCAAACATGCACCTGCTGCTCCCTCTGAGAAGACAGGAACACAGACACAGGTATTCATCAGCACAAAACAAAACACCTCCTCAGTGTAACAGCACAAAAGACCAAAGCTCAGGGCAAAAGCAAACCTAAAACATGCTAAATGACTAGGCTAACATGCTATGCTAATTTGCTAAACACTGCATGCTAAAAGTTACCATACAGTGAAGAGCTTCTAACTGCTTTTGTTGTTGCTTTAATGAGCAGACTTTGAACAGGAATCGTGTGTACATCACAAATGTTTACATGGCTGTAAAGCTCCATTAACGTCACTGTGACATGTGACTGAGCAGCAGGTGGATCATCTGAAAAACACCCTTTCAAGACTGATCTTTAAGCATCTCGACGTGTTAGAAAGATCAAGTGTGAAACCCTCAGTGGTGGGAAAACATTTCTGTGGTTGCAGTTTTATGACACTAAACATCATGTGTGAGATTTATGACGTGTGGTTTGAATGAGGCTCGTCATGTGAACTGCAATATGGTCGTATTTACTCACCACCTTCTGCTGCTGCAAAGCCGCTGAGCATCTAAAATGGTTTACCTCCAGGAGCAGACATTAAACTGTAGTTTGTCCACGTTACTGAAAACAGAGAGGATTAACTCTCTGATATTACCAGAGACAAAACATTCTATAAGTAGCACCGTGATTATATAACTTTACAATATCTTGCTATTTAAATATCTCAATTTTTAGGCAAATTATTGGCCCGAAAGCAGCGTGTGGGAAAGCTTAAATAGGATTTAAAAACATGGAATAAGGAATAAGAAACAAAAGGAAACTTGAAAGTTCCCACCATCGATGATGACACAAAAAAATAAGAAAAACCATCAGAAACGTCTCTACAAGTACACTTCTTATTTCAGGTGTAAAAATCGAAATAATTGTGAAAATTAAGTATCATCATGCTGTGCAAAATTATTAGCAAATAAGGCTTCTGAAAGTAGACTTTTTTCATCCAAAGTGATCAAAGTGACCCCTCTGCTGAGAGTATGATTGATCAGGTGAGATTAAAAGAAGTTTAAAAGGCTTCAGGCCACCTCAGACTGCACATTTTCAAGTCAAACTCTTCGTTGTGTCACATACCTGACTGAGCGTCGTCTTGTGGGGCACCTTGTGAGTCCTCAAACCAGAGACTGAAAACCACTTCCTCATCACGAAGGCTCACCCTGTTTCCCATCATGTCATAAACCTGTTAATGATTGATAGTCAGGGTGTTTTTGCTACTGTAATTTATCTATATGTAACATAGATAAATATCTATGTCATTTATGTATAATTCTTAACTGTTCCCCTCATATTTATACTTATTTATGTCATATGACTGTGGACAAAATGTGTTTAAGCTGATCAAGGTTTTTGTTTTTAAATGAACCAGATCTTAAAGTGCTTCCTTCCAGTCTCAGTTCAGGGAAAATGTGTAATGCATCCGTCTCCTTCCTGCCCAGACGGAGCAAACAGCACCAACAGTCACTTCATTCGGTTGTTTACAGGTTTAGCGTTTATGGGATCACTAAACTGCACTGACTGATCCTGTATATTAAAGCCCAAAATACTTACATATTGAAATATTTTTACTGCAGTTTGTCACTGGCTTTAAAAACAAAATCTTTTCAGGATGTTTTTGAGGCTCAGTGACAGAATAACTCCAGGAACATGACATAAAACCGTTTTATCACAAAAGACAAGACCAGATGTCTCAGATTTGTCATTTTATTGCTGTGACAGTGGGTGAATGAGGTCACTGCACACCTGAAGAGCGTGTGGCTGGCACACGCCCTCGTCAGCGGCCCGAGTTCAGCGTGGCGGGAGGCTACAGTAGGCACATCTTTACATAAACACAGACCCCCGGATGGGCCAAACCACAGAGTAAAGTGCTAGCTTTTAGATGAACCTCCTCAGAAACCCCGGCCGTGCCTCAGTCCTGCTGCTCTCCGTGAGGAGTCCGGCGGTGACCAACTCGTCCTGTAGTTTCTGAATGGGAGCTTCGGCTATAAGCACCAAAACTCTTCTTTTCACTTCATTAGAAAACAAAAAGTACGTCGTGAGTCAGAATAAATTACTGGGGAAATATTTCAAAAAGGCTACAATAAATTACTAAAAAAATACTCAAACTGAAAACACACGTGATAATAATAACAACAACAACCCGAGCCACACGCAGCCGCAGAGCGAGCGCATGAAATACAACGATTCAGAAACAGACAGCCAAATGTTATGAGTTTATGGAAAGCTGAAAACATCATTTGGTTTGTTTTGTAGTGAATACAGTAAATGTGAACTTTCAAGCCCTGCTGGCTTTCACTTTCCTTCACTTGCTTTGCCTCTCAGGGGGCGTAATATGATATAATCGATTTAATCTATCGCTATCTGATGAGGTAACACGGGTGACTGAGCCTATGGCCCACTCATAAAAATATTGCAATATTTTGCAGTATTACAAACTGGGTGTCGGTCTCAGTGTTCCTGCAGAAAATACTGTGTTAAGTTCCAAATCCAAAGTGAACATTTCCTGCCCTTACAGCTTCACATTAAAAGCATTTAACCGGCAAAACACAAGCTTTATTAAGACGTGGTCACAGGAAATGCAATGCGTTTATCAGTGAGCTCAGTACTTCCTGCTGTCGTTCATCTAAAACAAGCCTACAAAACATCTGTTGAGTTCCTGAGGCTCCTGAGCTCCTGGAACGATTTGTAGGATTCGTGTGGGATTCGTTCTGATGAACAGTAATGATACCAGTCTCAGCCATGAATCTCACACTGACATCAAGATTAAAATGCTCCATGAAACTCCCTCAAATGTACAAGTTGTCCCCCAGCTGCCTCTTCTTGATCCAGTATTGAAACGTCCAGCTTTTAGGTGGCGGGCATCAGAGCGGTGGCCTCTGCTCCAGCGGCAGGCTGTCCACCAGGCACTTCAGCTGCTCCTCGCCCAGCTTGATCTTGTCCTCTAGCTTACGCTGCTCGATGATGAGGGCCGACTTCATCTTCACAAAGTGGCGGTAGTCGTCCAGGCTCTCTGCGTCCAGGTGGGCCTCCATGATGCTGGAAACCAGCCGCTCACGGCGGTCCAGGTTCTCCTTCAGCTCCTTGGCATCCTCGTGCTGCCGCATCAGCAGCTTGCGCTTCTCTGTCAGGGTTCGCTGATGAAGGAGTGATGTTAGTCAGCAGATCAGGTGGACAATACGGACGTGTGAACACATGAAAGATTTGACCGAGGCTGTTACCTTCTCCTCTGGCGGGGCTTCTTCCTCCAGGCTGTTGAGAGCGTTCTCCACCCGGGCGAGCCGCCCCGACAGCGACAGCAGCAGGCTCACCACCTTGTCCAGGTCGCCCACGAACATTCGGAATTTGTCGAGCTGGTTGGGCTGACAGAGGCGTTGCACGGTGGCCTCCACCTGGCGGCCCAGAGCCTCGTTGTCCTCCACGTCCTCCTGCAGGCTGTGCCGCGCCTCCCGCAGCACCTCCAGCTTCCCGGCCAGGCTGGAGATCAGCTCTTGCTGGAGAGCATCAAGAGGACAAATGGAGTGAAACAGGAACAAGGCTCTGAAATGCTTCATGCTGAGGTCGACTGACTGAGGCTGTTCTCTCACTTTTACCTTTTTACTGGCAAGGTCGACATCCAGCTCGTCCTCAGAGTCCTGCTCCTCCAGCTGCTCCTTCATGTCCTTCATCTTGATGAGGAGCTCGGCTTTGGGAGCCGACGTGTTGTAGTAGGAGGAGCTGGGGACCAGGGAGGCTGCGGCAGACACGGACACGTCCTCGTCCTCCCTCCTGCCACAGACAAGCACCAGTAAAGACAAACGCAGCTGAGCAGAGGATCTGAGAAGTCGTGAAATCAGGTCCAGTCTTTAGGAAAGACAGAGTGATGCTGCTTATTTGCACTAAAAATCTTTGAGATTTTTAACTGAAAAAGGATGTTGATGAAAATCAACTATAGAGCAGGTTCACACTGATGTGAGTGTTAAGTGAAAGAGAAAACGGTAATGAGACATTTGTCCACTAGAGGGCAGTCTGCACTTGAACACTCAACTCATTTGTGAACCTTAAAGAATGGATTTAAAAGCTTTATTAGTTTGCAACACTTAAAGTTGGTTTCATTTGTTTATGAATTCCCAGTTGTTTCATTTATATATTAGTTTACACTAATATTACTAATATGCACACGTTAAAACATGCAGCTTCAAAGAGAAAAGCAGTTCAAATTCTCTTTTATATTTTATTTCTATATTATATATTTTTTTAACTTCATAGCTGCACTTTTCAGTTTGTAATGATAACCACAGGCTGAAATGTGCTGGTCTATCATATGATTTCTCACCTGTCCATGCTTCTGGGGGATGAGCTGGTCAGCCTGGAGCTGGAGGAGGCCCTCCTGCGCTGGAGGGCCTCCTCCAGGATCTGTTCCTCTGTGGGGAAGAGTCCTTCCATCAAGTCCATGGTGGTCATCCTGCCACTCTGGTCCAAGATGTCCACCAGTGACTTGTCTCTACCCATGATGTCCCTGGCCAGCTCCTCTCTCTTGGCGTCCTCCTCTGAGCGTAGAGCCCCTGCCGAATGCGACTCAGGGACAGACTCCTGGACCTGATCGGTCTGGCGGCTGTAAGCGCTGAACAGGGGCGAGGTCGGGCGCTCTGGGGTGCTCGGGGGGAGGATGTGGGGCGGCGGCTCAGAGACGCCGCTCAGAGGCAGGTAATCCGTCCCCCGTCGCTCTGAGCTGCTCTCAGAGCGGACGATCCTCACAGGGACTTTCTTCACCGAACTGTTCACATCCATCTCTGCTGGCAGCGTCACATGAATTTCTGACCTGGGCAGGAGACAGGAAAAGGAAACGGAAATTATTATGAACTACTTAATTGTAAATCCACACTTTTTCTTTTTTTAAGTTTTGTTTTTTCATTTACTTCTATTTTTTACTCATCTGTATTTTTCAAACAACAATAATCCATCACACAGCAGCAGAGAGGAAAGATGGACTGATGTGACGCCAAGATGCTCATGTTTAATGCAGTTGCATATTATTTAAACATATATTACAGCTATATTTCTTATAATTATTAACTCAGTGATCTTTCCCAGAGAAACATTTTCAGTTGAACTCATTTTCTTGCAAAACAGAAAAACAGACAGAAAAGATTTGACCTTTTTTTGGCTCTCAAATATCTGCTCATAGGTAACGCATGCTTTTATTCTTCCTGTCCTGACTGGAGAGAGTGTGGACAGTCAGTCCACTGGTTCTAATTTAAGGATGCATCGTGTGGTAGTAACGCAGTGCAAAGCAAAGGTCACAGCAGCCGCGTGGCTTTAACTTTAATTACAGCCTGCACTTTGATTTGTCTCAGGCCGCAGAGGAAATCGACTACAAGCACAATCAAACTGTGGTCCTCCTCTCTGACAGAAGTGTGAGCATTTTCACACAGAGAGCAAACTTCCTCTCCAGGTGATTCCTCTGACACTATTTGTACAGTCGCACCGCATGTCTTATGTGAAGCCCAATCATTAATCATCTTTTATTTCTGCACTCTGTTGTTGTATCGTTCATCGCTTTCTGACTTCCCCCCGTCTTCTTTTTCTCTGACCTGAAGCTGTTATTCAAAGCCTCCTCTTTACGTAACGAGGGGCTGTGAGGAGACCTGGAGCACTTTGGCTAAGCTGCTTACCTGCGAGGTGAGTCATCCTGCACGAGCACGGCTGGCGGTTTGTCGGTTAGTCTCAACGGCGCAAACTGTGGGGAGGGAGACCGCGCTCGATCTGCCGGAAGAGGCAAGGCGGCCGTCCAGGAGGAGAACGGCGATGAAGAGGAAGGCGGCTGCGGTCGCTCCTCGTTTTCTGCACCTCCTCTGCTCGTGTCTGCTCCCGATGCCCTGCTGAGGTGAGGGGAGCTGGCCGGGGCGGGGCCGGCGGACGAGTTCTGGGCAGCTGCATGGTGTTGGGTGGCAGAGCTGGAGCTGGACAGAGGCTGGACTGCTGTCGGGTGTGACTGGGCGCCAGAGAGAAATTCCAGGGAGGAGGAGGATGTGGTTTCTGGGCCTATATGGGGCCTGGGCGGTGGCAGGAGGCCCTTGGTTTGTGGAGGATGGGATGAGTGCTGGGAGCCAGGGCTGAGGCTGCGAGAGCCTGAGGAGTGTGTGGTGTGACAGGGATTGGCAGAGTCTGGTTTGGTCCTGTGGTGAGGGAGGGCTGGAACCAGGCACTCGTTTCTGGGGACTGACGGGACCGACTCTGGTCTGTGGTCGTGCTGGTATTGCAGTCTGCTCTCAGTTTTCCCTCTAGAGGTCAAAATAAAGACAAACTTCTTTAGTACCAATGATAACATATTAACATGACGCATTCTGCTGTTGAAATGAATTATATTCACTACATTCATTCATAGACTGTCTGTCTTTGTTTTGTTTTATGTTTTTACCTTTTGAAGGTAACTGTTCTGTGTGCAGGTGCAGGTTTTGTATGGCTTTGTTTTGTCAGTTCCCTTTTTCTGATCACTTTAGAAGAAAGACGTTTTGGTACATCAACATCTCTGAAAGCATATACGCTATGCCACAGGGTGCCAGGAGAAACGTTTGTTTGCACTTGTGGATATGATCCATCTGCACTGAGTGTTTTTCATTAGTACAGGGAAGAAACTGGGCATCAACTCAAACTCAAGACAACATGAGTCACAAGTAGTTTTCTGACTGGCTGCACCACAGATCTGTGTAGAAAAACAAGCCTGACTGGTGGTTTTCATACCTCTTAAACCAAAAAATAAGATTTTTATTCTGCAATTCCTTAGGTATGTTTTTGATAAAAATTAAACTGGTTTCAGGAAAATAAGGTTTACTTTTAAGTTCACAATAAGTCAATTGAATGGCTGACATGCTAACATGCTGTTTATTTGAACCGCATCAATGAATACTGTGCTCGTTTACTGCGTAATTTCATCTCTTTCTTTTAATACTCACATTGAGTTGAAAGTAACTTTGAATGTTTAATTGAAACAACGTGGTTAATGGTGTGGAGGAGTTTTCTCTTGTTAAAACCCCCACACAGCAGGAAGAAGGAATTCGAGCAGCTGAAATATCTTTGTCGAGGGTTTGTTAGCTCGTGTGGGTGAAGGTTACGTTTCATGAAAGGTGTTTGTGTCCCACCTCGTGTAAAAGGCTGTATGTCAAACAAAGGAGCAAATGCTGCGGATTCATGTCACCATTTAGCCAAGGAAGTGACCATGAATGCAACAGATAAGTGTTCACTTTCAACAGCAGCTTTAAGGATAAAATGATCCACCCTCCACCCGCAGTAAATCACCAGAGACGGAGCGAGATAAGGCTGGGAGGAGATCTGGTGTGACTGAAAATGATATTTTCCTTTCAGCTCACGAAACCTGAAATGAGAAACTGAGACATGTTCTCTCTGCCCTGAAATCTCACCACTCCAACACATTCCACGTTCATATGAAGCTCTGCAAGCATTTCCTTTGGGCTGAACGTTTGACAGGTCAGAGGGAGCAAAGTGCTGCAATCAAACAAACTGGTTTGCTTATGCTCAGTTTTTTGTCCGTTTTAGACTGTTTTAATTTTTGGATGGTGGATAATTATTCCTCTCCACTCTTTATGTTTTTATCTCGATGTTTATCACTTTAAACTGCAACTCACATGTAGGTGTAAGTGCTCTGCTGGCTGTGAGGGTCTCTCCATGCTGAGGGTATATTCTGCAAAAAAAAGGCAAAGAGACTTTGTTTAACTCTGCAAATCCAGTCAAATTTAATAAAGTTTAAAAAATACATAGCAGGTTTTCTACTGCAACGTGTTGGAGTAAATCTTGTCAAACAGGTTTGTGAACATCTGTTAAATCTATAATTTGAAAAATGCCTATTTCTACAATACTTTGTCCACATAATCTGGTCCTCTCACCTGTGTGTAGAAGTCTGCAGATGGAGACGATCGGGATCTCTCATGGATGCACACAGCCGTCTCCCCGGCATCTGCATCCAAGATGTTCTCTGCAGAGTGATACCTCCCTTGTGCCTTGGACTCTGATGACTTCTTCTGTTTGTTCCACGTGGCCTGGTACTCAGCGAAGGTGCCGAGTCTCTGCTGTTCTAGTATCTCCTGCTTATGTCCAGGACTGAGGTGGTTTGGGTCTGTGGATGGACGTGCCTCCTCACTGGGAGTTTTCTCTTTGGCCTCACCAAGGTCTGTGTTCAAGTTTGAACCCTGACTGGACTTCAGCACAGGCCTGGAAAATGCAGGTTTTGCCTCAAAGAACTTCCTCCGCTCTACAAAAGACCCCGTTTGAGGTTCTCCTTCCACTCCCACTTTGTCTATCTTGTCAGGCTCTGAGAAGGAGTGTGTCCTCTTGGCCAGTGGGAAGCGCTTCCGTCCTCTAATGCGTCCATTTGAGGTTTTAACTACAGGCGCCTCTGGCCCGAGAGGCTCAAGGTCACGTCTTTGGAAGGAGGTGGCCTGGAGGACCCTGGCCTGTGCCTCTTTCAGGTGGTCCTTGTAGGTGTTGGAGAAGGAGACACCAGGAGACGTAGACGCCTTTGTAGTCCTCCATTCTTCTGCCTCTTCATCCTCTGCATCGCACGTCAGGGTGGCAGCACTGCGGCTCTTTTGCAGCTGGGCTCGCTTCTGCTGGATCTCATTGCGGAGGGTGGTGGCGTAACGGTCACTGCGGCGATTTGATTTTCCACTGCTTGTGGCCATGATGTCACTGGTATCCTGTGTGGATATGAGACCAGTGGTCGTAGCTGCTGGTTGCCTCTCAGCCAGAGTCTTACTTTCCTGGGCCAGGGAGTGGAGAAGTGGGGTTTTCAGACGGGATATTCGTTGATCCTCTTGGGGCACCCATGGGTCTTGGTGCTTTGAAAGACTGACCTTATGATCATTACTTTGATGTGTTGGGAGGTGTCTTTTCATTTCATTAGAGTGTCCTTCACTTTTCTTCGCAACATCCTCTGGGCTGCGACTTTGAACAGAAAGTTCAGAGGTTTGTTGCTCATAACGTAGACCATTCCCACTGCGCTCCTTATTTTCACTGTAAGGCATCTGGAACTGAGGTAGGGAGTACTTTGCTTTCATGTTTGTCTTCAAGGAACTTTGGAAGCCTGGTTCATTGCTGTTTACCCAGTGGAGTTTCTCTGTCCCCCCCCTCCATCCCTCAGCTTTGCTCTGCCTAGCTTGAAGTTCAGCAGTCTGGACTGAATGTTTGCTTGGCAGGCCGTAGTATCTGTTGTGTCCCCCGTTCTCTGGGTTTGGGTTTGCGGCAGAACTTGCCACAGATGCTGTGGAGTACCGGACCTGTTTGCGGCTGAAGGTGTTTGTGGGCAGATCCTGGAGGCTGCGATAGTAGCTCCCTACACTCTGAACCTTTGTGGGAGGCGCTGACCTGGTCTGCAGGTAGAGGGGACTTTCGTCACTGTATTGCCTCTGGTGGGCAGGTAGTTGGGTGTAATGAGACTGTCTGACATCATTGCTGGACTGGGAGAAGAGCTTGTTGGGGTGCAGCTCGTTGTGGTTGTGGTCAGCTGCCAAGCTGGTATGGAGGAAATCTTTAGTGGGCAGGGGGTTTAAGCTGTGCCTGACCTCTGAGGTTTTCTCCTGGTGAGATCTGAGGCCATTCTGATCGTTGCTGTCGGTCAGTTTTTCAACTGACCTACCTTTGTTCTTCGCTGGACCGCCGGGCCCTTCAGAGTAAGGAAACACCTTCGTGGCGACAAAGCTGTCACTGCGCAGGGGAGGAGGTGGGGGAGGGGGAGACTGGGACTTCTTTTTTTCTGGTACTTGCCAAATGGGGCTAACGCCGGGTCTCCCTGCAATTGACACCCGGGAGGCAGGCTGCTCCTCAGCCCGTGGTCCCTCCCAGCCTCCATTCCCGAGCATAGGCTGCAGGTACCTGGGTCGCTCGGCCTGCAGGGGCCCTTCACTCTGAAGGCCCCTGAAGAAAATATTTTCAGTGTTGGTACCTTTCCTACCAGATGTGCTGGAGTCGTGAACAGGAGGGCTGGAGCTGCTGGAGAAACAACTCAACCCAGAGTCTTTTTTGCCTCCTGATCCACATAGCGGCTCTGTGCTGCTGACGTGTTTAGCTGGCGAAAGGCGGCCTGGTGGGTAGGGATGAGAGGGACGCTCCAGTCTCTCCATGTTGCTCACTGAACTGAACCGGCTGGTTAGCTGATGCTGGATGTCCTTGTCCCCTTGAGTGGATGAATCTTTGGGCCTGGTGTGTAACATCAGAAAAAATTAACACTTTAAGTCATCATGCTTATGTAAGTGATCGGGCCATCATCTGATCAGGCTGAGAGGCTAAAGGGGAAGGCAGAGGGCTCACTTTGCTTCATGTTGTGGCTGCCACACTGCTGCTGGGGTGGCCTCTCTCTTGGTGGACTCTGACTCCTCTTCGGTCAGCTTGGACGAGTGCCAGGAATGGGGCCGTGAGCCCGGATCATTCTTCCTGCAACAAAACATTGTACACAATCAAAAGACAATTCAGCTTCTTTTGCTTTTTCAAAACTCTTTCATGACATGCAGATGGCGGGATTATGCCGAGTAGTTTTGTTTATTTGGGTTTTTTTTCATGTTATCTGTTAGATTTGAGAAGATGTTGTCCATTGTCTGGTGTATCAGATCTTTAACACGTATAATTTCAAACAATCCATAAACAACATGAATGACAAACACCTCCAAGTGTCTGAGTTTTCCACATGATTTGCATCTGAGAATATTTTTTTCATATATACATATATTTTAACTTTAATTGAGGACCTATGAGTGGGACCTGTAAGATATTATAGATATAGTCTGCTGGCCTTAATTTCTCACATGCTCTAATCATATCATCCAAACCTCGGTGACCCTGGAAACACATCACTGGACATCAGTGTACCATTCACTGTGCTCACACCAAACTTGCACATACCCTTGCCGGAAGCGGTGTTTCCTGGAGAGCATGTTGATAAAGACAAGAATAACATGTGTTCAAGAGATAGTACGCCCCAGTTTCCCAAAACATACTCAACCAAAGAAAAAAAATGATAATTTGATGACTTGTAAACGTGACAACCAAATTATAGTACATGAGGCAGCCAAACATCACAGTGCTGAGCAGAACTAAAAAAAATAAACACGACGGGCAAATTCCAAGAGGATTTGGTTTGGACACGAGCACCAGACTTTGGGTGATATTGCACAATACTACAAAGGGTCACAAAGCACAGTGTACAAACTCTATGACCAAAGATCACAACGGGACACAGCTGGCTGATGGTACCTCATCGAGCTTCGCAAAATCTTGGTGAGAAAGCTCCTCGCCACATGCACCTCGGTTTCTGTCGGCATTGTGCGAGGTGTTACAACATCAACCATTTTAGCCCTGATCGGCGGAAAGTGATGGAAGGAGAAAAAGGAGGAAGAGGAGGAGGAGGAGAAGAATAAAACATGATCAAGTTTTTAAAAAATGCATTTTGGACTAAACGATGGAGCAGATTTTCATCCAGAATGATGTCTCAGGTACAAGCAGGAAACTTCCCAGTGGCTGTGACCCTGCTCTTATTGTGAAAGGCACAACAGGAAATGGAGACAGGTTTGTCACAGCCAGACGGCCCAGGCAGAGCTTCGCTGCAGATGTGAGACGGCGCCACAGGTGAAAATAAATGATCAATGTGACAAAATGAGAAAACAAACTGTGACTGATGCTGGTATTCGGGGAGGCTGGTTTCCAAGTTCCCAAGTTCAAACGTCAGACTCAAGTGAAATACCTCAGCCCGGTGAGACCTCCCTCGCCCTGACTGAAACCTTAACCCTGGCAGGCCGCGATGGAGACGCCGCATTCTTTCAGCGGAGGAATGCAGGACGTCTACGTTAGCCATCTCCCATGAGTCTGAGCGGCGCTGCTCGCCTCACACGAGCACCCGGCTGTTGAACAATACTTCACCCAGCTCTCACCTCTTTACTGTGGCTGGTTTGTGGTGTATGATCCCCCAGTGGTTCCTGTGTTTAGAAGCTGGATTAAGAGGAATTTTGCCTTCTTCAAATGACTGTACAAGTTCAAGTGCATAATTTAACTGCACTTTAATACAGTGCAGTGCTGAGTGCAAAATTCAAGCCAGGAATCTGCAGGTAAACACAGCTGATCTTGGCCTGTCTCAGACATACTGTCATATATCAGTCACTGAACCGAAATGAGATGCAGTGACATCAAGACAGGACAACTTAGCAACGAGCTCAAATGGTTTTGTTTGTGTGTCAAGCTGTCTTTGGTTCTCTGCACCAGTTCTGGTTCAGAAAACCTCCACTTCTCCACAGCTGACGCCTTCAAAAACACCCCAACTCAAACCAGACTGGGTCCGGGAGCTCCTCCCCCTCCACCCAGCATGGACACACTCACAAACATACCCCACCTTGTGCTGCGGAGGAGATGTCCACAGGGATTATAAACAGGGATTTCAGACGAGGGGGAGGACTTGTTGTCCTACCGGGCGTCCTCGCTGTAATCTTGTAGTTTGGACTAAGTGGCGGAGCAGCTGGGGCGGCTGGGAGAGTAGAAGCCATGAGGTGTAGCACGTAACGCAACCTTATGTCCTTAACATTTTTCAGGTAATTGTCATAAACAAATTTATCACAGTGCATTGCCTGGGGGCCGTGAATATTTCAAGTATTTCAGTCCAGCCGGCCTGATTCTACCACGACTCCACAACTTTGTTTTTCAGTGAAGGACGCACTTCAGTGTCCTCGTCAGGAAACACAGCACAGACAGGAATGCTTGGCCCACGTCTGTTTTGAGAGATACCAGCCAATGTCAGGCTGAGGAGGGGGAGGAGGGGGAGGAGGAGGAGGAGGGGGAGGGAGGCAGAGAGACGACTCCAGCATGAAGAAACTCCTCCACTGTGGAGCAAAGCCTGTGAGTCTCGTGTGAATCGTGTGGGTTTGCAGGAAGTTACAGTTCGCATCAGCCAGAAACGTCGTCACGTCACCCAGCGACGTGAGACTGACCACTGACTCTTTGCTCTCCTGACCCCCGTCTGTCGCTCCATCGCTCCCTGGCCGTGCAGTCGCGGCTGACGCATCTCGCTGATTCACCAGCAGCTCGGCCGGCTGAGCTCCGAACACGACCACACAATGGAAAGTGCCGGCGTCATCACGGCCGGGCTTATCGGTGTGTCACCGCAAACGCAAAACTAAAAAAGAGGGCCGGAATAAAATGTCCCGGATGACAAAGTACAAAGTCTGAGCTCAAGCCGACCTGAAGCCGAGCAGCAGCTGGAACATCTGGCTGTCACCACAAACACTCTGCAACACTAAATCATTTTCATTACTGATTAATCTGCTGATTATTAACTGTGAAAAAACACAAGCCAAAGTTCACATATTTCTCCTTACTTTCCTTGTTTTTGTCATTTCTAAAGCCAAAATGTCTGACATTTGCTTCTTAAATATGAGGACGTGCTGCCTGCCTCTGACGTTTAGGACAGTTAATGAAGAGTCTCCAAGCTTTGGCCTGCTGGTTAAACAAAAGAAGTTACCTGGAATTGTATGAGCATTTTTCAGAATTTGTTGACATTTTGTAGGCTAAACATTCACTTGATTAATTGTGAAAATAAATGGCTGCCCATGGACACCGATGTGTGGTTAATGATCAGCTGCTGTCGCCTGTGTGGCAGGACAGCAGGCTTAGGAGCCATAAAAGTGCTTTCACACACAAAGTTAACCTGGTAAATTCACACTGAGCATCTCTGCTGAGGACGAAGAATCAGACACACACAGACTGAAGGCTTCCGTTTACCTGCACTGAAGTCATCCGTCCTTCCTCCACCCAAATCGGGACATTAAAAGATTGAAGACGATCACTTTTCCCGCTCCAGCACTTTGTCAGGTTTTCTCTCTTATTTTACAGCTGATCCTGAATCAGATCACTGCCTCCCAGCCTTTATGAGTCACGCAGACCAAGACAACCTGCTGTTATCTCAAACTCATTCACTGCTTCCTGATCTAATCCCACCTGTCAGGAAACCAGATGATTGAATCAGACGAGATGAGGTAAAAGGAACACATTAAAAGCGGAGCAGAGACAGAGGTGGAGGGAAACAGGAAGTACCTCGGGGTGAAAATCTTCTCTTTATCTTCCAAAGTCCAAACGTGTCCAGAGAGGGCAAAGACAAGCAGACAGGAGTGTCCACTCTGTGCTGAAAGCCCCTGGAAACAATGGGCTCTGCTGATACGGCCTATCCCACTAAGCAGTGTCCACTCACCTAGGCAACGTGGACTGTACCACTCCTGCCAACGGGGGAGGACGCCTGGCCTAAAGCAGCTCTGGAGGCGACTCGACCGTCTCTCAGAGCGAGTTTTTAAATGTCCCCTCTCAGCGCGAGCCCGCCGTTTGCTCCCTGAACTCGCTCGGATCGAGTGCGTCCTCAGCAGAGGCGGGTTGTTTGAACGCACCAGCGGTTCACCTCCACCCACCACCCCCCCGCCTGTTGACTCGACCCACCCTGCAAAGCTGAGCCCACGCCTGTGGCTTTGCAACAAGTAATTGGATTCAGGCTTTAAGACTCTGTTGCCATTTGCCGGTGAGCGTATAATTCTGACAGGACAGGACATCAGTGCCACACGCTGTAAAGAGGCTCTTGTTCCTGTACAGAGCACCAACATTAATCAGCAATTTATTTTCAGCACAGATGTTGGAAATGTGTTTGTACAGCTCAAAGACTCGGCACTCAAAACATTAACGTCCTACATCAGACCTGAAAAACTGTTCCCCACCTGCACGTTGGCTTGCTGTTGCTCAGTGCAACACGCTGCAGTCGTGAAAATAGTGAAAAGATGTTTTATTTGGTCTGACTGCACCTCGTTTTTCAGACGAGCAGACCAACCAGATGACCTTTAAAGAAAATGAGTCGACACGACCTGAAGGGTTGAGCTGCACTAAATTTCGAGCCAGCGGATTGGCGCTGGTTTGAGGCCGCCGAGGTCTGGTTGGCGGCGGCGGCGGCTGACAGAGGAGACTCTCCGCTCCGTGTCATTCAGGAGTCATTACGTGCCCTCTGAAATAACTCAGCGGCCTCCACAATGCGCTCTGTTGTTTCACCCGGAGGGGCAAACGAGCAGCGGGAGGCCCACGTGTCAGGCTGTCGGGCTCCGGCCGCCACAGCCGACCCTTCTGAACGTGAGAAATGAATCGCTGGTGAAGACACCTGATGGGACGGGTTTTTGGGGATTTTCCACATCTTTCTCTTCAGCTTTGGTGTCCTTTTTTACTGACACAAAACAAAACTAACCTCAGACTTCATTAGGTTTTCAGCGCTGGCAGACGAGGTTGCATCACATGTCTGGTCAGACCTTAGTTATACTTAAAATACCTTTGCTGATTTTAGACTTTTTTACTTCTGTAAAGTCAGACATCCATCCATCCATCCATTTTCTATACCGCTTATCCGTCAGGGTCGCGGGGGAGCTGGAGCCTATCCCAGCTGACTACGGGCGAGAGGCAGGGTACACCCTGGACTGGTCGCCAGTCAATCGCAGGGCCAACACACAAAGACAAACGATCACACACTCTCACACTCACACCTAGGGGCAATTTAGAGTAGCCAATTAACCTAATGTGCATGTTTTTGGTATTGTGGGAGGAAGCCGGAGAACCCGGAGAAAACCCACGCAGGCACAGGGAGAACATGCAAACTCCACATAGAAGGGCCCAGACCGGGATTCGAACCTGGAACCCTCTTGCTATGAGGCGACAGTGCTAACCACTGCACCACCGTGCCGCCCCTAAGTCAGACATCATTCAGCCATTTACAACTTTTGCCAAGAAAGTGCGAAATGAAAGTCGTTTTAAAAAAATAAAATAAAAGTTTTAAATTGGTACCGAACCTTCGGACCACCAGGGTCAAGGTCTTGTGGGAGCTCTTCACCAGAGAGATGGCCTCCTGACGGGAGCCGCTGAGGGGAACGGCGTTCACGCTCACCATTTCATCGCCGGCCTGGAGACAGACCGCCGCCGCCACGCTGCCCTCCTCCACCTGAACACACAGACACATGCATCAGGAGTGTTTTAGTGTGAGATGTTGCTTTCTATGTCTTGAAATGACCACCATACAGAGGATCAACGTCTTGGACATGGCTTTCATCGGTCCAGCACTTCTGTGTTGTGTAGTGAGATGTACGACGACATTCGACGCATCACCACAAACAAAGTCTCTTTAGCACAAACAGACGCCCAAGTGATTTATTTTCTCAGCCACCCTTTAAGGTGGATGCTTCACCTAAGATCCCGTTTCCTCCTCCTCCACCTGCGATGGCCGGAAACCCGAGTGCTCTGATTAAAAATTAAACCCTGCACAGGCTGTAACCTGAGGCAGCTGCTGGTGCGCTGCTCCACGTAAGCTGCGGTCCTACCTGCCGCAGCCTGCATTACACACATGAATTTGCAGTATAATCCTTCCATAATCCTCAGGTGGAGAAAAGCATCGGCGCTGCCACAGTTATGGGCCCCGTCCCCGAGATAAACATCAGTATTTGTCATCTCTACATTCACACCTGGATTAAAATAAAGCCAGAGTGGCACTGACATCAAATCCTGCTGCTCCAGCTGACTGACCTCACCGGGCGGCTCCAGTGAGTGTGACTGGTGTCCAGACGGACGCACAGGGAGGACATGTTTTTCTCTTTGTCATACGTGATGATAAGCTGTCACAGCCTGCGTCATGTTGCTACAGACGACTTTCTTTTGTCAAACACAGAAAATAACTTTGGACACTTGTGGTTTTGCTCCTGACACAACGTGATTTTTGTCACCTTTGTGATGACCAGAGGCTCTCGGTGCTCGGTGCCTCCCCTCAGGGTGAAGCCCCAGGGTGCTTTGCCTCGGAGCAGCACCTCCACCAGCTCCTCTTCCTCCTCCTGTTTTCTCATGTCCGCCTCCCTCCACCTCATGCCCCCGGCCGAAGCTCTCAGGTGGTCTCTGTGGTCCACGGCGTCCATGAGGCCTCCGGTTCAGTGGGATCCATCAACATCGGTTCACCCTGACAGAGTGAGCATTAATCACATTATAGTTTATTCAAAAGGGATGACAAAATGAAACTGCAATTATTAGTTCATCATCAGCTGTTTTGGTAATTGATTAATGTCAAACGTTTCCTATTGAAAAACAAACTATTGACATTCAGTGGCTTGATATTCAGTAACTTACTTGTACTTGAAAAATGCTGACCTCTGCACAAAAGCTGTCAACAAACCTCCAGCAAGAAGAAAGACAAGCGAGGTGCTTTTCCGGTGTGTCGGAATTAATCTTTGAAATTAGATTTGATTGTTGTGAATCGCCTCTCGTTTGGAGCTTCGTTCCACACAGTTTAACGCTCTTCGCTCCTTTAAGAGCTGCTTGTGCCGTCCCAACACAACAGCTCTCTGTCATCACCATCTGTTATCCACCGTCCCAACACCTCGACGCTCCGTCCGCCTCCTCTGGCTGCGTCAGCACGCCCCCTGGCGGCGACGTGAAGCGTCATCAGGCCGCATGTGGACAGCAGGTGAGTCTTTCGTTCTTTTTGCGTTATTTCACTGAACTTAATGCAGGATCATTTTATTAAATATAATATTTGTGTTGTTTTTGATGTGGAATATTTCTTACACATTATTATCTGAACGGGTCAGCTAAACTTTTAAAGATTCTTTTACTTTTTAACGTTTTATTTTGGCTTCTTTTCCCTCCAGTGCTGCTCAGGTTGGTCCACGGCTGTGCAGCCTCCGAGGCCCAGCAGGGGGCAGCAGTCAGCCTTGTTCTTGGATCTGAGCTTCTCCTCCAGTGTGCAGCTGCCAGAGGAGGGTGAGTGACTGTGAGGTGGAGGACAGCAGGCTGGACCTGCTGTTTCCTGTCCTAGACAAAGTCCACCTTAGGCAGGGACAGACAACAGCATGAAGAAGAAGATGTCCCTGCTTCCTGTGAACAGCAAACTGAAGGCCTTCCTGCACAAACATACAAGACGCCAAATATTACATGCATCTGAAGTACAGTGATAAGACCTGCTATTCCTCTCCTGAAATGATGACCCGGTGATAATACTGTACTGACAGGATACAACCTCCACTGAACCTCCAACACCTGAAAACAGGTGTGATTCCAGATGACAACGCCCTCCACCTCCACCCCCTCCGTACGTTGACGTGATGGGACAACAATGCAGACTGCTAATTAATTCCAGTGCTTCGCTCATCCTCTCACAGAAGGTACAGCAGTCGACTGCCGTCCAGCTCACTGACAGTGTAAGTACTGAATGGGGAATTCGGCTTTCAGGTGAAACTTGTCAAAGGATGCTAAAGTTTGGAAAGTATTTCAGCCTGAGTCTCAGATATAAGATACAAGCTTCCTATCGATGCAGTGACAGATTTTGTTTCCTGCTGGTTAAATAAGTCTGCAGTGTTTTCAACTTGCTTTTAACAGCGGAAAAACAAATGCGACTTCCTGTTGAATTCAAAGTCTGCAACTTTAAACTTTCTTAACTTCTCTCCAGAAGAAAAGAGGAAAGACATTAAGCTGATAGATCGAATTCTGAAGTGGCTGCCTTCAGAAGCCTCCCCAATCTGACGCAAAAATGTTAACAATGAACGAACTTGATGTTTTGTAGGAATAAGTTTCCACTTGATGAATCTGTATGTACTTTTATTTTTCTTCAAGCAGCACCATTTTTCCTGCCTGTACTTTTCAAGTCAGACTGGTTTAACTGAAATGTAAATGGACACCTCCCTCTTTCCTTTCATTTAGTACTGCATCATCAAAGAGACGTCCACCGCAAAGACGCCACCCACAGAAAATGTTCAGCACCAGTTCAGGTATGAGGATCTTCCTAAACAAGAGATTTAATCTGGGAATATTGTCTTGATGTCACGCCTGTTACTTTTCCAGGACTTGTTGCTTTACTCTTGACACAAATGTCTTTATTGGACTCTTTCTTCTGACTGGTGCTCCAACAGACAAGCCAGCCTCTGGCTATGACCTGGGCCCTGACCCACAGAACCAGGCCGGTCACGGGGGTCGCGACAGGGACCATGCACCCGGAAGAGAAAGTCGCTCTGGAGGAGACCATCATCAGGGAGGAGATTCTCACCATGAGGATGACGGCCATGGAGGGGGCCGCGGCAGGGATGATCAGGAGGACAGCCACAGGAGACGCAGCCCTGACCGGGACCGTCCTCGGGACAATCAGGAGGACAGCCACAGGAGACGCAGCCCTGACCGGGACCGTCCTCGGGACAATCAGGAGGACAGCCACAGGAGACGCAGCCCTGACCGGGACCGTCCTCGTGATTATCAGGAGGACAGCCACAGGAGACGCAGCCCTGACCGTGATCAGGACCGCCACAGGGATGGACACAGCCCCAGTCGCCATGGAGATCGTGAACATGATCGTGACCACAGCCCTCGTCGTCGTGGTGGAAGCCCTGGTCGAGAGTACAGCGGTGGGAGCGGCGGGAGCAGTGGGAGTGGCAGCGAAGAAGATGACGGGCACGGCGGCCGTCGTAAAAAGCATGGCCACAGGCACAAGCACGGCCATGGCCATGGACACGGTCGTGGACGTGGACGTGGACACGGACGAGGAAACTGGTAGAGCGGCAAACACAGGTGAGTTTCTCTGTGAAGTTTGTCTTTCCCCAAAAAAGGTCAGATTTGAAAGAAACTTAATGTGATGGACAAACAAAAACTTACTCAAAGTGCAGTCAGGTGGTATAAATGACTCCAGCATAAATCTAAAAGTAAACACAAAACACACAGAACTGAATGAGTTCCTTACTTTAATTTCTGCTTTGGTTTTGGACCCTTTGGTCAAAGTTCACGTTGTGCGTCTGACTTGTGTTCGTCTTGTTTTGCACTGCAGGCAGGAGTCACGCTGGCGTCCTCTGACACGTTGCTGTGAGCTCATGCTGCACCCGTCGTTGGCATGTTGGAGCAGCTTCGGTTTGTAAAGGAAACTGGCATCCGTCACAGTAGCTACAGTAGCTAACACGCTGCGCTCTGTTAGCATGTGTGCACAAAGGTACACGCGTGCAGTGAAAGTGGTTTAACGCTGTATTCCTGTGTTTAAATACTGCAATAAAATATTCAGAAAACATGAACTGAAAAGAGTCCGTCACAGAGTCCTTCTTTGCACTGAATCCAAAGGCCCGCGCAAACATCTGGTTGGAGGTTTGTCGGCAGCCTCTTGGTTTTGGAGCCAAAGCAAAGAGAATGCAGCGTGGGGCCGCAGCCCACAGCTCTGGGTGGAGCGGCAGTGTCAGTTCAGGTGACAGGTGGAGAGGGTGTAGCATCGCCTGAGGAGGCTGCAGATGACTCACCTGGACTGTCTGCTTATGACGGGTTAGAACACAAGCCAAACAAAGGAAGTGTTTTGTTTCACCTCTCAGATGAGAAGATTGAGACGCTGGAAGAGATGTTATGCTTTGCGTGTTGGTTATTTTTAATCAATGACAACTCATTATGTCTTAACGGGGTTGGATTTGAGAGATTTTGTTGTTCCTGCAACGTTTCTCTTTGCGTGTCACTTCCGCTGCCAAAAACGCACGAGCGCCCGAGAAGGGAAATATTGACTTAACCTCCGATGATGTTTTCATGTCCACAGAAAGTGTGCAACCTGCACGGCAAACATGTCGAGTGACAAGGTCGTCCTGCTCAACAGGTGTCTCACACCTGTCATTTTCTCACTGAAAATGACGGGTTGAGACGCTGCACGTGGCCCATCTGCGCTTCACGGGTGAAGGTGACGTGGTTGCATTTTCAGGTTGAAGATCAGCATTTTTCTTTAATTGACCATAACTGCTCCAAATCCACACTGAACGAAAACAAATCCAAATATGCATTCGTCCCAGTCATTACATTACATCTGCTAAATACCATTCAGCAAGGCAGAGAGAACAAAACAACCAATCAGTAATGTTCAGCTCCCAGGTGTGATGTGTGTGAACCTGACTTCTTAAATATGTTAATCACTGGAGACACCAAGTGGCAACTGTTGAAGCTTTAAAGAGTTTAAAAGGATGACTGGTGACGTTCTGTCAACAAAGCTAACAGTGGCTAAAATGATGTAAGAAAGCTTCTTGACTCTGGAAATGACAGTTTTATTACAAAAATACTGTCCAGAGCAGGTTTAACTGTGTTGACTACGACAGCACAGACACCACACACACCACACACATCACACACACCACACACACCACACACACCACACGTGTGGGAATGTTGTGTGATGAGCACAAACTGTTTCTTCTGTTTCTTACTGGTTTGGTTCATCAGATCCAACTGGTTCCTGGGTTCTGGTCCTGGTTCAGTCCAAAGAGCTCATATAACATATTCACACTCGATGTCAATGAAGGGCCACTCTTTGTAATGAATGTCCACCTCCCAGCACTGCAGCAGAGCCTGAGCCACGATATCTTCAGACATCTTCTGGGCCAAATCCAGTATCGGTTTGCAGACTGGAGGACGGTCCAAGGAGTACGCATCGGCCGGTGTCTCCTCCGAACTGACAGGACACTTTGTCTCCTTCGTGTCCATTAGAAACACCTTTGCTTCATCTTCACCTTGTCTGCCGGCGACGGCCTCCTTCTGTCGGTCCGAGCAAGACCAGCACCTGGACTCACCACTTCCCATTTCAACGAGACGCTGGAGGAACAGTTGGCCTTTTATGAGCAGGATGAGCACTTGATGATCGGTTCCATGACTGAAAACGGTGAGAAAATGTGTTTCAGACTCTTTCACAAGGTGCCCCCCCCACCAAACAAGGAAACAAGCCTCTATTTAACCAATAACAGTAAAATCAGGAAGATCTAGTTTGTAAAAGCCTTGACGCGGGTCAGCTGTGTTACACAAACAGCCTTTGAGTCCAGGTAGAAAGAGAATAAATGAGAGAAAATATACTTAAAACTTTGATACTCCAATAGACAATTAGCTTCTCTGTTAGCCTAACACACAGGTAATAACAAAGTGTTTTTAACCGTTTACCCTCCGTTCTGTGTCGCAGCTCCTCGCTGGACTCTGTGGACCAGCAGGCAGCTGAACCAGTTTCCTCCTGCTGCTGCTGCCGGCTGGTGGGAGGAGCAGCTCACTCTGTACCACCCGAAACACGTCACTTTATTCCTCTGTTGTCTTCAGGTTCTCCTGTGTTCTTCAACACAGTCTTCTTTATGTGGAACATAACTTTATCGCTCTGCTGTCAGGCCTCGTATTAAAGGACCTGTTGGTCCAGTTCAGAAGGAAAGATTTAAACATTTTGACCTTAGATGGTTTTGGCCTTTAAGTCATCCATTAATTCCTGATCAGGGACACCTCGTAGGACTTGTATTCCAGTATATGCACATCATATCCACCCCTGGAGACCTGCAGTCCTCCAGTGTGATGTCGTTCAGGCTGCAGGACATCAAAAACTGGCGGTGGACGCCGCCCACCGCCGGGTGTTTGCACAGGGTGTTTGCACAGGCGGCTATGTGGGGCCGTGGGTCAATGTCGCCGCGGCAGGCGGTGAAGGGCGGCTGCCTCACGGGGCTGCGGCCGCTTCAGCCATGCAGGGAGGACGGGTGACAGTAGATCACAGCCTTCTGCACAGTTTGAATGTTTGGCTTTCAAGTGTCCTGTTTGTTCAGTGCGCGATGTGATTGGTCAGTTCTGACTGTTCAGCTGAGTGATTGCGGTTGATTGAACTGTCTGCATCTCACAGCTAGGGGGCGACAAACAAACGGCCCTATCAGTGCAGCTCTGTGGTTGAGACGGCAGCAGAGGCCTTCGCTGCACTCAGAATCAGAATCAGAATCAGAAAAGACTTTATTGCCATGTAAGTGAAGAGGTTTCACATTACTAGGAATTTGTCTTGGTGATTGGTGCATACATAGAACATAACAGTAACATATAATTGAAGAATAAAATAAAATAAAAAATAAAAATAAAAATAAAATAGAATAAGGTAACACAAAATAAAATAAGTGAAATAAATATTTTTCTGGAGGTAGTTCAAAGTAAGGTAGTGCAGGGTGGAGTATAGTGCAAGTGGGTGAGGTAGACAGTGCAAATGAACAGCAGGTGGACAGTGAATGAGCAAAATCGGGGTGGTGGTCAGGATGGGATCGGTGGGGTTGCCACATACGCCCCCTGCTGGTGTATTTCCTGGTCAGGAGACATTTAAAGGCACAGTCACTCATCAGGAGTCCAGCCCTCACTCCCTTAACTCATCTGCATCACTGTGTGACACACGTCAGGCAGCTGAGTCGTGGCGTTGAGGGTTCACACCTGGTCAGCAGATTGAGGAATCTGATTGGCTGAAGCGTCACTGACACACACAGCGCCCAGCATGTTCCAGCAGTGCTTCACATCTTCCAGGGAGACGCAACAGAAGACGATGAAGATGAGGTTTTATTTCTGTCTTGTACTCTGGTTGTGGTCGTTTATCAATTTCCAATTTTTTTAAGCTTACCTGAACGCGTCCTCCTCGCTCCAGGTAGATTTTCACACCTGGCCCACACAGATTACGTTAAGGTTTCGGAGGAGAGAAAAGGGTCCAGTGGGTAAAAATGATAAAAAGCCTTCAGCATTAAGTTTAAGTCGTGCGTCACTTCACAGAGCTGCTGTTCATTTTCATTATCAGTCAGAAAGTGGACTTAGTGGACTTAGTGGACTTAGTGGACTTAGTGGACTTAGTGGCTGTCATGTCAAGATGTCACATCACCTTTCACCAAAACGAGGAAACACTGCAGAAACACCGAGTTCACCATGAAGTTCAGTCGAGAAAAGCAGCTTATTTTCAGAAAACGTTTTTATTCCTTATGAACAATTCCATGATGACTGTATCAGAGTTATGATTAGTGGATGGAAAATCACTGAATTCAGTTTTTTATCTCATCTTATGTAATCATATCTTATCTTTGTAATTTAGTTCGTTTTTTAATGTTTTTTATCTCAAGATGAATCTTCATTTTGCCCAAAACTGACACAAATTTTCATCAGTTCTCCTGACTGACTGATCCACTTTGCCCTCCCTTCCTTCCCTCCTTCCTTCCTCCCTTTCTTTCTTCCCTCCTTCCTTCCTCCCTTCCTCCCTCCCTCCCTCCCTTCCTTCCTTCCTTCCTTCCTTCCTCTCTCCCTCCCTCCCTCCTTTCCTTCCTCCTTCCCTCCCTTCCTTCCCTCCTTCCTTCCTTCCTCCCTCCCTCCCTCCCTTCCCTCCTTCCTTCCTTCCTTCCTCCCTTCCTTCCTCCCTCTCTCCCTCCCTCCCTCCTTTCCTTCCTTCCTTCCTTCCTTCCCTCCCTCACAGTTTGGGGGCCACAGTAACTCCTCCAGCCTTCCCGTGGGTGGCTTTGAGCCACGATATCAGGATGCTGTTTGTCTCTGACGGTTTCTCCATCTGAATCCAGTGTCCACACTCCTCGATGTGTCCCCTGCTCAGGTTCGGGATCTGAAATCAAAATGAACACGTCAGACTCGCGTCCAGCAATCAGTGCTGACTGACTGTGGTCTCGCTTTGCTCACCAAGTCCTTCATTCCCTTGGAGAAGGCCGGCAGCAGCACCGGGTCTTTACCCGCCGTCACCATCAGCGCAGGCATCAGCAGCTGACACACACACACACACACCAAAAACACATCAGTGGGCCACACTGTTGCTCCTCCATCACCACCAAGCAGGAGCATCACTTTTTTAAATCTGTCTGTTGAGGGCAGCTGGTTTTAATTTGATGATGATGATGATGATGAGAGACCACACAGCAACCCAAAGGTGAGTTTTCAGGATGTTTTCTCAGGGTGTTTTTCAGTCAAACGCCGTAACAAACCTTCCCCGTGGGACGAGAGCACATCCACCTCCAGTTCGCCTCCCCGTTACGATACCAGTTCAGTGGTCCCCTGTGGAGCCAAGCACAAGACGGTTACTGACCCACTGCAGCGACACGAGACTCGTATTTATTCATCCCGCTATGAGAAAACAAGTGCTCAAAGGGTTTCGGCACAAGCTGTTCAAACTAAAGCTGCAGCTATTGACTATTTTAGTTTTCTAATCTTGGTGTTGTGAGAATCAGAATCAGAATCAGCTTCAGAATCAGATTCAGAATCAGCTTTATTTGCCAAGTACGTGTGACCATACAAGGAATTTGACTCCGGATTTTTCTCTCTCCTGTGCACCATACAAAATACAAAATAACAAATAATAGTAATAAAAAATGAAGAATAAAGTATTTACAAGAAGAAGAAAAAACGAGATGTGTGACCTGAAGCCTCGTGCTGTGTACTGGCTGACGTAGTACTGCAGGTCGGCCTCCGTCAGCATGGAGCTGCGGGGCATCTGCTCCGGCTGACCCACCAACAGGCCTCCTGTAAGACAACACACGCAGCACACGTGTCAACGTCTGTGACGAGCGTCTGGACAGGTGGACAGGTGGACAGGTGTCCACAGGTGTCTGCAGGATGCTTCGGCCTCACCTCGAGCGCAGACTCCCGCAGTGCTGAGACGAGGACGCTCGGCCTGAGGGACAACACAGCAGCCGTCACTTATCATGTGACCTGCACAGACGTGGTGCTGCATGTTAGCTGTGTGTGTGTGTGTGTGTCTCCTCACTGTTTCTGCACTGCTGCAAAAGAAGATCTTGAACGTCCTCTCCAGGTCTTTCTCCAGTTCGGCCTCGGCCACACCCTGAGACACACACACATTCACAGCAGGTGCTGAAGGGGCAGTCGCTGATTGGTTGCTTTAAAACAGGCATGTCAAACTGCTCCACAGGAGGGCCGCTGTGGCTGCAGGTTTTCTTTCCAACCAAGTAGCAGCACACCAGACTTGACTCATTTAATCAACTGATCTCCGTCTTCAGACAGCTGATTGGTCACACGGTGTGCTCTTGGTTGGTTGGCACAAAAACCTGCAGCCACACCGGCCCTCTTGTGGACCAGTTTGAGATGCCTGCTTTAAAATGAACCTTGTGACCTCTGGATCAGGCGGCAGAGGCCAGCTAGGCCAGCTAGCTCCCGGCTGACTGATGGTTCAGTGTGGTGTGTGGATCATGGTTAGCATGTTAGCATGCTGCAGGCACACTCACAGGCGTTTGGAAGTAGAGCTGGTAGTCGAAGATGGGAACAGCTTTGATTTTCTCCGCAGGAGGAACGTTGGGATCGACGGGGAACAGAGGAGTGTTCAGAGACGCCACGGCCCTTCACACACACCGGAGAACACACGTTTTACTACAGCGTCCAGCACCTGGGAGCTGTCACTGAATCTGTGTGTGTGTGTGCGCGCGTGTGTGTTCACCTGACCCTCTCGGGGTAATACTGAGCCATGGTCCACACCAGCATGCCGCCCCAGTCGTGACCCACCAGGGTGACCTGTGGGATCACCTGAAAGAGGCGGATGACACGTTTATCTGATAAGCAGCTGTTTGTGTTGTTGCCGCTGAGGTGAGAGCCTGCGTGACGTGTCATCGCTCACCATTTTGTCCATAAATGTGATTAAATCCTGGGAAAACACAAGAGAGAAACCGCACGTTATATGTCACACCACTACAAGGATCAGTACATACATACTTAGTCTCTGAAACAAATCTGTACAATAATCAATCCATCCACTAATCATAACTTGAGGGACTCTAGTGTGAATAGTCTTTATCTTTTCTGTACTGTACAGCTGCAGGTACTTGCTTCCTGTGTATTTATTCTTTCTGAATGCTCATCCTTCTCTTATCCCTGCATGCTTTGCACCCTCCATGTCCTGTTTGCTGCTGTAACACTGTCATTTCCCAGTCATGGGACTAATAAAGGATTATCTTATCTTATCTTATCTTATCTTACCTTATTTAATATTGTTCTGAAATATGTTATCAGCTGAGTTTCTGCTGGTGTAATAACACGATAACAAACAGCTGTCAATCAGTCATTCAGAGTGGAGGAGCACAGTCAGCCTCAACGCCTGATGTGTGTGTAATGTGATGCGATGAGTGTGTGTTGGTGGATCTGTACCTTGCAGAGCTGCTCCTGAGAATATTCCTCGATGTCTGTCGGTGGAAAGGCCACACATGAATTAATGTGGATCTTGAGGTGCAATAATAACAATAATAATAATAACAACTGTGTTTATATTGCACCTTTAAAAGCTGAGTTTACAAAATACTTTGGCAAACAAAGCAAAACCAGGAAACCCAGGAACAACATAACAACAGAAAGACAAATGTGTAAAACTCTTGTGGCGCCTCTCAGTGTCCAGCAGAGGGCAGCACCTGCTGAGACTGCAGACACACAGGCTGTCAGAAGGCTTCTGCTTTTAACACAAACCCAACCTGTTTTGCTGACACATTTGAGTCTGGATCAGACATTTGATCAGACATTTGATCATTTGATCACACGTGTTTTGATTGGTGGCTTCTCTTTTGGGTTTGTTTACGTCTCTGATCCCAGTGCTGTTGGTGAAGGGGATACAAGCCTGACCTTTTCTGGCCTGCTTGAAATTTTTCTTATCAGCAGAGTATTTAGTGTTGAACTTTGACACACACACACACACACACACCCACCTGGGGGCGCTGTGGACTCTCCATAGCCCTTCATGTCCAGAGCCAACACTCTGAACCCTGCTGCTGCCACAGCTGGGATCTGCCAGACAGACAACACAACAACACATTCTTCTTTCCACTTTCTGCTTTCTGTCTAAAGATGAAACTCTTATTCAGTTAATCAATGAGCTGACTGTCAGGAAATCGGCCGGCAGCCATTGTTCATTTCCCTGTAAAAACGTGTGCTGGCTGTGAAGATTTGCTGCTTTTCCTCGAGTGATTTGAATCATCTGAAAGTGTCTGTGATCATGCTGAGCTTTGTACTGTTGGTCGGGCTAAACAAACACTGTGAGGAGTTCAGATATAACAGCACAACACTTTACGGCACTGAGTACTTGTACTTCAGCAGAGGATCCTGTGTGTATATGTAATACAGATGTGTACTGCACTGCGCTTCTTTGTGGTTCTGGCCTTTCACGTTACCTGATACCTCCAGGAGTACCAGCTCTCTGGGAAGCCGTGACACAGCAGGACTGGAGGACCTGAGCCCATCTCAACATAATGAGTCCTCACACCAGGCTGATGCACACACACACACACACACACACACAGAAAGAGGAAACATCATTAATGTCACGAGGAAACAACCTTTCAGCTGGACAGATGGAGAAAGACATGACGCAGATCTTTACCCTGAGGGTGACGTATCCATGAGACACTTCATCAGGCCTGCAGGATGGTGAAAGACTCTCTGCTCCAACAGCCTGACCCACGTGCACGCACACACGCACGCACGCACACACACACACACACACGTCCAACATGCAGTCTCAATCCAACGTGTGAAGAGGCTCATGTTGATGTTAATCTAATTCGAGCTGGCCCACACCTGAACTCCAGTGAAGCTGGCCAGTTTGTCCAGAGCGTCGTCCAGATTTTCCACCAACATGGCCTTCATCCCTGCTCCTTCTGCTGCCCTCACACCCTCCTCATCAGCATCCAGCCACAGAGCCTGAAATCACATGGATCACATGGACTGATTATCTTCCTGGAGTTTTCAGCTGTGCATGTGAGCGTGTCCTCTACCTGTTGTGATGTCACTCCCAGGTGCTGCAGAGCTGAGCTGAATATGGAGGGCTCGGGGACCCTGTGACCTGAGCGGCAGGACTGGAGGACCAGGTCAAAATGGCCGGCCAGCAGAGACAGAAGACGGGCTGTACCGCCGTCTCCGTCCGCAGTGTCATCCAGCCAGTGATTGGCCAGCACAGCTGTCAGTAACCCTGATGGGACGGAAGGAAAACTTGAGCCTCAGATACCCTTCATCTGGTACGCCTGCCAGCTTCGCCCACAGCTGTGGGCCTGCATGTGTTGTGTCCAGACCACTGACACATGGAAAGATGGCCACTGCACAGAAGCGAAGCTCGAAGATCCAGGATCCAAAACATCAGTCTGAGCCAATCAGGAGCAGCGCTCAGCTGTCAGTAAGCATGTTTCACTCGCTTTTTTATTGCATCAAGTAACTGATTAAACCAGAAACACTGGAACAAACGTCAGGGTGATAAGAACAAGCTGAAATGATGGAAACCATCTCTATCTGACATGTGCTTTACATCACAGCTTTCAGTTTGATGTGGTGATGGATGTACCGCTGTGACGCAGACTGGCAGCTGTCCTCAGCACCACCTGTCTCATGTCCGCCATCGCCTCTCTGAGCTCCACCAGCAGGCCTCTGACTGACCAATCAGGGGGCAGCGTCACAGCCCTCACCTGAGCCTCCTTCACACACTCTGCTTCAAAGGCTGGGATCATCTGCACACACACACACACACACACACACACGGTTCCAGAGGTGAAGGGAGACAGAAGACAGAAGTGAAGTGAAACAGTAAATCATGAGCAGGTGGGTTTGTCTTCACACACCTGAGAGAGCGTCGTCTGTCCTCTCTCCGCCCGGCTCAATGCACTGTCCTTCTGGGAGGCCACGCTGGACAGGAAACCACTGACATCGCAGAGACAAACAACCAGAGTCCACACAAAGAGCCATTACAACAGGACGAAAGCGTGGAATAATGCATTTCATTTGATCAGCACAGCAAACCAAACAGCAGAAGAGCACAGATGTTGTGACCTCCTTACTGTGGCAGCTTGTGCAGCTCCTCCATCTTGTGGAAAACAGCACGAGGCGTGGAAGGGACGACGACTCCCCAGAAGCTGAACAACACGGCTTTCTTCTCATCCATCTCCTCTGAGCCTCTGTGGGGTAGGAGCTTCAGTTTGTGTGTCTCACTCTTCCAGCAGGAACGTGTTTTCAGTGCAGCAGCACGAGCCTTTTGCTCATGCGCGAGGGCAAACTTTGCCCTTTGGACAGACTAACAGGGACGGCCCGCCCACTCACCCTGCAAGCCCACACTTGCCAGAGAAAAGGGACAAAGTCACACTTTCTCTGTGTTGATGTGGAAATATCAAAGTGTTCACCCACACTGGTTAAGAGAGTCCCCCTCACACTGGTATAATAATGCATATTTTAGGATTAGCATCCTGCAGTTGGCTACTAGCTTGTCAGTTTGTTGTTATGATGTCATAGTGCACAAACTGCCTCAGTGTTACATTTTCGGTTAATCAGAGAAAACAGAAAAAAGCAGAGAGGACATTAGCACATTATTATCATTTATCACAGTGAACAGTGCTGGCAAACGGTCACCAACAAAAGTCACCAGTGCTGACAGATTTCAGTTTGGACCAAACTATCCAGTTCTTCCTGTTTCCTTTCACCTCACACATGTGTGTGTGTTCCAATATTTACTACCTTGTAATCAGTATGTAAGAAGAATTAAAATCTGTCAATAATCTGTCCTTTAATATCAGTTTATTACTCTGCTGGATGTCAAAAAATGAATAAATAAAGAAACAGCCAAACATGTTGATTCAAGAAGATGAGCCTCAAAGCACAGTTAAGACAAACCAGGAAGCCTCCTGTGAGGCGTGCGACCTGGGACGCTTTCAGCTACGAGCTTATCCGTTTACTGTTATGCTGTCCTGACGCACAAACTGCCTGAGTTTTACATTTTCAGTTGAGCAGAAGAAGCTGAAGAATCATAGTCACAGAGAACAGTGGCTCATACCACTGTTGGCTAATGTTCAGTGAGGAAACACACAAATGTCAGCACACTGTCAGTATGTGAATAATGTCAACACTTCCTCCAGATGAGACTGGAGGAAGTGTTTTGTCTTTAAACACACTACTGGTATATGGAAAGACAAAAATCAGCCAGTTCAGACATGAGTGGGTCTAATTTTTCCTCCATAATGTCGTCTCAGAGTAATGATATAATAAAGGTGCAGTCAGGAGAAAAACATGTTCATTGTGACAGTAAATAATCTCAATAAAATCAGCTTAAAATAAACATTTAACCCAAAAGAACCCAGGAAGTCGATGGGGGTATGAAGCAGATCAAATCAAGCTGTTTTGGAAAAAGTTGTTCAAGATCTGCAGTGTTCCATACAGTTCATGTTGCACTGGGACTTTATAGTAAATCACATTTGCTGTCAACTGCAGTAATCAGTGTTTTCTTTCAATGGGAAGCTGCTGGATTTAGTTTTTACCCGTAATTCTACAAAAATTGTATGATTTTAGTTTGGGCAATCATCTTTCCAATAGACGATCTTTGACACAACGTTAACTCAGACGTATCGTGAGACTTCCAGTTAGAACAGGTGCATTGTGGGAAGAAGCCTTTCCTGTTTATTTCCTGACGTGTAACCATTTTTCTCTCCATATCAAAGCTAAAAAGCATGACGAAGTCGACACTAATTAAGTTCTTAATTTAAACGACACATTTTCCTTCCGCGGCTGTCAGCACGGACCGTAACATGGAGGCTGGTGAAGGTAAAAGACCACTTTGTCGGGCTAAGTGCCCTCCAGGCGGTGATGCTAATGCGGAAGGATGCTGTTAGCTTAGCGGCGAGCGCACGCAGAGCAGAGCGGAGCGGAGCCTGCAGGTGCTAACGTTAATGTTTAATCGCTCTGAGCTGATAATGTAAAGGTGAGACACGCAGCGAAACAAACGCCGCAGCAGTTCAGAGAAGCGACTCGCTGCTGTCGTCAGCGTTCAGGTGAAACGTGATCATAACGAGTGGGATTAACCGGTTAACTGATTTGACTGACGGAGAGTCGCGGCAGGCAGTTGTTTCAGTCGTGCAGGAACGAAAACAAATGCGTGGTGTGAACGTTTGCAGGTTGTCTTTGTTTAATGCTAACGACACGTCAGAAGGCAGATACATACGTTATTGATCCCGAGGGAAACTTCTTACTGTTCGTTTGATGTTTCATTGACGATCAGGTTTGTCAGATTAATCGATGGAAAGTTTGTCTCCTGTGAGAAAACAAATCAGCTGAGCCACACTGAGCTAAATGTTCCTGCAGCGTATGAGCTGTGTTTTGAAGCAGATGATGATGATGATGACGATGATGCCGTCCTCTGCCAGGTGTGAGCAGCGCCACGCCCACAGAGGAGATGAACGGAGCAGGAAACCTGATGGACTTCCTGGACGAGCCGTTTCCTGACGTTGGCACGTATGAGGACTTCCACACCATCGACTGGCTGAGGGAGAAGTCCAGAGACACGGACCGCCACCGCAAGGTGCGGCCGGGCTTTGGTGATGTGTCTTACTTAGCAGCTCTCTTGTCTGTACCTGCAGGACAAGGAACTGCCATGTTGTTGGAAACCTGATGAGAAATTTAAATCTGTTTTTGAGTCCAGTTCAGGCTTAAGTGAAGACACTGGAAGAACAATTAACGTCCTGTGAAATCTGTTATCTTTTTCCCCAAATTCCATGTTTTGCGTTTTAGTTTTTTGAGGTTCTGCATCATCCAACAAAAGCGTATTGTATCAGCAGGAGGATGTCTGATCAAGTGACTGAAAATAACCCAAACTAAAAACAAACAAACAAACAAACAAACAAACACTGCACAGTCGAGACGGACCAAATGTGAGTCCTGCGTGCAGCAAACGCCATAATTCCTCAGTAGATCAACAGGATCAAGAAGAGCATCAGGAAAAGAGGCGCCATGTGGTTATTCAGGGAGAAATAAGTACTGAGACACCAGAGGACGCTGAACAGATGTGTGTGTGTGTGTGTGTGTGTGTGTGTGTGTGTGTGTGTGTGTGAGTGTGTGAGAGAGAGTCTCGTCAGTGTGTGAACTCTGTGCTGTTTCACTCCCAGATAACCAGCAAGAGTAAAGAGTCCATCTGGGAGCTGATCAAGAGCCTGCTGGACGCCTGGTCAGGATGGGTGGTGATGCTGCTCATCGGACTGCTCTCAGGTCAGTTCCGGTCCCGAACCGAACCCGCTTGTTGGCGCTTCGCTGCCGTGCGGCGGAAGCGGCTCAGAGCTTTTTTCCACTTTGATGTTTCCTGCAGGTACGCTGGCTGGAGTGATCGACCTGGCGGTGGACTGGATGACAGACCTGAAGGAAGGCGTGTGTCTCTCGGCCTTCTGGTACAGCCACGAGCAGTGCTGCTGGACGTCCAACGAGACGACCTTCGACGACCGAGACAAGTGTCCGCAGTGGCAGAAGTGGGCCGAGCTGATGACCGGCCACGCTGAGGTCAGATCAGGGTCTCCCCGGAGCTTTGGCTCAGATCTGATGGCCGAGTCGGTCACGTTTAGTCCCTGAACCCCCCAGACTCCTCAGTTATGTTCGATATGATGAAGTCCACTCAAAGCGTCCGACTAACACTCCCACAGTGTGAACGTCCTGCTTCGAGTGTGTGAAAATGTTTGTCATGTGAATTTACTGCTCATGAGAATGTGAACTGAGGAGGAGGAAGAAGGATTCAGTGCAGTAATGCTCTTCCTGTCTGTGACTTCTGCTGTCAGGGAGCTGGAGTGTACGTGTTGAACTACTTCCTGTACGTCCTGTGGGCGCTGCTGTTTTCCTTCCTGGCCGTGTCGCTGGTGCGAGTGTTCGCTCCGTACGCCTGCGGTTCGGGAATCCCAGAGGTGAGACGAACGCCTTCGTCTGCGCAGCGACATGTTGGACGGCGACCTCACAGGTCATCGTTTGTGGTTTTGTGCAGATCAAGACGATCCTCAGCGGCTTCATCATCCGGGGCTACCTGGGCAAGTGGACCCTGCTGATCAAGACGGTCACCCTGGTTCTGGCGGTGTCGTCGGGCCTCAGCCTGGGGAAGGAGGGCCCTCTGGTCCACGTGGCGTGTTGCTGCGGAAACCTCTTCTGCAGCCTCTTCTCCAAGTACAGCAAGAACGAGGGCAAGCGGCGAGAGGTGAATGAGTACCACAAAGATAAATCACTAAGTGTTGGAAGTGTTTAATAAGACTGATTCATCGCAGCTGAGGGAAGGTTTGAAATGCACGACTGGTGAAAGTGGAATTCATGCAGCACTCGTTCAAACATGAAATCAAGTGAGAGATGAGTTGATGAGCTTGTTGTTGGAGACATGCAGGACTTTGGTGTCCGAGTTGGCTGATCGTGTCGCTGACCCTCCCACCTTTCAGGTGCTTTCAGCCGCAGCAGCAGCCGGCGTGTCGGTGGCCTTTGGAGCTCCCATCGGGGGAGTTCTGTTCAGCCTGGAAGAGGTTTGTCACTTCCTCAGTGTGTCGGTTCGTGGATTGAGAACAGACTTTGTTTTCCCAGACCACATGATGGTTCTGCTGACGATCAGGTGTCCCTCGTCTCTCCTGCAGGTCAGTTATTATTTCCCCCTGAAGACTCTGTGGCGTTCGTTCTTCGCCGCCCTGGTCGCTGCCTTCACGCTGCGCTCCATCAACCCGTTTGGCAACAGCCGCCTGGTCCTGTTCTACGTGGAGTACCACACGCCGTGGTACATGGCCGAGCTGGTGCCTTTCATCCTGCTGGGCGTGTTCGGCGGCCTCTGGGGGACCCTCTTTATCCGGGCCAACATCGCCTGGTGCCGGCGGAGGAAGACCACCCAGCTGGGGAAGTACCCGGTGCTGGAGGTCATCGCTGTGACGGGCATCACCGCCGTGCTGGCGTACCCCAACCCGTACACCCGCCGCAGCACCAGTGAGCTCATCTCTGAGCTCTTCAACGACTGCGGCGCGCTGGAGTCCTCGCAGCTCTGCGATTACGTCAACAACCCCAACATGAGTCGGCCGGTGGACGACATCCCGGACCGACCGGCGGGGCCCGGGGTCTACAACGCCCTGTGGCAGCTCGCCCTCGCTCTCATCTTCAAGATCGTCATCACCATCTTCACCTTCGGCATGAAGGTCAGTCACGCCGTGCCGTCACATTCCACAGGACTGACGGAGCAGCTCGGCGTTTTCTGCTTCTTCCTGCTTGGTATTTGACGTCCTCCTAAAGGTTTCGTTTGCTCTCCAGATCCCGTCAGGTCTCTTCATTCCCAGCATGGCGGTCGGTGCCATCGCAGGACGGATCGTCGGGATCGCCGTGGAGCAGATGGCGTACCACCACCACGACTGGATCATCTTCAAGAACTGGTGTCGACCCGGCGCAGACTGCGTCACGCCGGGGCTCTACGCCATGGTGGGAGCCGCCGCCTGTCTGGGTGAGTCAGAAATCCGATGATGTCGACAGCTGGTCGTCGGTGAATCTGTTCGGGTTCGTCAGCACTGATCGATATCGTGGTATTGATTTTGGCTTTGGGGAAAATCAAATCAGCAAAACGTTTAAGTTTTAAGAATTTGTGAAAAGCAGCCAGAAGCAAAGCAGCCAGTGAGGAAGTGAAGTGAAGTGTGACCCGTCCTGTTTGCGTCCCCTCAGGCGGGGTGACCAGGATGACCGTCTCCCTGGTGGTCATCATGTTCGAGCTCACCGGCGGTCTGGAGTACATCGTGCCCCTGATGGCCGCCGCTGTCACCAGCAAGTGGGTGGCAGACGCCTTCGGGAAGGAGGGCATCTACGAGTCGCACATCCAGCTCAACGGCTACCCCTACCTGGACGTCAGGGACGAGTTCACCCACCGCACGCTGGCCACGGACGTGATGCGGCCCCGCAGGAACGACCCCCCTCTGGCCGTCCTCACCCAGGACAGCACCACGGTGGAGGACGTGGAGACGCTGATCAAGGACACCGATTACAACGGCTTCCCGGTGGTCGTGTCCAGAGAGTCGGAGAGGCTGATCGGCTTCGTTCAGCGCCGAGACCTCACGCTCGCCATCAGTAAGTTGGTCAAACCCGTTCAGTGAGATACAGCTGGACGATGGCTCGTTTGTCGGTGGGCCCGGATCGGTTGTCATGATGGTGTTTGACTTCTCTTTGTCTCCAGAAAACGCCCGTCAGAAGCAGGACGGCGTGGTGAGCAGCTCGGTGGTCTACTTCACCGAAGACGCGCCGCAGCTGCCCGCCAGCAACCCGCAGCCGCTGAAGCTGCGCCGCATCCTGAACCTCAGCCCCTTCACCGTCACCGACCACACGCCCATGGAGACGGTGGTGGACATCTTCCGCAAGCTGGGCCTCCGTCAGTGTCTCGTCACCAGGAGCGGGTAAGAACGGGGGTGACGAGCGCTCGCCGTCGGGAGGGCAGATCTGGGTGCAGTTTGTGAAGCGTCACAATCAATCAAATTTGTTTGGCTCTAAAACTTAATTAATGTTTCCACCAGAAAGTGCTTGACAAGTGTGTGTGTGTGCGTGCGTGTGTGTGTGTGTGTGTGTGTGTGTGTGTGTGTGTGTGTGTGTGTGCACGCGCAGGCGTCTCCTGGGCATCATCACCAAGAAGGATGTCCTGCGACACATGGCTCAAATGATGAACCAGGACCCAGAGTCCATCATGTTCAATTAGAGCGAAGACGCCGACGGTGTAAATACGTGAACCTGACTTGACGCCGCGCTCCGAGTCCCTCCCACCTCCGCCTCCTGACAGGCGAGTCCCAACCCCGTAGTGACCGCAGCAGCTCAGCTCCACGTGTGTCCAGTGGCTTCGCCGTGAACCCTCATCGTGTCCACATTTCAGACCCTCACAACGTCATCCGTTTGTCGACTGAAGAGCAGGAAGCTGCTCAGGTGGTTAAAGCGTCTCTTTCTTTACGTGTTGCCAACGTGTTGCCAACGTCTGTGAGAGTTTAGAGCCAAACTGTTGAACAGCAGCAGCCGCACAGTTCAGATAAAACCTTTCGTCAGCAGAGTTCGTTTGAACGACTCTCGGGATCTGAGGCCGTGTGAGGCCGTCCTGTTGTCCGCCTTCAGACAGTCGGCGTCCGTTCCATTGTGATTTTTAAAAACAGCACTGACAACAGAGGGCGCCAAAACACAAAGGTCAAAGGTCAGCGGCGATGCCTGAGACCTTGTTTGATAGATTTATTTACGTGGTTGGTGTGGTCGCGTGCTTGTCGACGGTGTCGTGTGTTCGATTGCCCTCGTTGTTCCCGTGTGTCAGCGTGACGTTCAGCTCCTAACCCTAACCCTACGGCACGAATGTCTGGAGTCCAAAAATGACCCGAGTTTAAAAGATGCCAACACAGACAAGCTCTGAGAACTCACATTAACGGTACAGAAGACATTTTTGTCGTTGTGTTACGGCACACAAAGAAAAAAGTGTGTGAAAAGTCCAGAGTTTGTGGGACTCGTCGGATCCGTGCGGTTTCTGCAGGACTGCGAGCAGGCGGACTCGAAGTCCGATCGGTTTTATCTGAACTCGACTGCTGCGCTTTGTGTTTGGCCTCACAGTTTCTCTCGCGTGTTGTTGCCATGTTTGTTTGAATGCTGCCTGCGTTAACGTTTGTGTTGCTGCGGCCTGAAGGCACAAACTGTCTGAATCACCAAATGTTGTTTTTACTGTACAAGCTGAGTGAGGAGACGTTCTTGTGTTCAATCTCTGGTGTTCATTTGTGTCAGAAGGGCCTTAAAATGTGTGCGACGGCAGCAAACTGACAGCTTGAAGCTAATGAGGGATAACTTCACGATTAATGAATTCATTTGTGTTGTGTTTCCGTAACACGTTGTGATGTGCGATGCTGGACTGCAGTGAAAACACTTCCTGTGTTCATGCGGTACTTTAAGCTCCTGAACGTCTGCTGCTGCTGCTGAAGGATCAGACAGACGTGTCAGAAACGTTTCCCTGCATGTCTGAGCTGAACAGAACCCACAAACTTGATTTGAAAAAGAAGATCAAGATGCACATGAACTTTCTGGGGGAGAAAAAGTTGTTTTGTCTCCTCGGCTGCACATTTCAGTGTTTTTCTCGTTTCCTCATCGTGGGTTCTGTCAGCTCATCAAACTGGAAGCTTAATGTTTGGAAAACGAAATCGAAATCATCCTCCATATTGTGATTTTTGTTTTTTAATGTCAAGAGAATGTATTGAAAAAATAGCTGTGTTGTATATGTTGAAGATTTTTTTATTTAACTTTATTTAACACTAACGTTGAGCCCAGGTTATTTTTTATTTTAACTCTAACTATTTATCAGATGCATTTGGTGTACACACAACAGATATTTGCACTTTGTTTTCTTTTGTTCTCCTCGATTTTAAATGAAGTGACGGACAAATAAACCTCTCGGTCTGCGTTCAGATGGCGTTCGGTTTGCTTCTTTGTCATCGTGTGCACAGCTGACACTGAAAACACACACTGCTGTTGAATAGCCAGGCACATGTTTATTGACACTCACACGGCATTAACAGGAAATACAAACCAGATTCATGAAGTCAAAGTCATAATGACGACCTTCAGTTTCCAGGCGTCTCTAAAATCTAAAAAGCACATTTTTAACAGTAAAACACAGTCAGAAATGGCAAGAAAAGTAAAAGCTGGTGTTGAATGTCTTAAAAGATAAAAGATACGTCTGGTGTTATTCTTTAGGTTCTCGTTTTCTCTGGACTAAAATTAAAAAATAAAACCAGAACAACAATGCTACTTGTCCACTAGAGGGCGTCGTTTCACAAGCTCATAGCGAACTAACTAAACAACAAACTGAATGATTAATTTTCTTCAAGCTCATGTCGTCCTTCTTTATTCACATCAGTGACAGAATCTCAACACAAAAACCATGAAGTCTACTGGACTAAAACTCAGAAAGGCTGCTGCTCTGCCAGCCAACGCTGGAAGAACAACATTTTGAGGCGAGAATCCCTCCTCATCCCCATCCTCTTCACGGTTTGGTCGTCCCCTCCTCCTCCTCCTGCTCCCACTCCTCTCCCTTCCTCCTCCTCCTCCTCCTCACGGTTTGGTCGTCCCCTCCTCCTCCTGCCCCCCCCTCCTCTTCCTCCTCCCCCTCCTCCCCCTTCCTCCTCCTCCTCTTCCTCACGGTTTGGTCGTCCCCCCCTCCCTCTCCTCCTCCTCCTGCTCCTCCTCACGGTTTGGTCGTCCCCTCCTCCTCCTCCCCCTCCTCCCCCTTCCCCCTCCTCTCCCTCCTCATGGTTTGGTCGTCGGCTGCTCCTCCTCCTCCTCCTCCTCCTCCTCCCCCTCCTCGCGGTTTGGTCATCCCCTCCTCCTCCTGCTCCTCCTCCTCCTCCTCCCCCTCGCCCTCCTCACGGTTTGGTCGTCGGCTCCTCCCCCTTGCTGGCTCGCTCCATGTCGGAGTAATACTCGAGCGCCCGTCGCACCGGCTCCAGGATGTGTTGCTGCAGGACAACACGACAGCAGGACCTTCTGTTGAGGACTGTTTGGGTGCTGCCTACGTTTCCCACAATCACTTTTGACAACCAACACATAAGCTGAAGCTGATGAATCTGAAACTTTACCTCCAGACAGGGGAACAGCTTGGTGAGCTCGGTGAAGAGCGGCAGCAGGACAAATCGGATGAAGTTGGTCTGAGAGGACGGTTTGGACACTTTGTCTCGGTCCATGAAAGGAGTCACCGGAAGTCCTTTGAGTTTCTCCGTGTCGCTCTGCACAGCAAAACAAAACCTGAGGCCGACTCGACTTTGGGAAGGTTTGTGTGCGTTCACGTACGGCCGTTTGACAAACCTGGTTGAAGAACTCCTGCAGCAGACAGTCGAGCCAGGGCTCGGCCACCGCCATCGGCCTCGCCTCGTTGGAGATGTCGCTCACCTTCACCATAATCTTCATCAGCTGGAAACAACAATCACATGCACGGTGACAATCGCTTTTCTGCTGTTGCCATGGTGATTAGAAAAGCTTAGTGAAACACTTGAGCCTAAAAGTAAGCAAAAGCAGAACAGGAATCAGTTTCCACGAGGTTTCTGTGTGTTTGTCCTCACCACGTCCTTGTGGTCCTTGTTGGTGAAGTCGAAAACCGGCTGCATGACCCTGAACTTGTTGAGAATTTCGTTGTGTCTCGCCATGTCGGTGGCCAGGATGCATCTGAAAAACGTTTCTCTGGTTTAGAAACCGAAGAGACGAGCCGAGATCAGCATGGATGAAGTGAACGACGGCGTCTTACTTGATCATCCCTCCTCGGATTTGTTTGTACTGCTCGCAGCTCAGGTTCTTCAGGATGTTGCACTCTGGCTGCAAAGCAATGTTGTTCAGCATTAAACAGGATATTCGGAATATTTTGTGTATTTGTAGTCACACTTGTGTGCTTTTAGTCTCCAACACGGTCACTTTGAGTCCTCGAATGCATCGTGTTGTCGTACCTTGGACAGGATGCCGAAGGCCACCGCGCAGTGGTGGTTCTCCAGGGGGGAGATGTCGTTGTAGCGGAGAGCTAAGTCGGTCTGAGCGTTGATCTGCGGGACATTTCAACAGAACACACAGATTAACAGGAAACGGACATCTCCATTACTGCTAAAGGCCCCAACAGAAGGCCGTGGAGGCGACCTGGTAGACGTTGTTGTAGCCCGGGTGGTCGAGGTCGTGGCACAGAGCCGAGGTCAACATGATGAGCAGGTCGATTCTGGACAGTTTGCTCCTGAGGTCCGTCAGCCAGATGAGCCCGTACATCTGCAGGCAGACGGCAGGAAGGTCAGCTGATCCAGCAGCCTGGCGTCATCACACCACTTCAAACCTGACATGTTAGTGAGAGGTTTTTGTCCACTTGTAGAAACTGGGGAAATCTAAGAACTAAAAATTCTAATTCCCTAATCACATTTTTTTTTCAAATCTTTGTAATTTTTCTGAATAAAAAGAAGAATTGGTTTGCGTTCCCTGTGATGAGCTGACGGCAGCGGCTTGTCGGCTGCCACTCTGAGCTCGTTCGTACCATCTGAGTGACGCAGAAGCAGTGCCTGAAGTTGTGGAAGGGGATGCTGTTGTAGTGGCAGTAGACCTCGAACAGGAAGTTCTGCAGGGTGTCCAGCTCGATGTGCAGGGCTGTCAGGAAGTCCAGGTCAGTGAACATCACCTGCAGGAGCACCAGCATCTCCGCCTCCTCCCACTGCCTGTTGGCGCCACCACACACAGGCGTGAGAGGAGTGTGTGCGGGACGACGACACAAAGACAGAAATGCTTCACTCACCAGTTGTCAAAAATGGGAGTTTTCAGGTGCTCTCTCACCTCTTCTGTCACCTGCAGCGAACTACGGCAACACAGAGAAGACACAAATGTGCTCCACTCTTTCTGGATGGCTTGTTGTCAGTCACGTGATTTACACGTGACATCAAAAACCAAAATGTGGATAATGAACATCACATCATCTGATGACCGAATGTCGGCTGGGACGACAGCTACGAGAAACTGGGACGACGGGGTCACCTCATGTTGAGGAACTTCCTGCGGACCTGTTGGCGCTCCTCCTGCACGCTCAGCTGAGGCGTTTGGGCTTTCGGGGAGAACTTGGAGAGCTGCTGGTCACCGTCTTCCTTGAACAGGCCCATCCAGCTCAGGTGCTCCACGCTCTGACACACAAGAAGATTCAGCTTTATTGTTCTTATTCTGCTCTCATTTCAGAAGTTAATTTGAGGTTCGTCTAAGCAGCTGAACTCTGTTCTGTTCTGTACTGCAGCTCCTTTCTGCTGAGGCAAATAAACTTTTATTCAGCTCCTCCTGCAAGGCTTCAGCTTAAAAAGGGTGAACTGGAGTTGGATGGACTGCGTGTGAACCGCTTCTGGTGAGAATAAAGAGACAAACCTCCAGCTTCCTCTTGAAAGACTCCACTTGGCTCTTCAGCTCACAGATGAGGTCCGGAGTCTTTCCCACGTCTTCGATGACTTTGCTCTCCAGATGATTCAGCCTGAAGACCAAGACAGGAAACGGCGAGTCCTTCTCAACAAGACGCTGAAATAAATCGTCTTTACAGGATGTACTCACCTGTTCTCCATGTCGTCCAGCTCCGTCGGCATCCCCACACCTGCGCACAGACCAGAGAATTTGTCGAGCGAAATGACTGATCTTATGTCGGGACCCCAGCTGAACTTGTTTTGCGGGGTTTCAGAAGCACTCACTTCACATCCCACCCCCAGCGAAACCCCTTTTCACATCAGATCAATTGATTTAAGTGCTTTCCTGTATATTTTAGCTCCCTAAATGCCGTTTCAAAGCATCCAGTTTGACTTTAGCACACATTTCACTGTCCTGAAACTAAAAACTGTGAATATGTCAACACGTCAACGTTCAGCGACAGCTCTGCACTAAATGGACATGCTGGACTTTGGACTGAGACGTGCTGCCGGCGGGACGCTCACTCAGATCTGACGCCACCACCTCCAGACGGTAGTACGAGTCCTGGCTGTTGGCCTCCAGTCGGGGGGAGATGTTCACCACGCTGCCGTTTCTGCTGTACATCTTCAGGATGTGGTGAGGCCTCGCCTCCGCCGCCGCCCGGAACAGATCTGGTCACAGGAACAGGTTCAGGACAGAAAATAAGAGGCGAGGAGTGACACGGCTTCAGCATCACGGGCACGCCATTTAACATCAACAAACCAGTCTGAAGTAGTGTTCACAATGCGCTGCAGTTTATCCAGCAGGACAACCTCCAGTTTAGGACGAACCCATCAGCCAACCTGTCCTCTGGGTTGTTATTAAAGGTCAAGGGCCCCAGACGAGGAGCTGAGGGACCAGCTGTCACATGGTTTATTCATCACTGTCTCAAGAGGACAAAGTCCTTAACCTGAGGACCTGTCAAAGCCACATGGAGGTCAGGCACTTGACAGAAGCCACAGGAACAGTCATGGCCGTGAAATGTCAGAAATACACATGCTTTGCCGCTCGCTGAACTCCTCGCTGACATCTTTTTCAGTGATTAAATTGAATGTTTAAATTAAACAGTCGCGGTCGTGTACTTTTATTCATTTACATCATGATTCTGTCTCTAAAAATGAGCAGCAAACCACAAGCTCCTCTGTCTTACCTTTGACTTCTGCAGCAGAGCAGTCAGCTCCAAACTCTGCCTGCTCCAGCCTCCCGTTAACCATGAAATGGATGATTTTTGTTGTCATCCCAGAGCCAGGTGGGACATAACCTCCTCCTGAACTGAAAATGAGACCTCTTGACACTGACACCTTGAATCTGTGAGGGGCCACCTGCAGCTGACAGAGAGCCCACCCACCACCCACTCATCCGCCCATCTTTCCATGTCCTGCTCCTGCAGTGTAGCTGCTGTTCCGCAGCCCTGCCGGCAGGTGTCGTCGTTCTGCGGCTTCCTTCACTGCAGGCTCTACGGTGTCTGCTATGGGACATGCCATGAATTACTATGGCAAAAAAAAGATTCTGTCGTCTTTAATTACAATGAACGACTTTTGAACAGCCAGGAGAAGGCTTTAGACGTTGAAATGACTTGAACATTAAATTCAAATGGTTTAAACCCAACACAAGGCGAGTGAGTTACAGTTGGGCTGTAAGTTAAGGAGAAGTAACGGATTTGTGGCCACAGGCAGCATCGCCACTTCGGACCTTCTTTTTTTGGGGGGGAACGATTCAGTCCATCCGGTGAGTGGATCTCCAACCGGTCACTGAATTAATAACGGATTAATTAACCCGCTAGAAACATGCTAGTAATAACGTTAGCACTAACGGTTCTCCATAACTTATAGGAGCTAACTTAGCTCGCCCAGCTAACACCAGCTTTAACTGTATTGTGGATAAAAGCTTGCTAGTAGCGGGCTAATGTGCTAGCATGAGAAGCTAACTGCTACATAAACAGTTTTGACATCTAACGGTGACCCGCATAAGCAGAATGACCGTTAAATCACTGAGCGGGGGGCTAGCTGAGGTCAGAGGAGCATAACCAGCTCGGCTTCTGAGCCAGCGACATTCCTCTCAAGTGGAGAAGTCAATGTGACCGTTAACTCATAGTTTAAGTGTGCTAGTTTGTAAACTTCGCCAAATTGTCGCCCTGTTCTTCTTAAATTTCGTTCCAGCAGAGCCTCACAGGAGAATGAAGTGCTGCGTACCGAGCAGCCCCCCGCCGCAGGATATTATGGTGCTCATTTCGGCTCACTCGCCCCCGTTAGCTGCCTCCTAAAGACAATAAGTGGCGAAGAAACGGGGCCAGGTATCCTGCAGCAGGTCCTGGACACGGCAAGGGCTTCGGTGGACAAAACGTGAGGAGACAGGCCAGCTGCCTTGAATTTCCTGTCCCAACCAGCAGCCATGGAGGAGGAGGTGGGCATGGAGTATTTGCTCGAGCAGGTGATGCAGAAGGACCTGGGGAAGAGGCTCCAGGTGGGCCAGGAGATCATAGAGCTCATCATGGACGAGGAGAAGTCCCCTGAGCTCGAGCAGGACCAGACCATGCTGGACAGGATGGTGGACGCGGTGGCCAGCTCCTGGGTCAACTCCAGCAACTTCAAGGTGAGGACAGGTGCCTGTCAGAGCTGAACGTGCTCCGCTTCTCTCTGCGCCTTTTTGGAAATAACTGCAGAGATGCTCTCGAAGAGGTCACGCTCAGCTGCTGTTTTGCTTTGGTTTGGTGCATGATTTTGGCTGTACTGGACAGGCATGGGCATGAGAAACGAGGTCCTGCAATACGTTGGAATACATTTTAGAAGCTTTGGAGTTGAAAAATATTGCAGTAACAGCTGTTTTTTGCATTGGTGTGTAAATCCAGTCAAATTTTGATAAAGGTGGAACTTGTCTGTATTTTTTGCAAATTCTTTCACCAGTGGGATAAAATAGGATGATAAAATATAAAAACAGAAATAGTTGCGGCCCATAAAATGCTTTGAAATGAATATAAATAGTGCTATGTGGTGACAAAACTTTCTCAGCAGTTTGCAAGGTCAAGAATGACCTTTCAGTCTCCATCCTTATTTGGGTAAAGAAGCCAAGAAAGGCTGCGCTAAAATGCCGGATTTGTGCATGGAATTTGGTGTGACATGCGTTTGTCACAGACAGAAAGAGTGGAGCAGAACTGCACATTGACTTAACATGTGCAGACAGATGTATACACATGACCAATGATATGGCTGCTTCCTGTGCTGCCCTGGAAACGCAGCCTCCTCCGGTGCGGTGTGTGTGGGTCCGTAATGAGGACGAGGCTCCCAGGCGAATGAGGCAGCGCCGGTGGCCCTGAGCTTAATTTACCAGCACCATTAGCCCAGTTTCCAGGAGCGACTGTGACAGAACTTCAGTGTTTCAGCCCGAGCTCTGCTGTGTGTGTGTGTGTGTATGTGTGTGTGTGTGTATGTGTGCGTGTGTGTATGTGTGCGTGTGTGTGTGCGTGTGTTGGAAAAAGATGGAGGAGAGCCGCGTCACATGCTGTTAGTTTAATGGTGTTGCGTATTGATCAGAGAGGCCTGAGCAGATAGATTAAAAGAGCGTAATGGCAGAGGCTGGTGGTTAAAGTCGACGCTCACCCCAGAGACAGTTAGCTGAAGAGTAAACAGCCGTCAGTCGTCTTTAAGCAGGACGTGGATGTTAAACACCCTGTACACCAGGAGTAGAACTAAAAGTTGATGTCTTTAAATCTTTCATTTTGTTGGACAGGCAGTTGGAAACCCAAAGATGTTCAGTTTACAGTGACATAAAACAGCAGCAAATCCTCACATCTCAGGAACAGGAATGTTTCCAGTTAAACGGATTAATTAACCGTCTCAGCTGTAATTTTATGCACAGTAATGTGTCTATTAACTAATATTTCAAATGCTGTTTGCCTGTTAATTTTCAAGCTAAAATACAAGATGTTTTTGTCAGTGGTTAAACATATTTTTAAAAATCTTAGTCTGCTTACACTGTCATTGCACTATTCCACAGATTCACTCTTATTATATATAGTATTTTTTATTTCTTTTATCCTCATCTTGTTGTATATCCTTTATATTCTTACTGCTAGGTGTTTGTACTTGAGAGCAAAGTCTAACCGGAGTCAAATTCCTTGTTTGTGCACGCAAACTTGACCAATAAAGTTGAACCTGAACGTGAAGAGCAGCAGTGTTTGAAACAGGAAGTTGAGCTGTTACACAGAACGTCCAGCAGGTGGCGCCACACTGCAGTTGATCGTGTCGTATTTGCTCCGCGCGTTTCTTCTCACGTTTGAGGAGAGTTTCCAAAAATTGCACCAGGAGCTGAACAGAAGTCCAGGTGGTGCGTATGTGTTGATTATGGTGTCAGCAGGGAGGCTCTCACTACGCGTTCATTGAGCTTCCCAAACCACCCCAAGACAAGGAAAGTTAAACGGCGGAGGGCTGAAGTGTGTTTGTCAGCTGCTCACAGAGTCTTCACTCAGGGTGCAAGGTTTCACCTCACTGAGTTACAGCGCCGAACCAAAGGCAGGATGACTTCACAACACCTTAATTAAAAGAAATACTTTTATATAGATTATCATCTGTCTTTTTCAATGAAAATGCTTGATTCGGTTCAATTACCCATAATCCTTTGCAGCCCAGATTCAACTCCATAGCTGTGGTGCTGATCTCCTGTTGCAGTCGGTCTGAATCTTTTCTGTCTCGGGTGTTGAGACCCTCTGATGCCTTTAGCCAGCATGTTCTGTTCATGTTTGTTGTTTTCTCGCTGGTTTTTGTGTGTTCAGGTGGTTTTGTTGGGGATGGACATCCTGTCTGCGCTGGTCAGCAGACTGCAGGAGAGGTTCAGGACGCAGGTTGGAACAGGTGAGCTGCTTCACTTTACTTTCAGAGAGAAACAACAGGAACATTTGAAATGATTATAGCTTTTTGCATTTAGAATATATTAAACATGTACATAGAATTCTGCCTCTACTTTTGTTTACTTTTGTACAGTTCTCTGGTACAAATCTGAATATGAAATGTTATTTTATAGTTTCTATAGACATACTGTATATTTAGAGACCAATAATAGGTTTAAAAGCAGACTGAACGGGTGGAATTAGATTAGACTGAACAGGTGAAGACATGTAACGAGCAGAGAAAATGCTTCCTTCATTACAACATCCTTCTCTGTCGCTTTGCGTCTCTGCTGTGTGTGTCTGCTCAGTTCTGCCGAGCCTCATCGATCGGCTAGGAGACTCAAAGGACCAAGTTCGAGACCAGGACCAAGCACTTCTGCTGAAGATCATGGACCAGGCTGCGAATCCGCAGGTGCACAGCAGCACATGTGACCAGATGTTTTCTCTGACTCTCGTCTCCCCCTTTCTGTCGAACCTGACAAAATTCACACAGTGGTTTGTGTGACGTTTACACATGCTGACTAAAGGTGCGTTTATGTGCTGTTCTTTGTGTTGCCAGTATGTGTGGGAGCGAATGATGGGAGGATTCAAGCATAAGAACAACAGGACCAGAGAAGGACTCTGCCTTTGTCTCATCTCAACTCTCAATGTGTAAGAAAACACGAGAAATTGATCAGCTGACTTATTTACTTTTAAATCCAAATAATCTAATAAAATATAAGAGTGTGTTTTGTGATTTTCCAGGTTTGGATCTCAGAGTCTGACGCTCAGTAAAATCGTTCCTCACATCTGTAACCTCCTTGGAGATCCCACAAGTCAGGTGAGACCCGCTGCCTCCCACCTGGACTGTAGTTGGTTGTTGTTGATCTTTGGGCGCCCTCTGCTGGTCAAATACCAACACTACAGCTCAGCCTGCAAACCAGCATCTGTGCTCTGTCTTCTGTTCCAAATCCTCCTTTTACACTCACGTGTGCGAGTTGTCACATTATGTGAGACAGAAAGCAGCTCTCAGGTGGTCAAACCTTTCAGCCATGGGGGTCTCCTCTCTAAGCACCAGACCCCCTCGTCTCTCCTCTGTGCTTTGTGTTTGAGTTTGTCCTTTCCAGATAGGCTGCAGAGGTCTGTCATCACCGGAATCGCACTTCCTCTCGGGGACAGGAAGCCGTGCCCTTGAACTTCCTTTCCTGGAGCCAAACACACTCGAGCATGTGCACTGAAGATCTTATCTTCTTGTGCATCACAAACTTGTCAGTGTGACAGGAGAGGTTAACAAGCTGTGGACCTCCTCCCAAGTTAACCTACTTTGTCACTTTAGAGTGTATAAGGGTTCAGTGGCATTGATGCATTTGTTACACAGATTTTGGTCACTCGCAAACTGATCAAAACGGTCAAAAATCAAAACCAAAAACAAACAAAGAGGAAAATTTGAAGATTTTGTGTTCACTGCAGGTGCGCGATGGAGCCATGAACTGCCTCGTGGAGATCTACCGCCATGTTGGAGAACGAGTGCGAATGGACCTGGGAAAGAAGGGTCTGCCTCAGTCACGGTGCGTTCAAACGCTCACTGGGAACATTTTTGAGTGACTTATAAAGCGGTGCTAGCACCTGGTTTTATTGTTTATGAAGCTCTTGTGTGTTGTTGGGCTTGCTCCACTGACATTATTACTGCCTGTGAGTCTTTGCATGCAGACTCTGGCTGATGAGATGTTACCGTCCTGTTTAACTGCTCCCTGGGCCGTCTTAAACGAGCCGCCGTTCTGTGTTCCTCGAGCGCCTACCTGGTGCTGATTTTCTCTGCTGTTGTTCCCCCCTCCGTCCAGGCTGAACGTCATCTTCAGTAAATTTGACGAGGTTCAAAGATCGGGGAACATGGTCCTGTCTCCTGTGTCAGGTAAGACCACGTCCTGCTCTACCTGTTTTTACACTCCACACGTTCAAGCAGTACCGCTTTAAGCCCTTTATGAATGTGGCTGTCATGGTGGCGTCGTTTTGTTTTTGTATGATGTTGTGTTGTGGCCTGCGGACACCAACACGTGATAACAATGTCCAAAACCTTCAGCACGACACATGAACTGAGTGAATCTCTCGGGCCATCAGTCATGTTTCAGCTGGGAGGCCCTTGTCTTGGTTTCCACAGACCTCAGTGGGGTGTGTTCAGTGTCTTTCAGTCAGGGCGCAACCTGAGCCACTTTCTTTGTGCTCCGGGAGGCCAGGAGCTCTCACCTGCTTCACCTGCAGAGGTGGGACGGAAAGCTTTAAATGGAGTGAAAAGCAGAGAAAATCACATCCACACAATGTCCCTTCTGGTCCTCAGGCTGTGGCGTCTCATGGGCCCCTCAGCGTAAAATAGAAAGACAAAACCACCTTCCTTTGGGGAAACAACATGGGTTTGTCACTGAGTTAATCTGACACAAAGGCAGCAGCTTTGCTATGGCTCAGCATTAGTGTTTTTATAAAAGTTGTCAGAAAATGTATACTTAATATTATTATTATTAGAAATGGTAGAATATGTCATTTTTCAGGGTCAAGTGTCAGCAGTTTTGTCAGATGGAAACGCAGGTTCAAGGCTTTTAATGTGAAGCAGCTGCAGGAAGTGTTCATTTTGAATGAATGGTCAGGACAGAGTCTTTCAGCACACCAGCAGTCCCTTCAAAGGGAAACGGGCGACCGACAGCTGAAAACAGGCATATGAGAGGGAGGGGAGGACTGAGGACAAAG